>NC_056668.1:145726567-146051817 GCF_018350195.1 Panthera tigris | reverse complement strand
CAAAAACAAAAGCCAACTCAGGCTGGGAAAGCTGGAAAAAAAGAAAAATTCAAGCAATCTCCCTACCTACTTAATTCACAGACAAGTGTGGTGCCTAAATTAGCTAGTGCTCTTCACAGGGTAACTTCCTAAGACATTCAGGTCAGTCCGGATACCACGGGCAACTTTTGATTGTAACCCAAGGCTCCCCATCACCGCGGGAGTCTCTGGTCTTGTTCGCAAACCCTCCGGAAGGGACCAAGAAAGGAACCAATGCCCTGCCTTCGGACGACTGGGCTCGGAGAGTAATCATGTCCTCGCCACCCAAGATAACTGTGGCACAGCCAGGTGCGGAGTGCCCTCGGGGGCCCTGAAAACGGCCACTCCTAAAAATATCTAATGGTAAAGAAATAAGAGTCCCTAGCTTCCAGGATCACTTTCCGGGGTATTATTTCCTTTCCTCCAACACCCCACTCACTCTCTTTTCCCCTCCTTGTAAAAGGAGAGCAAAAAGGAGGAACAGTAAAAGCGTCAAACGGCGAGGCTGAGTAGACAGGGCTCCTGCCCATCTGGACTCCCCCCCCCCCCCCATCAACGGCAACGAGGCAACCCCGGGGCGATCCCATCCCAACGAGCAAAACCGCGCCGGCGAAAACGAGAGAACGCGACACGCCACGGGCAGGGAGGCGGGGAGTCCGCCACGAGTCGGCCGGAGGGAGACCTGCCGGCTCGCGGCGTGGCCGCTCCGGGCTGGACACCCCGAGACGGCTGCCAGGGGGGGGCTTCGTCCGCCCTCGCACCAGGCGTCACACTTACCCGGCCCGGGGCCAAGGTCCCACTCGGGGACCCCGACGCCCCGCCTCGGGCTGCGCGGGGGAAACTTCGCCCACGGGCAGGGGGCGCGCCCGCGGTTCCGGGACCCGCGCTCGCCTCGGCCCGGGCTCGGCGGCGGCGCGGGGCCAAGTCCGGGACGAGCCGCGGCGGGGTCCCCGCGGGCCGCGGGCGGGGGGAGGGGCGGCGGGGCACTCACCACGGGTCGAACTCGTGAATGATGCTTTCGAAGCGAATGACCGCGAAGAGGCGCGAGCTGAAGCCGGCAAGCCAGGCCAGGAAGAGGATGGTGAAGGAGAGCAGCGACTGCCAGCCGGCCGGCTGCGACAGCCCCCCGGACAGCCCCGCGGGGGCCGGCTTCGGCGGCGCCACGCCGCCCGCCGCCTTGTGCGCGCACTGGGCCCCGGGCCCGTGGTGGCCGTGCCGGCTGTTCCCCAGGGCCATGAGGCCGCTCCACGGGGACGAGTTGAGGGACGACTTGTGCTTGCTCTCCGGGGCCGAGGGCTCCGCCATGTTGTGCCCCGGCGGCGGGTCTCGCTCCTCGCCGCCGCCGCCGCCGCCGCCGCCTGGTGCGAGGGGTGCTGGGCGGGGACCTGGAGGAGGAGGAGGAGGAGGAGGACGAGGAGGAGGAGGAGGAAGAAAAAGGAGGAGGAGGGAAGAGCGCCGCGCGCTCCCGCCCTCAGCGCCGCGAGGCCGGGGGACAGGGGGTGGAGGCGGCGGCAGGGAGTCTCCGCCTCAGCAGCGGCTGCGACCGCCGCGCTCTCAACTCGGATGGCCCTTGCGCCCCACTAGCCATCCGTATCCCCCTTGCAGCTGCGGCAGCGGCGAAAGCCGACGGGACGAGGGCGCCAGAGAAGAAGCAGCAGACGGAGGCGGCACCACAGCTCGGAGCAGCAATGACATTCCCCTCACACCCGCCGCCCGCCCCGCGATGAAGAGCAGGAGGAGGAGCCCCCTGGAGTCCGGGCGGAGCTCAGGCTACCTCTGACTCCGCCCCCGACCCAACAGGAACTAGCCCTTCCACCTGTCACAATGCGACAGGTCCGTTAGGGGGTGGGCCCAGAACTGCGGTGCCCACCAATAGCAGCGCGAGCTGGGGCGGGGCTTAGCCCAACCGCTCTCCCCCACCCCCCCTCCCTCCCCCTCCCGCCTCGCGCCCGTTCGCCCGGAGCGGCCGTGCAGCCGCGCTACGGCTTCATTGTCAGTTGAAAGACGCGGTTTCGCGCGTCGGTGTTGTCGGCAAGGAAGGGTGCTAGGCGGCTCCGCTCGTTGCATGGAGCTGAGCCGGGCCAGGGGTCCGGAGGTGACCGAGAACAGCGGAGCGGCCTCCGTCAGAATCGGCTTAAGGGAGGCGGACAGCGCCGCGCTGACCGACCGGGCACTCACGGGCTCGCGGCGGTCGTGACTTTTAACCCGCTTTGCGCCGAGCGCCCACCACGTGACGGAGCGCGCAGGCGCGTTCCACAAGTCCTGCGCGCGTGAAGCTGGCTGGCGGGGCTCGGCCGCCCGGGGCGCCCCGCGCAGCTTGCGCGGCCTGTGAGCTTGGGCGGCTGCGGCTGCACAGCCTCGATGCGCCCCCTCAGGCTGTGCCGGGTGTTCTGCTCCCAAGGTTGGGAGCGAGGACAACTTTGCCGGCGCTGAAAACTCTTCGGCGCCAGAAAGAGACCTAGGGGGCAGGCGAAGTGCGACTTGCTCTCGCTTTCCTCACTTGTATTTTCCTAGTTGCAAAAATCGTGTTTGTTCACTGGAAATAAGAGCAAATGCAGGACTGTGTTGTTAACGGGCTGCATACGTACCACCAAACGAGTGAAACTTTTCTGTCCGCTGCTGCTGAATTCTCTTTAGTAAGTAACGGACTGGAGATCCCTGTCCACGAAGTTTTGCACGTCTAGGTTGTATTTTTAGACCTTCCCCTTCTCCATGCTCCTCCCCGCCGAAAGGAAGTGCCACCAGGGAGACCTAGTTTAAGGCAAAATGCGTTGAAACATCGGTGGAGTAGTGGCGGGACTAGAATTACTTTGATACACGCCCCGTGAAGGGCATGGAGCTCTGCTTCCGGAAATACTTGATTCGCTCTTCGTGTAAATTAATTGTCCATTTTATTTAAGTAAATAACGTGAACTCAAAAGCGTGTGTTCTCGTAATATAAAGGAACTCCATTATTAAGCCATTTAAAAGTTTAACACATTTAACAAATTTAAACATATTTAGAGATTGTGTTTAAACAGTGGATCTTTTCGAAATAGGAGACAAATGAAAGAGTGGGCTTAGTTTGAGGTTGATCTTTGCAACTAATGGATCCAACTACTCATTTAACGTGCTGATTCGCTTTTCTCTGGTTTCCTTACAAAAATAAATAGTCTCATTAAGGAAAGGATGAAAAGGTTTCCGGAAATAGACTTTCCCACCAACAATTTAATAGCTGACAGTTATTAAACTTCTAAATTTTAATGAGAATTATGATAGAATATTAACTGAGCCCTGTTGTAGGAGAAGGGATGGCATGCTCTTTCTCAGAGCCCAAACTGTGTATGTTAAAATGCCAGCATTTTGAGTATTGGTGCCCTTTTCCAGAAACAAAGTTCAATCAGCCTGAAATAAAATTTAATTTCTTTAGATAGTTCTATTTTGCTGTCTTTTGTATAAATGCTCTCTATTAAATTCTATATTGTCTTGCTTCCTTTTGGATCACTTAATTACCAAAGTCCTGGTCTGGAAAGTGACAGGACTCAGTTCTAAGTGCCACATGGTTACTTACTGGCCATGTAGCATTGGCCAAGTCACTTGCGGTGGGTTACCCCTTCTCATAAAGTCAATTGTTAATATCACATGAGATAGCTTATCTGAAAATAGTTTGAAATACCATTAAGGATCATAAGCAAATGCAGCTTAGTGGTGAGGGTAAAAGCAACGGGGGAAAAAAACCCCTATCATTCTTGGTCTTTGTTCACTCGGTCATGCATTGAAGTATTTGTGGAGCTCCGCCTTTATGCCAAGCACAATGCAGGCACTGGGATGCAGTATGGAACATGAGAAACATGGTTCCTACCCTCACAGAACTCACCCGACGACCCCAGAGAGATGGGCATTGAGTAAACCATCACATCGTTAAGTACCAAAATGCAACACAACAAACGCTATCAAAGACATATGGGGGATTCGATGGACACAAGAGGAGAATGTTACCCAGGGAAGCAGCACAAGGGATGAGGATGAATTCACCTGGGGAACAAGATAAAGAATTATCCAGACAAAGAAGCATATGCAAAGGCCTTGCTTTGGGGCCAGGGAGACAGGTACAAGGAACCCAGAAAAGGGCCAGACTTTGGCTGCAACACTGGAACCATGTGACATAGGAGTTGAATAAATGGCCAGAGAGTGTAGGTCATGTTTAGCAGTTTGGTTTTTTTTTACGTTTCTTTATTTATTTGTTGTGAGAGAGACAGAGACCTCACGAGTTGGGGAGGGGCAGAGAAAGAGGGAGGGAGAGAATTCCAAACAGGCTCCATACAGTCAGCATAGAGCCTGACAGGGGGCTCAAACTCATGAGATTGTGAGATCATGCCCTGAGCCAAAATCAAGAGTCGGACGCTTAACTGACATCCACCCAGGCACCCCAAGAAATGTTTTTGTTTTGTTTTAACCTGAGACTAATGGGAAGCCATAAAGGGTTTTAAGCAGAATTTGCTGTGTATGAAAGTGAGAGAGGTCATTAGATGTGTGTTTTGAAAAGATACCAAGAGTGCAATGTGGAAAGCACATTGCAGAGGGGCCAGTATGAGATCTCAGTCTACCTGTGCCAACATCTGACATTACAAAGGCTACTTTTGTGAGGAATGCATTACAGAGGAACCACTAAAGAATCCATAAAAATAAATTGCAACATGATGAATTCTCAATTTCCAGGCCATCAGCATAGAAAAGTGCTTTTCAGTTTCTGCATGCGATTTGAATGTATTGTTTCTCCTCTCCTAGCTTGAGCTTCTTGATCCTGCTAGGTGTTCTGGATGCTGAAACTGGGACAGTAGGGCCCAGAGAGGAAAGGGCAAATAGGGGAGGTATCAAAAGGGTGGAATCCGGAAAGGAACATAAAGTGAGGCCAGCAGTGACACAGAGTGCAGAGAAGTGATAATTCGACACCACCGAAAAGTGTGCCTTGTACTGACAATCAGGGGTTTGCCAGTTACTTTAGCCAGGTCAATTTTAGTGAAGTCCTACCGAGCAGAAACCAGATGGCAGCAGGTGAGGAGGGATTGGAAGCAAAGGATGTGGAGGCAGGGAGTGTGAACCACCCTTTTGAGAAGTCTGGCTTTGAAAGCACACAGAGAACCAAGTCAGACAAAGAAAACACAAAATGATCCTCAGTTCCTGGCTTTTCCCAAGATGGTCAAGAAAAGATTTCAGTGCAGATAATGTGTCTCAGGAATGGCACAGTTCTGAGAGAAGGTTCCGTTCTTAGAGGAACACAAACAATATAAGACATACTCTTGCACTGGGCACTGGGCAGAGTAGGGAGATGCCAGAGTCTGGCATATAATTGGCATTCATAAATATTTGGTGATTGAAGGACTTCCCTACTGTGAAGTCCAGAGAAAGGTAGTTGCTGGTATTGATTCCATTGCTCAAAAATCTCTTTGGGGTTTTCTGCCTTTCCACTCTGTGCTGGATTGTCAGTTGTCAACTCATCTTCACCCCCTTCTATGGTCTCCTCTGCATTGCTTAGAAGTTGGGAACTACGTTTCCCAGACCCTCTTCCCTGTATGGTTCCATGTTAGAGTTTGAGAGGAATTCAGTCAAGATTTGGAAGATAGAGAAGAAGGAAAGGTGGCTTCAGACAGAAGGAGAAGAATGAACAAATGCAAGATTCACAACATCTTTATGGCTGCTGTGACAACCACTTATGTCATTGTCATAGACTAAAACAGTAAGATAGAGTAAGGGAGCTTTTTCTTGGAAATGATTGAGAACTAGAGACCCTGAGGTTTAGGCAGCAACTTCACTGGTCTTAGTACCTCCTGGTCTTCCAACATTCATACAAGTAATCATTCCCGTATTAAACTCTTTATTCCTGAAATACCTAGAGTAGCTCTGTTTCACCAACCAAACCTAACAGCATTCAGTTCTCTTCGTGAGTTGGTTTTCCTTCTCTTGACTGTCGCCTGAAATTTTTCATTCCTTTTTACGACTTGATGATACTCCAAAGGATGGATGTACCATACTCCTTTCAATAACTGACTGGTGGATGTTTGGGCTGTTTCGAATCTTGTGCAACTACAAACACGGATACAAGGGAAAGACTTATGAAGAAGTAACTGTTCCCAAGGGTAAAGGTGTGGGTTGGAGAAATTTCTGTAAGTGAAATTTGGTGTCAGCATATCTGGAATTTCAATAAATAAAGTGTCCTCCCTATAGGCTTGTATCAATCGCATTCCCACAATGTATGGGAGAGGCCCATTTCCCAGAGACTCACCAGCAGAGTGTGTTAAAGAAACTGTTGGCTTTTTGCCAACAAGCAAGGCGTGAATTGTTAGTTTTAATCTGCATTTCCCTTGCAAGTAAGGCCGAGGGTAGTTGATTTTACATTTAAGGCAATCTTTTCACATCCTCAATGAGGCAGAATTGGCACCACTGATCGTATATCTTTAAGTGTAATTATTGGAGTAGTATGCTCCAAGTTATGGAAACCATTAACATGTATAGTTTTATTTGCCTGTTGCTCATAAAATGAAGTCATCTATATTGAATTCATGCAAATCTGTTCTTAAAAAAAAAAAAAAACAACCAAGCTCTTCTGCTGTTTAATTTAGCATATCCCCTGGATTATCTATTCTAGATCATGCACTTCATAAAAGTACTTTTGAAGTAATGAAGGGATTTTTTATGCTGTATTAAGAAATTCAGGTAGAAATTTTCTAAAGCTAAAGCCACTGTTAGTAAACGCCTCCCCTGATAGAAAGGTGGTTTTTCACCTATCCCTCTACATTTGGGTATATTTTTAATGTCAATCCAAGTAGTCACAATGACCACATTATTGGGGCGCCTGGGTGGCTCAGTCGGTTGAGCGTCCGACTTGGGCTCAGGTCATGATCTCTCGGTCTGTGAGTTCGAGCCCCGCATCGGGCCCTGTGCTGACAGCTCAGAGCCTGGAGCCTGCTTCTGCTTCTGTGTCTCCCTCTCTCTCTGCCCCTAACCCACTCACATTCCATCTCTGTCTCTGTCAAAAATAAATAAACATTAAAAAAAATTTTTAAAAATACAAAAAAATAACCGCATTATTATTTATAACAGAATTTATTAGATTACACTCTTATGAAATGAGTCATAGTAAAGTTCAAAGAAGAAGTTTATAAAATATGAAGATACTATTATTTCACCCTCCAGGTGTCAGAAAAACGGGAAACTTGAACTAGGGGCTCTCTCTTGCTTAACAAGAGAATTTAACATATAATAAGCTTCAGAATTTGTGTATACATTTTTAAAAAAAATCTTCTCACTTCTTTCTATTGGGGGTTATTGATTTCTCAAATGTTTATTTTAAACTTAGGTACAATGGGGCGCCTGGGTGGCTCAGTCGGTTAAGCGTCCGACTTCAGCTCAGGTCACGATCTCGCGGTCCGTGAGTTCGAGCCCCGCGTCGGGCTCTGGGCTGACGGCTCAGAGCCTGGAGCCTGCTTCCGATTCTGTGTCTCCCTCTCTCTCTGCCCCTCCCCCGTTCATGCTCTGTCTCTCTCTGTCTCAAAAATAAATAAACGTTAAAAAAAAAAAAATTTTAAACTTAGGTACAATAAATATTATGCTGAAGAAGTGTATTCCACTTAATAATTACAGAAAACAAACTCATTTACTAAGGAATTAGAAGACATTTTGTTGGTTATTAAATTAGTGACACAATGGAGAATGGAGGGCGCATTAGCTAGAAGTTATAAAATTGAAAACTACATTATAATTTTGATAATAAAAACACAATTAAAAGGAGCTAAAGGGACATATTAATTAAAAATATTCTAAACATCTAAAGCGTGTATAAATGCATTTATGATTGGGATGTTAATTTTATTTCTGATAGTGTGGGGTTTCTTAGGCTCTTTCATTTTTCAATGAACCGAGATATACCGGGGTTACCGGCTAATGGAATTTATTGAAAGGATGCACAGAGGAGTAAGAGACACAGGAAGATGTCTCTGCAGCTGCACAGCCAGGCCTCACGGAAAACAAGAAGTTATTTTGGGACACAGCAATCCTGGTGGCTCAACAAACTCTGCTAGGCCAAAAGGATGACCTGTCTTCTTCCTTTGCACTCAGCATCTCCCTACACCGTGCCCTGTCCTATATGCTGACTCCACTGTTCTGTGTTGGTTCCCGTTGTGACTACCTTTCTTGTCTTTGCCTCTCACTCACTCACTATTCTTTCTTCTCAGAAAGTCTTTACTCACGCTTCCTTAGGACTCCTACAGCTTTGGGGCTTCTCTTTGGTTGTTCTCTGTCAAACAACTCTGCTTCTCATGAAGTCTGGGTACATCTGTCTTAGATCGATTTTCCCAGAAGCAGACCCTGAGATGAACTACTGTATACTTTATTAAGGTAGTGCCCTCAGGAGAAATTGGTAAGGGAGTGAGAAGGTCAAGGAAAGGGAAGAAGCCCATTAAGGATGCAGTCTCAGCAAAGTCCAAGGAGGGTCCCCCAGCATAATCCCAGTGGGGGAGCTTGGGAATTATAAGTTACGCCTCTGACCTCAAAACAAGAGACAAAGACCTGAGGTATTGCCACTCCCACACCTGTTGGTCAATGGTTAATAAGGGCAAGGAAATGCGTGAGCTTCTAGGCACTTCTGGCTCTCCGGTTATTTGAAGGGAAAGCCTGGGGCAGAAGCACGGGCACATGTTAGGGATCTGAAGGTCCTGGGCATGGGTGGAGCACTGCTCCAGCAACCCTCTCACATTCAAATATATCTCAAATTGGAGCTCCCTGAGACAGACAATCTGCTAGGTGTAGAAATTAGCCTCCCATGCACAGGGCTCCTATTGGGTTGTTGTACTGGCTGACTCACTCCATAAGCTGTTGGAACCATCTAGACCAGTCACATTTCTCTGGGCTTGTCAGTTGCAGCCAAGTTAGTAGGGTCACACTCTACAGTGCACGGTCACCTAGGTACATGGTCATCTCCAATAGTTGGCTGTGACTCTGACAGTTATGCTGATGCTCTTAAAAGAGAGCAGAGTAACTGGCCTGCATCTTGTTTGTACCTTGCATGGTCTGTTCCAATACAGACGAGTTCATTTTGTTTTAGTTTATTTGCACCTAGATGCAGACTTGTTACTTTAATTTTTCTGTTTTGGGTTTTGTTTTGTTTTGGGTTTTGGTTTTTTTTTTTTTTTTTTTTTTTTTTTGATCAAGCGTATCTTGAAAATAAGCCACTATCTCTTAATTCCAGATTTGATTTTTTGGATGAGTAGGAGTTCTAAATAGTAATTACTCTTCATGTACAGAAAAAGGAACAGGTGCTTGGTAGTTTCTCATTTGTTTCTGACAATAATATTTCTCAAAACAAGACCCCACAATACATATATCAGAACCACCTGGGGTGTTTGCTATAAATACAGATTCTTGTACCCCGATACCCAGTATGCCTGGGACATGGCCTATGAGTCTGCATTTTCTTTTTTTTTTTTTTTAATTTTTTTTTTTTAATGTTTATTCATTTTTGAGACAGAGAGAAACAGAGCATGAGCAGGGGAGGGTCAGAGAGAGAGGGAGACACAGAATCTGAAATGGGCTCCAGGCTCTGAGCGGTCAGCACAGAGCCCGACGCGGGGCTCGAACTCACAGACCGTGAGATCATGACCTGAGCGGAAGTCGGCTGCTCAACCGACTGAGCCACCCAGGCGCCCCTGAGTCTGCATTTTCAATAAGCCTCCCAGGTAACTTGATTCACATTGAAGTCTGAGAACCACTGCTTTTCAGTATAGATATTATCCACATCATTTTACTTTTGAGGAAATTGAGGTTTTACAAGGCTAGGGATGCCTAGGTGGCTTAGTGATCCCAGGGTCCATGCCAAGTAGGAGGCTGCTTAAGATTCTCTGGCTCTCTCCCTCTGCTCCTCTCCCCCACTTGCTCTCCCTCTCTCTAAAACAAAACAAAACAAAACAAAACAAAGCAAAACAAAACAAAACAGGGGTGCCTGGGTGGCTCAGTCGGTTAAGCATCCAACTTCGACTCAGGTCATTATCTCATGGTTTGTGAGTTCGAGCCCTGCATTGGGCTCTGTGCTGACAGCTCAGAGCCTGGAGCCTGTTTCGGATTCTGTGTCTCCCTCTCTCTCTCCCCCTCCCCCCACTTGTGCTCTGTCTCTCAAAAATAAATAAATGTAAAAAAAATTTTTTTAATAAAAAACAAAACACAACAAAAAGGCTAAGAAATTCACCTGAGGTTATATATAATTAACACAGAAAATGTCTCAAAAGTTCTTTTCCATAAAATGAAGTTTTCACTGATGCTATTTTTGCAATGTGAAAGTTTACTTGTTTGTAAAATGTTTACTATTAAAGCAAATCTCAAGGAGTATGTGACCGCATAGTGTCTATGTATATCATTTCACTTAAGCTAACTGTCCCCTTCGAATTGTGGTGAGTATAAAATTATAATTTGAATACTTTTATATTTCTGCCAGGAAAAACAAACAAACACCTGAATGCAAAGGCAGTAGTCAAGCGAACCTGCACAGCAAAAGTGAAAGAGTTGATCAAAGAACATCATCAAGAGATTGAAGAAGCAGTTTAGCAATTTTATTCCAAACACAGTGACAGCGTGTGTTTGGTGAAACGCTGGGAAGATTCAGCACTTCACACCTGAGTTGTCCTTTATGTGGGATAACCTGAGCAGGTACATGGAATTTTGCAAAGTCCCTTTTGACCCAGGTAAGAATGCAGGAACTGGGCGGGGCCGAAGTTCTCTCCTATCTAAAACATAATGTAGACCTCGCAGGCTATGTACAGAAATGGCCACATTTCTTCATGAAGTGTGGTTTGAAACATTTGTTAAGGGGTACCTGGGTGGCTCAGTCAGTTGAGCATCTGCCTTCGGCTCAGGTCATGATGTCACGGTTTGTGAATTCAAGCGACGTAGTTGGGCTCTGCGCTGACAGCTCAGAGCCTGGAGCCCGCTTCGGATTCTGCGTGTCTCTGTCCCTCCTCTGCTCATAATCTCTGTCTCTCTCTCAAAATAAATAAAAAAATATAAAAAAGTAAATTTTTAAGAAACATTTGGCAAAGTAATACCAGTTTTTCACCTTCAAATCCAAAGAGTGGCTTGCATATAGAAAGATAGAGCATAGTCAGTAAAAATCTGATTTCCTTAGGTTTTATTGCCTATAAGACATTCTTCTAAGGAAACCAACTTGGAGATACCCTAGGGGTAGCAGGGTCTGATCCTACACTTTGAGTATTTGAAGCCAGAATCTGTGCTCTTTTTACTAAATTCTTCTTCCACTGGATGTGTTGTCATGGGCTGAAAGTGTCACCCACGCATTCACATGTTGAAGTCCTATCCCCAGTGTGACTGTATTTGGAGAGAGGGCCTTTAAGGAGGTCATTAAGATGAACTGAGGTCAAAAGGGTAGGTCTGGTGTCCTTATAACAAGAGGAGATGTTAGAGATCTCTCTCTCACTTGCAGAGCAGAGGCCATGTGAGGACATAGTGAGAAAGCAGTCTTCTGCAATCCAAGGCAAGACATCTCACCAGAAACCAAGCCTCTGGCACCATGATTTTAGACCTCCAGTCTCCGGAACTGTGGTGCAAATGAGCTGCTGTTGTGTTAGCAACCTAGTTTTTGGTATTCTGTTATGGTAGCCCGAGCTGACTGAGATGTATACCGAGCATGACCTAGGTGATCAATATATTTTTCTTTAGATGACTTTCTCTAGCATAGTCACAAACATTCTGGAAATTATAGAATTTTAAACTTAGAAGATTCTTGCTTATAAGAAACTTACTAACACACACCCAGTAGTTTCTCATTACCAGCAGGGGATACGTCCCAAGACTCCCAGTGGATGCCTAAGACGGAAGGTAGTACTGAACCCTATATATGCTCTGTGTTTTCCTCCACATAACATCCAAACCTATGATAAAGTTCAATTTCTAAATCAGGCAGAGTATAATTAGTTATAAAGTCGAACAATTATAAGAATATATTGTAATAAAATCTATGTGAATGTGGTCCTTTTCTCTCTGTCGAAATATCCTATTGTATGATTCTCACCTTCCTTCTTAGGAGGATGATCTGAGATGACACATGGCCTCCGTGATGAAAAGAAGTGACATGAACGACGTAGGTATGTAACATAGCGTTGGGGTACTACTGACCTTCTGACCTTACATCAGAAGAAGTATCATCTGCTTTGGACCCCAGATGACTGTGAGCAACTGAAATGAACAGAAAGCAAAACCACAGATAAGAGAGGACTGTTGTATCTCATTTATGTGGGCAACTCGGGAACATTAAAAATATACAGAATTCCTATGATCTGAGTTCTCATTTTACGTACATTCTAAAAGCTACTAGCGTATAAAATAAACATTACATATTATATATTTTATATGTTTATATGGATTATGAAATATTTTATCATATATGTATTCTATATTATAGATATTTTTAGGTAAATACTTTATATGAATTTAAAAACCACAACTGTAATATTTTTGGCTATAGGGAATCTACATAATCCTCATTTTATAGATAACTGAGAGATCCAGAAAAGCTAAGTGACTCGTTAAAGACACACAACTCATGAGTGGCCAAGCCAGGATTACAACCCAGGTGTAGTGGCTGCTAGTATATCATGAATGCCTTCCAATTCAATACAGTAAGTGCTATATTACACAGGTAATACATTTTGATTACAATATATTTTAGGTATGTTTTAGATTTATAAAATAACACGGATTATCAGATACAGAATACTTATCACCTTAACATTTGAAAGGGAAGTGCTATTTTGAACATTACATTTTAATAATATTTTCAGGTTGTATTAGTCTGCTAGTGATACAATAATACTGCATAACAAACAATTCCAAAATGTAGTGGCTTATGTCAAGTACTTATTTTCACTCATGGGCCTGTGATGCATCTGTGATTCTGTTGGGCTTAGCTGATGTCAGTTGAGCTTAGCATCAGGTGTGAGGAAGGAGGAGGCCTCCTCCATGTGTCTCTTCAGTTTCCTTGGACCCAGTTGCTCTTCAGATCTGTTCTCAGGGCAGATGCCAAAAGCTCAAGAACAAAGCCAAATTATGCAAACACATTGAAATCCACTGCATAATGTCTGCTGATATTTCTTTAACGAAAATAAGTCCTACAGCCAAGTCCAACATCAGCGAGGTGGGCCTGTATGTATGAACAGCTCTCCTGAGATCACTGCAAAGCCTCGACAGCAAAAAGCATGGGTGTATAATTATATTATGGGAGAAAGTTGAATTGAAAATAATAATCTCGTCTTTGAAAAATATCACTTGTGGTTTCTGGTATTAGAATATAGCCCACAAAATGTACTTTATATAATTCTATGCAGCAAATTTGTGAGCCAAAAGTGAAAATAAATCTCAATGTGCTGTACATATTCTCTTCTTTAAGATAAGGAAACATAGTATTAATTATAAGTTCTATATTTCTTGAACAAAATATATGTCTCCTCCAAAGAATGTCTGCTTTACTTACATGAAAGAGTTTCTTTAAATGAGAAAAAAATAAATATATTCTGGCTGTAAACTTGTCATTTTGGAAAAATTTTAATTATATGAGTTTTAATGTTTAGGGTATGTAAACCTAAACTTTATTTACCTAATCACAGACATAACCATTAGATAAAGAAGAGTTCTGAATCCAAGAGTATGGCATGTAGAGGCAATAAAATAAAGAGGCCAATACAGAATTCAGAAAGAATGACAGAGAAGAAACTCTGTAGAATGGGAAGGGACACCATACAAAGTCATGTTATCCAAATTTTAACCCCATTTAATCAGAATTGGGCAGTTTCCATTTGGCCTACCCAAATGTCACTTCTGAAAAAAATCTATTTGTTTCTTAATTTAAAAAGTATATATATATATATATATATATATATATATATATATATATATTTATTTATTTATTTATTTTGGGGAGAGTGCACGACAGGAAGGGGTGGAGAGAGGGGGACAGAGGATCTGAAGTGGGATCTGCACTGACAGGAGAGAGCCCAACGCGGAGCTTGAACTCATGAACCACGGGATCATGACCTGAGCCAAAGTTGGAAGCTCAACCAACTGAGCCACTCGGATACTTCTGAAAAAAATCTATTTTCAAACTGGATTAAGAATAAAGATAATCGGGGCGCCTGGGTGGATCAGTCGGTTGAGCGGCCGACTTCGGCTCAGGTCATGATCTCGCGGTCTGTGGGTTCAAGCCCCGCGTCGGGCTCTGTGCTGACAGCTCAGAGCCTGGAGCCTGTTTCAGATTCTGTGTCTCCCTCTCTCTCTGGCCCTCCCCTGTTCATGCTCTCTTTCTCTCTGTCTCAAAAATAAATAAATGTTAAAAAAAAATTAAAAAAAAAAAGAATAAAGATAATCTATGAACTCACTAAAGTGAAAATCCCAGAGTTTGTTTGGTTTCAGGTACAGCTTGATCAGGAACTTTGAACAGTGTCGCTAGAGCTCCATTTTTCCATCACAACCATCACACCTGCCATTCACCTTCATGTTGGTTCCATGCCCGGAAAGGCTCTTTCTTCCCTTGTAGTACAAAATAGTTGCCACCTCTCCACGTATTTCCGCATCTCACATTCAGATGAGAAAAGAATCATATAATCTTTTTTCCACCCCGCCCCTGCCCCGCCCAGGATTCCCAGCATTCTCATTGCATCTTAGTGGCTCTGAGCAGACAGTGTTCCCCTCTTTGAACCAATCATTGCGGCTAGGGAACTGTGATAATTGTCTTAGCCTCAAGTCACATGCTCCATTCTTGATCCTAGAACTTGATTCTGGAGCCCCACCTGAAGTATGTTGGTTGAAAATGGGAAGAAAAGGTTTCCCATGGGAAACTGGGTTATAGTTAATAAAAGACAGGAGTGTGGATGGTGGGTACCAAACCAAGAGGTGTTTACAAAAATGGGTGCACATTACAACCCTGTTACGTGTTGTACTGGAAATAGTCTCCGGTTGTTTTATGGTTATAAGCAATTTTTAGGAATCCAGTAATAAGCTCTGCTACGAAAATGTTCTTCACGTTCTTTATACACTATGTCACTTGAACTTTTCCGTTACTTTTATGTAGTATAATACTAATGACCAGAGCAGCCATTTATTGAGCAAGTCTTACTTGCCAAGCACACCAAAAGCCCTCATTTATTCCTTATGTCAACTCTGCCCCAAAAGCTTAGTGTTTATATTTGAAAGATAAAGAAGTGAAGTCAGCCAGCTTTCCTGGTAAAACTTGTAAACTGTATTAGTTAGATAATATCAGAAACAAATTAATCTGAACTCTCAGTGGCTTAATACAATAAAGGTTAACTTGTCACTCCCGACTCACATCTCAGTGGGTTTATGAGGGGCTCTGTCCAATGAGATTATTCATAGGCCTAGGCTGACTGAGGCTTTACTCTCATATAGCTACAGCCTCTGAGCTAACTGGCTTTCTCCATGATCATGGCAGGTGAACAGAGACAGACCTGGAGAGTCCCACACTGGACGGAAGAATTAAAATTTTCAGTCCAAGAGTGGCCTGAATAACTCTCACTCACAACCAATGGCCAGAATCAGTCACATGGCCTTAACTATTACCAGGGTCATAGAAACTGTAAGGGAGCAACATGTAGCTATTCAGTGAGCAGCAATTGCCACGCCTACAGAGCCAATCTCAGATCTTTCTGACTATAAAATGGGCATTCTGTCCACTAGACCCTAATTTCTTTTGGGTCTAGCTATAGACTTTTTGTCTAGTTACCTCGTACTTCTTTCTACTTTTAAAGTACCAATTATTAAAGGTTTTCCCCATAGAAAAGGTAGAAAACAACCCAAGGGTGGCATGGGACGGTGATTAAGAGCATGGGCCTTACAACCAGACTTCCTGAGATTGTATTCTTGTTCTCTTTCCTTGCTGTGTGACATTGGGTGACCTATTCAACCTGTCTGTGCCCCAGTTTTATCCATCTGTTAAAGGGAATAATAATGTCGTTAACAATAGGGCCTACATAACAGGGTTATAACGATTAAATGGGTTCATTGAAATAAAGCATGAGGACAGCACTTAATACCATGAGTGCTCAATAAATTGCTATTCACTGAGAAAAACTGTTTCTTAGCTGCAAGATGTTAACTTCAGCCAGAAAATTTGGAAACATGGGCCCTGGGTCACAAAGGCAACCACATGAGAGGGAATAACAATGCAAACCTCAAAGCGCTATTGAAAAAACAACTCAAAGGTCAAGTTCAGTTGAAACAGGGTAAGCAGTGTGGTCTTTATTGGCAAAAGCAAGCGCGCGTGTGTGCATTTGTGTGCAAGGTACAAACTGTAAAGCAGCAAGTTTGACAATCCACATAAGAAATTCTATCTATCTTGATAGTCCCTCCTCATGTATCCTGTACATAATGCAATATATTTGGACGCAATATATCTTGTACATTCATGAATCAAGAAATAAAACCAAGATTAAAAATACAGATTTTATTTAACCTACTCTCTTTACACACACACACACACACACACGCACGCACGCACGCGCGCGCGCGCATGCGCGCAATTCATTCAATCTCTCTTTGGCTACTGAGCCCTAAAACCAATCCAGAGAAGCCTGATACTTCCTGAACTCATTCCTTCTTTTCCAGACAATCTCTCTGGGGAATGTGATTTCTCAGTGGCTCTGCACAGGATTCATGAGCACCATTAACTCTTCACTCTTTCCCCTAAAGGTGTGGGACTGAAAACCAACTCCCAGCTGTTTGCCCAACTTGCTAGAGCAGCCTTCTCCCCACCGCCAGCCTCTACGGGACACACAGGACTTGCTTTCATTTCAACACTGAGAACACAACCAAACATTTGGGAGAATAAAAGCTATTCCAGGCATGCTAACAAATCTGAGGCATTAACTTTAAATTAAATGTATTTCTGCTTGAATTCCATTTTTGTTTCTCTAAATCTAGAGAACTCAGTTAAGTCCACGTGTCCCCAAGCTTACGATGTCACATAGATAAGAAAATCTTAAGACTCTGCGTGCACTTTAAGATTTACTTTAAAAAAAAGTTAAGTACTTTCGAAACCAGAAATTCCAATCTCTTTCTATATACATTATTTAACAAAATAATGAACAGTTAATAGTAACTTCTCTGAGTATAATAAGGACCTTAATTTAGTTCTCCTTTATTTTTCCCTATTCATCTTTGTGCCCTTTAAATAAAAGAGATTTATTTTATACTCTATGAATAATTATGGTTTTGTGCCTCTGCTTTAGCATAGGGAATGCCTTCTTCCATCTCTACTTGAAAAGAAGGTTCATAATTTCAGAGGAATAGTTAAGCATCTTGAAGGCAGAGCATGTAAGTACAAATTATATAGCAGACACTGACCAAATATTGTTGACATTAAGATCTATACAGAAATTCATAATGTTCAGAGTAAGTAGGAAGAAATAGCCCTGAAAACGCCCCATAAGTTTAAGAGGTTTTTAATTAACTCTACAGACCAGGATAAAAGTAAGGAATTTATTCAATTAATATTTATGCCCTTCTCAACCAGATGCAGGACATTTTCACCAAGTCAACAGCACATTTATTATTCTAGTTTTGTTTGGGATCCAGGTTGAGCTATTTATTTTCCAAACAATAGCCTGTAAAAATGAACTCGGTTTTTTAATAACTGTTTCTGGCTTCCCACATTCATTTCCTTTGCCAAGTTGTGTACCTGACCTACATTTTAAAAAGTGGTTACAAACTTAATCTGGAGTTATAAAACCCACTTGAGGTCAAGAAGGTATAGCTCAGGTGCATTTTACCCTGGGCTGAGATGCTGTTGTAAAGATTTAAGTAAACAAAAGTGATGAATTCTATATGGAGTCTAAGCACGGTACAATTAAAACTTTGAAGGTGTGGGAGTGGCTTCTGTGTGTTGCTGTCCTGATTATAAAAGCACAGTAATACACCAGACCCCTTTGTTTCTCTTCTATGGGTGGTTCCCATTACTTTCTTTCGAAATTCCAAGCCACGTGAGGAAGAGAGTGTGAAGGGAAGGAAAAGAGAAGGGAAGGGGAAGAAAGAAAGTGATATAATTATGGAAGAAGCTATTGGACAGATGGAAGAATTCTAGGGAGTAGGAAGAGTTGAGGGAAAGAGCTTTTATATAAATATTGTTTCCAAATCATCATACTAAGAATAAAACTACAACTAACTACAGCTGTGAGATATCAACTGATCAAAAAATAAGACATTTGTGTGCCAAGGGAAGAAATGCTGCCCAGGTGTTGACATTAGCAGACAAGCTTGGGCAGGAGCAAAATCTGGGCATCGGAAGGTAGCCATAGGATCAAATTTATTTTTACTCTATTGGCAACCAAGAGAATCCAGGCTTATTTTTCACAACTTTTGTCTTTATCTTATTTTATTATTTTTTTTTAAATTTACATCCAAATCAGTTAGCATATAGTGCAATAATGATTTCAGGAGTAGATTTCTTAATGACCGTTACCTATTTAGCCCATCCCCCGCCACAAACCCTCTAGTAACCCTCTGTTTGTTCTCCATATTTAAGAGTCTCTTATGTTTTGTGCCCCTCCCTATTTTTATATTATTTTTGCTTCCCTTTCCTTATGTTCATCTGTTCTGTGTCTTAAAGTCCTCATATGAGTGAAGTTATATGATATTTGTCTTTCCCTGACTAATCTCGCTTAGCATAATACCCCCTAGTTCCATCCACGCAGTTGCAAATGGCAAGATTTCATTCTTTTTGATTGCCGAGTAATACTCCATTGTATATATATATATATATATATATATATATATATATATATATATATACCACACCTTCTTTGTCCATTTCATCCATTGATGGACATTTGGGCTCTTTCCATACTTTGGCTATTGTTGATAGTGCTGCTATAAACATGGGGGTGCATGTGCCGCTTCAAAACAGCACACCTGTATCCCTTGGATAAATACCTAGTAGTGCAACTGCTGGGTTGTAGGATAGTTCTCTTTTTAATTTTTTGAGGAACCTCCATACTGTTTTCCAGAGTGGCCGCACCAGTTTGCATTCCCACCAGCAATGCAAAAGAGATCCTCTTTCTCCGCATCCTCACCAACATCTGTTGTTGCCTGAGTTGTTCATGTTAGCCATTCTGACAGGTGTGAGGTGGTATCTCATTGTGGTTTTGATTTGTATTTCCCTGATGATGAGTGATGTTGAGCATTTTTTCATGTGTCAGTTGGCCATCTGGATGTCTTCTTTGAAGAAGTGTCTATTCATGTCTTTTTCCCATTTCTTCACTGGATTATTTGTGTTTTGGGTGTTGAGTTTGATAAGTTCTTTATAGATTTTGGATATTAACCCTTTATCTGATCTGTTGTTTACAAATATCTTCTCCCATTCTGTTGGCTGTCTTTTAGTTTTGCTGATTGTTTCCTTCACTGTGCAGACACTTTTTATTTTGATGAGGTCTCAATAGTTCATTTTTGCTTTGATTTCCCTTGCCTCCAGAGACGTGTTGAGTAAGAAGTTGCCGCGGCCAAGATCAAAGAGGTTTTTGCCTGCTTTATCCTTGAGGATTTTGATGGCTTCCTGTCTTACATTGAGGTCTTTCATCCATTTTGAGTTTATTTTTGTGTATGGTGTACGAAAGTGGTCCAGGTTCATTCTTCTGCATGTCGCTGTCCAGTTTTCCCAGCACTACTTGCTGAAGAGACTGTCTTTATTCCATTGGCTATTCTTTCTTGCTTTGTCAAAGATTAGTTGGCCATATGTTTGTGGGTCCATTTCTTGGTTCTCTATTCTGTTCCATTGATTTGAGTGTCTGTTTTTGTGCCAGTACCATACTGTCTTGCTGATAACAGCTTTGTAGTGTAGCTTGGAGTCTGGGATTGTGATGCGTCCTGCTTTGGTTTTCTTTTTCAAGATTGCTTTGGCTATTTGGGGTCTTTTCTGGTTCTATACAAATTTTAGGATTATTTGTTCTAGCTCTGTGAAGAATGCTGGTGTTGTTTTGATAGGGATTGCATTGAATATGTAGAATGCTTTGGGTAGTATTGACATTTTAACAATATTTGTTCTTCCTATCCAAGAGCATGGAATCTTTTTCCATTTTTTTGTGTCTTCTTCAATTTCTTTCATAAGCTTTCTATAATTTTCAGTGTGTAGATTTTTCACCTCTTTGGTTAGATTTATCCCTAGGTATTTTACGGCTTTTGGTGCAATTGTAAATGGGATCGATTCCTTGATTTCTCTTTCTGTTGTTTCATTGTTGATGTATAAGAATGCAACTGAGTTCTGTGCATTGATTTTATATCCTGCAACTTTGTTGAATTCATGAATCAGTTCTAGCAGTGTTTTGGTGGAATCTTTTGAGTTTTCCATATAGAGTATCATGTCATCTGCGAAGAGTGAAAGTTTGACCTCCTCCTGGCTGATTTGGATGCCTCTTATTTCTTTGTGTTGTGTGATTGCAGAGGCTAAGTCTCTCAATACTATGTTGAATAACAGTGGCAAGAGTGGACATCCCTGTATTGTTCCTGACCTTAGGGGGAAAGCTCTCAGCTTTTCCCCATTGAGGATGAGATTAGCGTTGGGTCTTTCATATATGGCTTTTATGATCTCGAGGTATGATCCTTCTATCCCTACTTTCTTGATGGTTTTTATCAAGAAAGGATGCTGTATTTTGTCAAATGCTTTCTCAGCATTTTTGAGAGGATCATATGGTTCTTGTCCTTTCTTTTATTGATGTGATGTGTCACATTGATTGTTTTGCAGATATTGAACCAGCCCTTCATCCCAGGTATAAATCCCACTTGGTTGTGGTGAATAATTTTTTTCATGTATTGTTGGAGCCGGTTGGCTAATATCTTATTGATGATTTTTGCATCCATGTTCAACAGGGAAAATAGTATATAATTCTTCTTTTTAGTGGGGTCTCTGTCTGGTTTTGGAAACAAGGTAATGCTGGCTTCATAGAAAGAGTTTGGAGGTTTTTCTTCCATTTCTATTCTTTGGAACAGCTTCAAGAGAATAGGTGTTAACTCTTCCTTAAATTTTTGGTAGAATTCCCCTGGAAAGCCATCTGGCCCTGGACTTTTTGGGAGATTTTTGATTACTAATTCGATTTCTTTACTGATTATGGGTCTGTTCAAATTTTCTATTTCTTCCTGTTTCAGTTTTGGTAGTGTATATGTGTTTAGGAATTTGTCCATTTCTTCCAGATTGCCCATTTTATTGGGATATAATTGCTTATAATATTCTCTTCTTATTGTTTTTATTTCTGCTGTGTTGGTTGTGAACTCTTCTCTTTCATTCTCGATTTTATTTATTTGGGTCCTTTCCTTTTTCTTTTTGATCAAACTGGCCAGTGGTATATCAATTTTGTTAATTCTTTCAAAGAACAAGCTTCTGGTTTCATTGATATGTTCTTTTTTTTGGTTTCGATAGCATTAATTTCTGCTCTAATCTTTATTATTTCCTGTCTTCTTCTGGTTTCAGGTTTTATTTGCTCTTCTTTTTCCAGCTCTTTAAGGTGTAAGGTTAGGTTGTGTATCTTAGACCTTTCTTCCTTTTTTAGGAAGGCCTGTATTGCTATACACTTTCCTCTTATAACCGCCTTTCCTGCGTCCCACAGGTTTTGGGTTGTGGTGTTATCATTTTCATAGGCTTCCATGAACTTTTTAATTTCCTCTTTGACTTCTTGGTTGGCCCATTCATTCTTTAGTAGGATGGTCTTTAGTCTCCAAGTATTTGTTACCTTTCCAAATTTTTTCTTGTGGTTGATTTCAAGTTTCATAGCATTGTGGTCTGAAAATATGCACGGTATGATCTCGATCTTTTTGTACTTGTTGAGGGCTGATTTGTGTGCCAGTATGTGGTCTATTCTGGAGAACATTCCATGTGCACTGGAGAAGAATGTATATTCCACTGCTTTAGGATGAAATGTTCTGAATATATCTGTTGAGTCCATCTAGTCCAGTTTGTCATTCAAAGCCATTGTTTCCTTGCTGATTTTTTTATTAGATTATCTGTCCATTGCTGTCAGTGGGGTGCTGAAGTCCCCTACTATTATGGTATTACTATCAATGAATTTCTTTATGTTTGCGATTAATTGATTTATATAATTGGGTCCTTCCTCATTTGGCACATAAATGTTTGTAACTGTTAGGTCTTCTTGGTGGATAGACCCCTTGAGTATGATATAATGCCCTTCTGCATCTCTTGATACAGTCTTTATTTTACAGTCTAGATATTCTGATATAAGTATGGCTACTTGGCTTTCTTCTGTTGACCATTAGCATGATAGATGCTCCATCCCCTTACTTTCAATCTGAAGGTGTCTTTAGGTCTAAAGTGGGTCTCTTGTAAACATCATATGGATGGATCTTGTTTTCTTATCCATTCTGTTACCCTATGTCTTTTGATTGGAGCATTGAGTCCATTCACATTTAAAATGAGTACTGAAAGATATGAATTTATTGCCATTATGTTGCTTGTAGAGTTGGAGTTTCTGGTGGTGTTCTCTGGTCCTTTCTAGTCTTTGTTGGTTTTGGTATGTATGTATGTATGTATGTATGTATTTATGTATGTATGTATATATGTATGTATTTTTCATCCTTCCTCCCCTCAGAGTCCCCCTTAAAATTTCTTGCAGGGCTGGTTTAGTGGTCACAAATTCCTTTAATTTTTGTTTCTCTGGGAAATTTTTAATCTCTCCTATTTTGAATGACAGCCTTGCTGGATAAAGAATTCTTGGTTGCATATTTTTCTGATTCAGCACATTAAATATATCCTGCCACTCCTTTCTGGTCTGTCGATTTCTGTGGATACGTCTGCTGTACACCTGATCTGTCTTCCCTTGTAGGTGAAGGACTTTTTTCCCTTGCTGCTTTCATGATTCTCTCCTTCCCTGAGTATTTTGTGAATTTGACTGTGATATGCTTTGCTGATGGTCGTTTTTTGTTGAATCTAATGGGAGTCTTCTGTGCTTCCTGGATTTTGATGTCTGTGTCTTTCCCCAGGGTAGGAAAAATTTCCACTATGATTTGCTCACATAACCCTTCTACCCCTATTTCTCTCTCTTCCTCTTCTGGGACCCCATTGATTCTGATGTTGTTCCTTTTTAATGAGTCACTGGTTTCTCTAATTCTTAAATCATGCTCTTTTGTCTTAGTCTCCCCCTTTTCTTTCCCTGCTTCATTATTCTCCATAAATTTGTCCTCTATATCGCTGATTGTCTGTTCTGCCTCATCTGTCCTTCCTGCCATGGCATCCATTCTAGATTGCAGCTCAGTTATAGCATATATTTCATCCTGACTAGCTTTTACTTCTTTTATCTCCTCAGAAAGGGATTCTAATCTATTTTCGACTCCAGCTAGTATTGTTATTATTGTGATTCTAAATTCTGGTTCAGACACCTTGCTTGTATCTGTGTTGGTTAAGTCCCTGGCTGTCGTTTCTTCCTGCTCTTTCTTTTGGGGTGAATTCCTTCGTTTTGTCATTTTGAAGGGAGAAAAGGAATTAATGAGGTCAAATAAGATTAAAACAAAGAAATTAAAATAAAAAATATTAAAATTAAAAAATTAAAAACAGACACACACGCAAAAGAAATTGCATAAATGATGCTAGATCCTTGGTGTGTTTTGGTCTGGGTGTTGAAAGGGGCTTGATAGATTAGAGAAAAAAGGGGAAAGGAAAAAAAAGGAAATCGTTCGAAAATTTGAAAAAATGGATACACTGAAGTAGACTAAAATGAAATGATGGAAGTAAAATAGAATTTGAAATAAGTTACACAAAAAAAATATAGTAGAAAAAATTTAAAGACAAATATTTTTAATAAAAATTGAAAATAAAAATGAATTTTTTCTCTTTCTGTATTCAAGAAAAAGAAAATAAGCGAAAAAGAGGGGGAAAAAAAAAAGAAAATTGAATAGATGGACGGGCGAACAAACTGAAATACGACTGAAATTACTTCGTGTTCCCCTAGAAGTCAAACTATGAAGCACTTTATAGTCCATAAACTAAGCTGGCGGTGAGACGTGTTCTTGAAGAGCGAGGTGGGCCCAGTTGGGCGGGGCTTAGTGTAACGGCTACGTCCCCCACTAGGTGGCGCTGCTTAGCTTACCAGGGTGGATTGTTGTGGTGCTTGTAGGTGCGTACGCGCATGCGCGGAAATGGTGAAAATGGCGTCACCCAGCCACCCAGTCTGTTCTCTCAGATCGGCAATCGCGCATCTGTCCTCTGTCTTCAGCTTTCATCCACTCCCCGCTTTTACACTGTCCGTGACCAAGACCCAGGCAGCACCTCCCTCCTGACTTTTTTTCTCGGATGCGGCTGTTTTTCCCGACCCCTTACTTCTGCGGGACTGCGGCTTTGGCCCGTTCTGCCCTTTTGCAGGAGGGTCTCACTGAGCAACGGGCCAGGTGCTGGCAGCACCCAGAAACGTTTGCAGGAGCCTGCTGCCACCGCCCAGAGACTGCGGCTGGGTGCCAGCCAGCCCCAGGACAAGTTCGCGAGATAGCGTAGCAGCAGCGTTTCAGGGATTATGGAAAATCACAACACACGTCCGGCACCAGGCTTCATCCCCAGCGACCTTGTTCCAGCACCAGCTAATGTTCTCCTGGGTCCACTGGGGCCTTGCCTTTGGGGACCCACACAGCCTCCCCCTGGTGGCCTCCCAGCCGGGGAACCGTGTCTCCCTGTGTGGCCTGAAGAACCCCGGACTCCACTCTGCTCCTAGGGATTCGCCCTTCTCACCAGAGCACCGCCAGGTATCGAGCTGCGGAGTTTTCGATTCTGCACTCCCCCTGTTTATAGAGTCTTAATGGAATTTAAACCCTCTCCTTTCTCCTTTCTCCCTTTTTAGTTCAGTCCCTGCGGCTATTTCCACTTTTCCACTTTCTCTCTAGCTGCTTTTGTGGGGGGTGCTTTTCCCGTACCCACCCCCCCATCTCTGTCCTCTCTCCATAAGCAAAAACAGCTCCCTGCCCTCCGCGGCTTCTTTCTCCCCCAGTTCACTTCTCCGCGCCACGTACCTGCTGAGTTCCGTGGTTCAGGTTGTGCAGATTGTTGTGTTATACCGCAGATCAGTTTTCTAGGTGTGCGGGAGGGTTTAGCGTTGGTCTGGCTGTATTTCATGGACGCGAGACACACCAAAAAGTTCCATGCTGTTCTGCCATCTTGGCTCCCTCTCCTTTTTTCCACAAGTTTTATAGCTGATTTGTGTACTTCTACATTTATTTGTCTTATTTTTTAACGTTCTATTTGGAGATTCTAACTGTATAACAGAGAGTTCCCATATACTCATTACTCAGCTTCCCTTGATGATAGCATCTTATATAATCATAATACAATGTGTGAAACTAAGGAATTGACGTTGGTACTTGGCTGTTAACTGAACTACAGACTTTATTTGGATTTCACTAGTTTTTCAATTAATGGTTTTGTTTTTGTTTTTGTTTTTTTTTTCTGGTTCCACGATCTCACATTGCATTTAGTTGCTGTATCCGTTATTGTTATGGACTGAATGTTTGTGCCCTGCCCCTTCCCCCTCCCCCCAAATTCTTCTGCTGAAATCTAATCCCCAGTGCGATATTTGGAGGTGAGGTTTGGGGGGAAGTAATTAGATCATGAGGGTGGAACCCTCATGAATGGGATTATAAAAAGAGGCCAGAGAGCTAGCTTGCTCTTTCCCCTGTGAGGATGCAGGGAGGAGTTAGCGGTCTACAACCCACAAGAGGGCTCTCACCAGAACCTGACCGTGCTGGCCTCATGACCTGGGACTTCCAGCTCCCAAAACCATGAAAACTAAATTTCTGTGGTTGATAAGCTTCCCAGTTTATGGTACTTTGTTATAGTAGCTGGAGCTAAGACAGTTATCTATTGCTACACAACAAATTACTACAAATTTAGTGGCTTAAAACAGCATATTAATGATCTTATAGTTTCTGTAGGTTAGGGGTTTAGGCACAACTTCATTAGATCCTCTGCTTAGGGTCTCACAAGACTGGAATTAGGTGTCAGCTGGGCTGCGGTCCCATTTGGCGGCTAGACTGGGGTGAATCTGCTTTCAAGCTCGCTCAAGTGTTGGCAGAATTCATTCCCTTGAGACTGTAGGACTGAAGACCTTGGCTTCTTGCTAGATGTTGGTGGATGCTGCCTTCAGCTCTTGGAGGTGGGCCTTCCAGAAGTGTCACTTACTTCTTCAAAAGCAGCTAGGAAGAGAGGTCTCTTGAGTGAGCAATATGGAGTCATAAAGTAACATAATCACAGAAAAGACATCCCATCACCTTTGTCATATTCTACTGGTTAGAAATAAGTCAGGGGGAGGGGATTGTACAAGGGCATGACCACCAGGGGGTTGGGATCATCACTAGCCCCCATAGACTATTCCCCACAATGGTCACACCTCTTTAATCGCCTCTAGTCTGTGACAATAACTTAGTCTTTTTGTCCTTCATAACCTTGACACTTAAGAAGAATACTGACCAGTTATTTTATTAATTTTGTATACCATTGTATTTATAGTAGCTATTAAAATATTTTTCTCAGTGGGGTGCCTGGCTAGCTCAGTCAGTATAGCTCACAACTCTCGCCATCAGCATTATGAATTCAAGCCCCACACTGGGCATAGAGCTTACTAAAAAAATAGAAAAAAACCCTACTTTCTCAGAAAATCATGAGTACATACTTCTCATTTACTCTTCCCCCACAATGATTACACCATCAAATAGTAATGTGTCTCTTTGTTTTTGTTTCCTGGGTGATGCTGGAGAAAAGCTTATACCAAGAATTGATGGATTATGTATAAAATGTTGTGAGGCTAGAAGAATGATCATACCTTTGATAGAAATCAGAAAATTAGGGGGAAAAATATAGCTTGGGAAGCAGAGTGAACATTTGTCGTTTCTCCTCTGGGAAAGCTCCCTGGCTGTCTGTGCAGTTCAGGTGGAGAGAACTCCACGCAGCTCCAGCAGTGGACGCATCTGTTACACCTGTCAGAGCCCCGGGCCACAGTGATTGGCTCAGGGATTGGCCCGTGACCCAATCAGAGCTGCAGAAATGTTCAAACGAAACTCTTTCTAGGGCTGTTGAGAAAGAGGCAGGCGTAGTATGTTATAGGGCTTCACGCCATAGGAAGCTTCTGCTTCTTTTCTTTGAAGCGGAAGATACCACACCTGGAACTGTGGTAAGCATTCTGCCTTGTGAATGAATTAATATTAGGTTTTGCTGTGAGACAGAAAACCCAAATTTAAAATAATTTAAATAAGATAGAAATGTATTTTCTCTCACATAAAATGAGGTCCAGAGGTAAGCAATTCAGGGCTTTATGTGGTAGCTCCAAGGTCATCAGAGAGTTGTTTCTTTCTCTCTCGTTCTAATTCCTGATAACATGGCTTTACCTAATGGTCCCAGATGGCTGTTTGAGCTTCCAGGCTGTGAGGAGGAGGAAAGGGTGAAGAGGGATCCTTCAAGGACACCTTCTAAAAATTGCTCATGACACTTCTACTTATATTCCATTGGCCAGAACTTAGTCACACTGCTATGTTTAACTGCAATAGAGGCATGGAAATGCCTTTATCTCAGGAGGCTGTGTGCTCTGCCACAAATAAGAGGTTTTATTACAGAAGAGTAGGGGGAAACAGCTATGGGAGGACAGTGAGCTCTCTCTGTCCTATCTCCACAAAAGGAGAGTCTGACTGAGAATAGAGCCTGTCCTGAAGGAGCAGAGTTGAAAGAGGAAAACAAGTCAGTGTTGCCCTAATGATATTTTTCAACCTCTGGATCAAGCTGTACCTGAAGCCAAACTACCCCTGCTACTTAAGCTCATAACTTTCCTTCCTCCCTCCCTCCCTTTTCCTTCTTTCCTTCCTTTTTGTTTTTTTTTTTGAAACTGAAAACAATCTTGATTGGTACAGAAAGGAGGATTCTCCCAAAGAACTATAAGGTCACCTTTATTTCTTTGTCCTCTCAAGTTCTCCATTCCCTCAAAGCTGCTCAGAATGGCAACCGAGTGTTCTCTTAGATCTCCCATGAGCCAAATTAGGCACCTCTATGCTCCATTTCCTTTCAGGCTAAAGGAGAGAGGGGACTGCTTGCGTTTCATAGAACTTGCTTTCTTGGATTTGATTACAATTTTTAAAAAATTTTTATTTATTTTGAGAGGGAGAGAGAGTGGGGGAGGGGCAGAGAGAGAGGGAGAGAGAGAATCTCAAGCAGGCTCTGTGCTGACAGCACAGTGCCTGCCATGGGGCTCGATCTCACACACTGTGAGATCATGACCTGAGCCAAAATCAAGAGTCAAACACTTAATCCACTGAGCCTCCCAGGCACCTTGGATTTGATTACAGTTTTTAAAATCTGTGAACTTATAAACCTCTACTAAGACTTATAAGCTAGAATTCTCAGCCCTACCTATTCTAGCTTATTTATTTATCTTTAGCAAATGCTTCCTGGAATTCTTTTGCTATTTAGTAAAAACTCCTCTGTCAAATAGCTTGCTGCGTGTATACCCACCTCCTCCTTCTCAATTATGACTTTTATTCACATTAACAAAGCCGGTGGGAATTGGAGCTTAATGGATTTTTTCTGTTGATCTGAGAATCCTGCCATAATAGGTCACATTTTAAGGGGTTTAAATAGTTGGTCAGTGATACAGCCTTTTTTTTTTTTTTTTAAGTGACTTTACTAATAGTACCACTTTGCCTATTCTGTTCCCTTGGCATCTTTTTTTTTTTTTTTCCTGGATCTTTTCGTTGGAGCAGAAGATACAAAACATTAGGTTTGGAGGTTTTCCTATCAGATTCTAAAAGCATGGTTTTCACTTAAATTATCATGCTTCTCTGTACCTACTTATATCAGTAAAGTGATTAGAAGTGTCTACCAACTGCAATTCGCAGGCTATGAAATTCAGCTTTTTGAATTTAAATTATATGGCAGCACCATATGGCAGAGGGGAAAGGAGTGCTCAATTTCTTATCTAACAGAGAGTGCCTCTCAAGCAAGGGAAATTGCCGTCACGGTCCAAGTTTCAAAAACGGGCTCTCTGAGGCTTAGCATTACCTGCTGCCTCCCAAAGTACATACATACAGGATTTTCCCCAGCCACTGTGAGAAAAGTTGCTACAACTCAGTGGAGATGAGGAGAACCCGAGTCAGCCACTGCCCATCTTCCCACAACTGGATGCTGAGGTGGCCATGAGTACAAAGTTCTGGGAATGGGAGAATTCTGGGTGTCTTTCACCTACATGTATTTTTTTTTTTTTTTACATTTATATAACTTGAGGCAGAGCCATATTACAGAATAGCATTCATTTCCCCCAGGGCATTATATGCAGTTGCCATCAGCCTAATGCAATTATGCTTGGGAGCACCGTGGAGGCTCCTAAAGCTTCTAAAGCACAAGGTCAAGTTCTATGAATGTCCAGGTATGCGGTGGGGGGGGGGGGGGGAGGGATGCTGCTAATTTATGATTATGGGGACTCTTCTCTTTGAGCCTGTCATAAATTAATGGAACTCAGGGAGCCACACGTCCTCTTTAGGATTGTAAATGGGACCCTGACATTTTAGACTCTCTGTCATTGTAGTGACTGAGTATCCTTTCTCTCACGTGACATTAGGGGACACCTTACAGCCTGATGAAATGGTGAATTCCTACTTGCCTTCTCTTAAGTCGGTATCAGGACAATTCAGAAAGAGCAGGGATACTTCGGGGTGGTGGTCTCTCTCATCTAGCTTGCGTATGAATTAAGCAAGTTCTTCTCCTCTAATGGTGGTACTGGATATTTCCCTTTGCTCTCCAGATCCACTCCCCACCATGTCCTCTGCTTCTGGTGGGTGACCTGGATGGGCGACGGCCACGTGGTCCCTGGCCGCTGGCTCCCGGTTGGGGCTGTCCCATAGCTAGTACTGGCAGGCGAGGTTGGGCTATTTATCCCCTGGCTTCCTCTCTGTGGGGGCACCAGTGCTGACCACGGACACGGCTCCTGCTAGGTGGCTCACACCTCGCAGTTCTCTCGCTCTGATTTCAGACCATTTCTCTCCCCCTGCCCCTTCAGGCTCTGACCTCCCCCCTGTTGTCATTAGCCCTAAATATCGCACTAGCCATTGTGGCTTCTCTGGTCTTGCCCACACCTTTATAAATAATTCATTCTTTAAACTCTCCTCAAATTACTCCTTTTCAGTGTATCTTGTATTTCTTGTTGGAGGAACCCTAAGTGATAAAACAGCATCGTCCTGACTTGCTCATTTTCCCTTCTGCCTCTTTCACAGGACTGGATTCTAATGGTCTTCGTTTTAAGTGCCTACAAAAGGCCACCATGTTTGTTCGCTTGTATTTCCTTACGTCATACGCTGTTGCCCTGCCTCATTTCCAGAAGGGTGTGATGATGCTGTGTATTTGCTAGTTTTGCCCTAGTTTGGACTCGCCTCTGCCCATTTAAAATGTACTGTACCTTCAGGTCACCCACACAGGAAATTGGGGAAAACCTTCAAACTGGCTATTTTCTGTCATGAAGACATCTCTAAAAATAGATTTTATTGAATTTAGTCTTTTTAAATTGAATTTGACTGAACCTGTTTGGCATGGACATAACTTCAAAAATGTAATATGCATTTGCTTGATGGCACTGAAGTATCTACTGTTTTGGTTAGCACAGGTTAAGCTTTGATTCTTTTGAGATAATTGTCTTCTTATATATAATATGGATAATTTCTTTTCTTAGGTACCCGTTGTCCTATAAGAAAAAAAAATGACAACAAGAAAAAAATACCAATGTGCCACACTTATGATAAAAAAGGATCCAGATGTGGGTGTTAATGCCTAGGTTATTCAAAATCATGATAGGTTATTCAAGACTGAATTAGACACTAAATAATTTTCAGTACAAGTGAAGTATATGGTTCTTTAAAATAGTGGTAAAAATGTTTTGAATCCTAGGTACTCTTTTGTTGTTGTTTTGAATGTTATGTATTTATTTTGAGAGAGAGTGTGTGCTCATGAGAGCAGGAGAGGGGCAGAGGGAGAGGGCTAGGGAGAATCCCAAACAGGCTCTGAGCTGTCAACACAGAGTCCGACGTGGGGCTCAATCCCACAAACCGTGAGATCATGACCTGAGCCGAAATCAACGGTCAGATGCTTAACCAACCGAGCCACTCAGGTGCCCCTGAATCCTAGGTATTCTAATGATGGCTTTGGGCCAGGACTAACTTTTACCCAAATGGAAAAAAAGAGATGTAGGAGGCTCTGTCCATGCCCCACTCACCTCCCCGTGGCTGCCAGTGGAGGTCACCTGCATTTTCAGTGGACAATTCCTATACTTGCAGAACAGATTCTTCCCTTCTACGTCTCTCTGCCAATAAGATTGTGCTGGACCCATGTGTAGGGGCTGGGATTTAATGCCCCAATGACAACCCTTGCCCATGTAGGGACAAATACCCACATTTCCGTACCCCTTCGGGTGGAGGGACGACTTTAAGACGTATTCAGTGTAGGTGTTTGGCGGGTCTCCGGCAGGATTGAGCCCCCGTTGCCCACAGAAGTAATTTGTTCATTAACACACCTTTTACCGGCTTCCTCCCTTCCTGTCTCACTTCTACACTCCCTGTGCTTCCTGTGATCACCTCCCAGATAAACTACTTCCACCCAAATCCTGAGGAGCATTTGGGAGAACCATTTAGGATAGGAGGACATGGGAGAGGAGAAACACCAAGTGATAGATCATGCCATTCTAAGCGTCAAGGGAATAGGGTGTTTTATGTTCTTCAGAATCATCTCAGCCTTTAGACTGTAAACTATTGAGAACGCTGGCTGTTTCTAATCAACTCTATAAATCTCTATAGTCTGTGCATACAATGAAGGAGGACTCGATAAATATTTGATACTAATGACAATTCTAAGATTATGCTATTTATGGTAGTCATTACCATAGCGAAGGGGTATAATTATTGCAAAACAGCGAATAAAGTTCTGCCTTTTTTTTAAGGTAAGCGCCCTTTTAGTCATCTCTAAAGGCTCAAAAAGAATATAATATCTTACTTAGATGAGCACTCTTAGGGAAAGATAAGTTTATACAATTGTGTTCAATACAAACTGAATGTCTTCTCAGGTATCTTGTCAATTTTTCACATTCCTCTACTCATGCCAAGGGTCTAAGTGAAGAAAACGCAGCACGTTTGCACGGTTCCATTAGACCACTGTTTTCGCCAAATGCACATCGGGTGTGTATATTTGCATGCACAGCTCAGCTTTCCCACTTAGAACTGACTGGGGACTTTTTATAAATCTCACTGAAAGGAGCCCAATCCAAAAATAAATGGCAGAGAATTCAGTGGAGGAAACAATAATGAAATAGAAATTATATGCATTATTTAACTCTAAGCAACTCCGCAAATGTTGGCCTTTTTTCTTTGACTTATCATCCATCCAGGATTCAGTGAGATGAATAATGTTTTCAGCACATTGTTTTAGGAAATTTTTCCCCCCAAATAACTCCCTAGCATTTATCATATAGTAGAATAGTGAAAAGTCACACCCAGGATAATACCAGACAATTTCTTCATCTAGCTAATGTTGATGAAATCGAATAGGCTTTTGCTCCAAAATTCATTGGGAGTCATTATTCACTGTCCTAGAATGCATTTAATCATATTCGGTTGTCCAAAGGTTGCATTACACATCTCTGCGAAGGGACAGTTATGGTGTAAAAAGAACCTTTGAGGTTGTACACAGTAGGACGAAGTATGTGATGATCCCTCCTGGAAACCAAAGCAAGTCAGCTTTAATTTAAAAACTTCAAGCTTCATTTAAACACATCAAGCTAAAATGTAGCATATCTTAGCAAAACAAGGTAAAGTGCTCTTTCAAATGATCACCCATTTCATCCTTCAAAATGTATTCTTTATTCATTTTCGAAATCGTCATCCTCACCACATTTAGACATCGCTTGCAAATGAGCTAATGGTGTAGCAGCGCAAAATGCCGAGACAACTACAATTACCTCTTAATTACACACAGCAGGCCTCCGATGTGTGTCCCCCTTCTGAGGATGCTTAACAAGAAACAAAGAAAGTCAAGCAAACCAGTTAGAGATCCCACGCAGGCTTCTTGATGGCAGGTTTGCTTTGAAGCTCTGTGGAGTGAGATACCATAGCAGCGACTGTCACCAGGAAGAGCTTGCCCGGCTCAAGAAAATAATGGGACTGGGGCGCCTGGGTGGCGCAGTCGGTTAAGCGTCCGACTTCAGCCAGGTCATGATCTCGCGGACCGTGAGTTCGAGCCCCGCGTCAGGCTCTGGGCTGATGGCTCGGAGCCTGGAGCCTGTTTCCGATTCTGTGTCTCCCTCTCTCTCTGCCCCTCCCCCGTTCATGCTCTGTCTCTCTCTGTCCCAAAAATAAATAAAAAACGTTGAAAAAAAAATTTAAAAAAAAAAAAAAAAAAAAAAAAAAAAGAAAATAATGGGACTGAATCTGATGATCCTGTCCACACTGAGGGACCTGGAGAACTAGGAATCAGAACAACGGAGATAATCGGATCTGCAAATCAATGGTTTACAAGGGGTTCTAGCCCTCTACATATGAAATAAGGAAATTTCAGGCAATCCACCCCAGGGCGGTTTTATATCTTCTTTGAGAAAGAAATCGATATCTCCTTGTTACTGTGAGATCATATATTTAGTAGGGGAAATGGTCTAAGACCAGAAATATGTCAAACAACTCCCAACAACTCATCTCCAGGGGAGATTAATGTGATTGGGAAAAGCTGATCAATTAATTAGTCAATACAAGTTTATTGCACGACTGTTGGTTGCCGGCTATGTCCACAGTGAGGTTAATAAACACTGTGCGTGTATTCTGTGCTTTTTCACGCGTTCTGTGGGACAGCTACTGGGAGAAGTAAGCACTCAGACATACGTGGATGGTGTGAATGCAAAAATGGATCCACTGGCTTAGGGTGATAATAATTATTCTGTGTGTATAAATCACTTGCCAGACGACAAAGGATGTTTGTAAGCTTTCTCTTCTTTGATTCACACCACCAATCTGTGAAACTAATAGGGAAACACATTAACCTCTTTCTACAAATGAAAAAGGCTCTTGATCAATGATCTAGAAATTTCCAAGAGCTATGAGAATTTGAGTTTATAATACACACCATTATCACACTTACCAGAAGAGGGTACCAGAATGGATATGGAGGTTTCTAGAACCCGATCTGAGGACAGCTGTCACACTCTCACATCCAGTTCCACTTGAGAAATTTCAATTAGTCCCACCTGAGGTTTCCTCTGTTTTCACAGAACATTTCCATAGCTTGAATTTGGCATGATGCATTGTTCCTCTTTCTTTGTTTTCTCTTTATTCTGCTGGACCAGTGGCCTCAAACCCGGCTTTATTATAAAGTCACCTGCTGAATTTATTATCAGTTCAGTTTTCTGGGCTCTCCCACAGACCAGCTGGATCAGAGATCCCTGATACAGTCTGATACCAGACCTGCTTTGGTTACCTGGAGCCCCTGGGACAGAACTTGACCTTCTCTGGACATTTGCTTGGCCTTTTCACTTTTTTTTATTTTTTATTTTTGATACAGAGAGAGACACAGCATGAACGGGGGAGGGGCAGAGAGAGAGGGAGACACAGAATCGGAAGCAGGCTCCAGGCTCTGAGCCATCAGCCCAGAGCCCGACGCGGGGCTCGAACTCACAGACCACGAGATGGTGACCTGAGCTGAAGTCGGACGCCCAACCGACTGAGCCACCCAGGTGCCCCACGCCTTTTCACTTTTATGACCCCAGTCTGATATAGTTTAAGCAGTGTTGCAATCAATAAAAGTTAATTGGTGAGCCTAAGTGAAGGAGATATGGGTGCTCATTTTGTATTCTTGCAACCTCTCTGAGTTTGGCATTTTTCAATATAAAAAGTTGGAGAAAAAAAGATGTGCTTGGTTAGATAACTATTAATACATTTAGAAATAGTTTAAAAACCAAAGTAATTGTGCTTCAATACTAACTTACTTACTTAAGGTTTGCTGAGTAAATGAATGAATGAATGAATGATCTCATCTCTGGCCTTTGGTCTGGGAGAAGATATTAGAAGCTAGAACTATCAGCCTGAGTATTCAGTTAAGTCAGAGAGAGGTAAATGGTACGAGGAAGATCTTGGAAAGCGGGAGAGTTGAAGGCTAAAAATAAGTTTCCCAGTTGCATTGTTGGAACTCACAACCAGTTATTTTCCAAAAAACTTCCCCACATCATATTATCCTCTAAGTAGATACCTGTTTCTGTTTTCATTTCTGGTTAACCCTCCGCTGCCTGCATAATAGATAGGGAGCAACGTGGGTCAACAAGCAGTAAGAAGACAAGTCAAGTGAGACATGGCTGGTTATATGATTCCTTTCTGAGAAGCCTCATTGTGCCTGCCATGCCCACAATCCCTTTCCGCAGAGGCCTTTACATATGAGATGCCATGCCTTGTACCATGCACGCCCCCCTCCACCATCCAGATCACGCTTGACTGGAGTAGTGGTGGGGTCCAGGTTCAAAGACAGTCGAAGATCAGCAGTCTTAGAGGTACGCTGGATCTATCCTGATTCATGGCTGGCTTCTCTGAGGCTGTTGGAATATGAGACATATGTAGACATACAGCAATGGTGGGCAACATGGAAACAGAGAGGTAAACAAAGAGAGGGCTCTAGGTGTGAAAGCTGTGTTGGAAAGATGAAGAGTCCCTTGACCATGGCCACGGCAGTAGAAGCGAAAGCAGGAAAATGTTTGTCGAGATTCTTGGTTTCAAAGGACAAAAACCCAACTTGAACTTGCTTAGGCACAAGGGGGAATTTATTGGCTAATACTGCTAGGATGATTGGGTATGCAGTGAGGTAGGATGAGAAGCAAGACTTGAATCCATTCAGAAATTACTGTCTTTATCTCGTACTTTTGCTCCCCTCAGAGTGTTTGCCTCATTGTCTCATATTGTCAATTCAGAGAGAGGGGCCAAGGCCACCTGAACCTCTGACACTAAAAATCCCTGGGGAAAGGCTCTGATTGTTCCTGCTTAGGTCACATAACCATCACTGGACTAATCAGTGTGGCCAGGAGGTCTGGGTCCTGTGGTTGTCAGTTTCAGTAGAACTTCACAATGTACACAGAGAGAAAGAACAAACCTCCAAGAGAAAGAGGATAAATTTCCCCAAAGAAGGGGGAGAAACTCTGGGTAGAGTAAACCATTGATATTTACTCTAGATGCCATAACATCAGAATGTTAGAGATGGAATCAGTAGACACCTACTTCTGAGCACACACACACTTCAGATTTGGTTGCAACATCAGAGCAACTGCTCATCTCCTAGGGCTACAGTTTTTCACATGTATCAGCCAGCTCTTACTATAATGAGCTGCATAACAAACAATCCAAAGATCTCAGTGGCTTACAACAACACATATTTATTTCTCATTCATGGGTCAGGAGTCAGTTGGGATACTCTTTGGGATATGAGTTGGATTCTGGTCTGCTCCGTGCATCTCCTCATTCTGGGACAAGTGCTATCCGAGACAGGTTCTTCATGATAAAGGTCAGAAGCACAAGGATCAAGCCAAACTGTGAAAGGATATTTTTAAGTGCCTGTGCTTCTAGTTGCACCATGACTACGAACATTCCATTATTCACGTCAACCATTAATAGACCAGAGGAGTTCTGCAGAGGTGAGGAAGAGAAAGTGAATACCTGCTGGAAAATAAGAAAATCCACCACAGTCCTCTATGGCAATAAGGGACCTTCTAAGAGGTCTGCTGAAATTACTTCTTGTAGTTTCTTGTTTTCCTATATATTTATTTAACGGATGTATATCTCAGTTCAGAAATCCTAGTGTGCATAACATATAACTTTATTTCCTATAATGCAACTTAGTTCTATTTTGAGCCCGCATTCAGCTGAGTGGCTGAAACTTAACCTCATTTAATTCAGAATTATCTCTCTCCAAGTTTTTCAAGACGGCATCTAAATCCTGGGGGCTTATGTATTATCAAAACACATCTGGAGAACATCTGGTCTTTGAGTCCTCTGTCTGCACAGACATCCACTGAAATGTTCGTCATTTTGTCTCAGAAGTCAGACCATGCAAATGACCACCGAGATGTCACTTCTATGGCTGCTTTACTCCCTTGGCCCTATGTTTTGGAACATGAGACTCATTCATGCTTCTGTGCCATGGTGGGCTCTCCAAGGTCAGGTATGATCAAAGTGGTGCCTGCCTAGGTGCATATAACTCCCCTGAGGTCTCTGCCTGAGGCAGGGTCACCACAGATTATTGCGTAGGCCATTCCACATCTCCAGTGGTTTCATTCACACGGGTGGCAGACAGCAGGCACCCATCTCCTGGTCCTACAAATCTATCTTGGGTTTTGCTGCCTACTGGATAAAGGGTACAAGGCCACAATCCTAAGGACTTGCTGTTTTCCAAATATTTAATCGTCCCCAAGTTTTCTCCCGTTGACATACCCAAAAGAATTTTCCAACTCTGAGGGAAACCCTAGTCTACTCAACAACCTCCCCCTGTGTCTTGCCTGTTCCCAACCGTGGCATTTTTCTGCCTAAGCTAAAGCTGGTCTCCACCTGCCCTGTCATCCTGCAAAACAAGGCCTAGGATTTTGGAAACCCAAACCGAGAAGGCTTCATTGTTTCAGTTTTCATCAGAGCTCGTCCCTTCCTTGAGGCAGTGAGCTTAAACCGGCCTAACTGCTTGGAAAGAAAAGGACTTGGGGGGAAACATCTCAAAAATGTTAGCTTTATTACATTTACAGAGACACACTGATCATGTTGCAGTTCTTTGAAATTCGAAGGAAATAAAAACCCAAAACACACTGTCCTAAGTCATATTTGTTAGGCCTTCCATGGATTGTGAGACTCCTATTAAAATATGTTTTGTCTGGGGCGCCTGGGTGGCTCAGTCGGTTAAGCGTCCGACTTTGGCTCAGGTCATGATCTCACGGTCCGTGAGTTCGAGCCCCGCGTCGGGCTCTGTGCTGACAGCTCAGGGCCCGGAGCCTGTTTCAGATTCTGTGTCTCCCTCTCTCTGACCCTCCCCTGTTCATGCTCTCTCTCTGTCTCAAAAATAAATGTTAAAAAAATTAAAAAGAAAATGTTTTGTCTGACACTGTGGAAAATCAGACTATTTTAAACTAAACGGCAAATCCGTTTACATTATGAAAATAAGGTTCAAGAGGAACTAGAAAGCCCACTATTTTCCTATGACAAGCTGGAAAAAGTTCCTTTCAGAACGGGGTGAAACACTGGCCTAAAAGCATTCCTCATTTTTCACTCCAGTTGCCAAACTTACCACGGCCCATCTTCTATGGGATCACACAGTGTCGAGATAATTAGGTGTTTGTCTGTTTGTTTGTTTTAAACAGGATGCTATTCTTTGCCGGACCCTTTGGAGATGTCTGATCAGCCAATGAGACTGTGACTCACGGTTTTCCCATGAACGACTCCCATGCTAAAACCTCGTCCTCCAGCCACCGCGGTTCTGTGTAAGCCCATCTCTGGCCGTGGCCAGCCAGGCCAGGCTGGATACCTGCTCCCAACTAGCCAGTCTCCTGGGAACTCGGGATTGAGACTGAAGAGTCTGTCTCTTGGCTGAACCTGCAGCTCCTGGGACGCAGAGAAAACTCGTTTGTGGAGAGAGAATGTGGAAGACGCCCTTGCTGAATCTGTCCTCCTAGTTTTGTAATTCCCAGATTCTTCTCTCCTAAGGCCATGTGTCTGGCCACTGCGATGTCTTCCAGGATTCTGAGATGGCACAAGCTTACAATAAAGCCCCCTCCCTGGTGAGCTTGAGCTCATCTGATTGTTTTTCTCTTGTTTGCAACTATAGAACTTTAGCAAACACACTTTTCCTTTTGCTGAGCTCAGTTAAACCCAAACCTTATTTATATCAACAAAGGACTTAATTAAGCTGAGTGGGTAACAAACAGAATCAAGAAGAACGTGGATAACCACGAGCAGCTGATAGTTACTTTAAAGGAAAAGGGAACACGGTGGTGGCTACACATTGAGTCACAAAGCCCCCGTCTGTAATCTGTGCACATCAAACTGCCAGTGCAAAGTGTTGGCTTTTTTATATGAGAGCAGAATTGGAAACAGTTATGCCCTCAGCTAATGAACAGCGTGAACAAAGGAAGGGGAACGTTTACAGCCTGCGTGAAGCAGCTGAGCGTTTAGAGGTGGAAAGAATGCACAAGAGCAAAGTTTCTACTTCAAACCTAGGAGGGTTTTGTAGTGCTTATTATTTTAGGCTACCAGACTGCCTGCTTTCATGTATTGATATATTGACTCTGTAAAAAGAGAAATCATTAAAAATATAAGTTTGATCACATGTTCATAGCCATCTGCTTCTGGTGACTAAGTTGGGGGTGCAGAGTGCCAAGAAAGGATGTACCATCTTTTGTCAACCGAGGCAAAAATAAAAATCACAGATCAAAAATCGGAACTTGGGGGAAGCATCCGGATTTCTCAAATAAGTCAAAAAATATGCAAACTGCAGACCTCCTTTAAACCCTGGCATAATCCAACTTTTGGGGGGAGTTGTGTCTGCTCGGTAGATGACTTCAGATTGATGGATGAGGGTGCTATGGGAAGTGAGGTTTGAGGGCCCAGATCCAAGCTCTTGTACATCACTTGAAGAGAATTTCCCTTTCCCCTGCGCTCTCTCTGCTAGGGGATAAAACATTTTTAAAAACAGTCTATTCGAGTAGCCTTGAAATTTTGCCGGATTTGATTTGTAAAGCATTCCATTTAAAGTCCCCAGTTTCCTGGTAGAAGCCCCAAGAAAACACCTCCTCTAAAAAGAACCTTATACCACGATCGCACCTCACATTACTGGTCAGTAAGAATGTCTGGCAATTAGCTTTTTATAGAGTGGGGAGAGAACCTCTCTTTTGAACCATATTTCTGGTTCTTTAAATTAACAGAACTTATTTTTCTTGAGGACGTTCTTAGAATGCAGCAGTAGAGCATTTTTTCATTCTTCAGCTTCAGAAGAAGCTTATTTAATTTCTTTTTTAAAAAGTTTTTTTTAACGTTTATTTATTTTTGAGAGAGAGAGACAGAGCATGAAGAGGAGAGGGAGACACAGAATCCGAAGCAGGCTCCAGGCTCCGAGCCGTCAGCACAGAGCCCGATGCGGGACTCGAACTCACATACTGCAAGATCATGACCTGAGCCAAGTTAACCGACTGAGCCACCCAGGTGCCCCAGAATTTATCTAATTTCTAATTCAACTAAGTCTGTCCTTGGCCCTTGATCTCACTTTCAGCTGTCAAATTTAGCTCTCTGTGATTGCTGTGGACAAGATGAGCTCTAGACAAAATTGGATGAAGGTAACATTTGTCATTGGCTCTTTTTCATCTCCCCCATTGGCTCAATATTCCCTTTCGTCCCCCATTCCCGCCAAGGCTCTCATGTTGCCTGGGTGATCCAGCTTCGATAGACCCAACTTTCTCTCTACTGTCCAGAAATCCCACTTCTGTACTTACCTATGAACAAAACCATATTCATTTTTGTTAACTGAAAATATATGATTATCGAACATAAATTATGTGCCGGCCTGTGGGGAAATAGGTTCTACTTACATAAATGGGTGAGAAAAAAGCTTAGGGTGGAAAGCTGCCACCACAAGGCGAAAGTACCTGAGGTTAGCTAGTGAGATACTGTAATGGGATCATGAGTAACTTATTATATCACCTGCAGGAAATAACTTTCCATCTGATGCCTATATACTATTGCACTTTGATCACAAATGCCACTTGCCCCACCCCCCAAACCCTTTGCTTCTTTCACATATGAGTTAATGATTACTGTCTGATTGTTTTCTCCATCTTCATGTGTGTAAGATCTTGTTTTCTTCATGTTCACCATGTGGGTTATATCTTGTGAGCTCAATAAATATGGAGATGAAACCCCTGTGTGGGGCTCTTGTCTCCTCCTGGACATTAGCCTCTCTCATATTCAATTCTGCATCTTCTCTGTTGCTGGACAAGAGAGAACTCCAGACTCAGTCTGCAAAATCAGCTATGTGTTAGACGTATGGATACAAAAGCAAATGCCATGGGCCCCTGTTTTCAAAGACTTCACAGTCTAAGCAATGCATACCAATGTACACATGGACAAAAGCAAAAGCGAGCACCTATCATAATGCGTACATAAGTGATAGAAATGTGACATAATCGAAGTTGATTAAAGCCCTTGGGAACTAGTGAGAAAGGCAGAATTGGAAATGAGGGGGAGATTCAGGAAGGGTTCAGGTCATCTGAATCAAATCCATTCCAAAAAAAGTGTGAGACAACACATTTTCAGATTGGGGGCATCTATATTTCATTATTTTAAATGAGAAAGTAAGAATGCATTTTCAGGCACAGAGGTGAACCACAGACCAGGCGGCCCCAAGGATGACAATTGAGAAACATTCGAAATCCGGTTGGCCCTGGAAGATCTGGGCGATACGGTCATTGTATCCATATTTCTTACAAGTTTAGGGGGTTGGATCACAGCCTAAAATGTAAAATGTTGATCCTTTCTTCCTATAAAAACAGCGTGCAATGAGATGGATATCTATTTTGAAGTGAGAACCGGAGAAAACTGGAAATGAGATGAACCACACTGGCATATTTATTGATCTGCTTTGGCTTAGTAGTTCATCCTTTGCAATATAGGTTTTCATAAAGAAGGATAGTAATATGATAGGTTTCTTCAAAAGTCTATTATGGAAATAGAAAACGACATTTTCTTCCTGGGAAGATTTAGCTTCCTGGGAAGATTTAGCTGCCAAATCTGTCAGAACATTGCTTTGTATACTGTACTTATTGAAGAACTTGATACATGCCATTACTGGTGTTAGCCGGTAATGCGGGAGTGAGGATGAGCCTGGAGAAGCACCAAAGGTCAAAGCAGTGAACATCCACCTTTTAAATTCACGTGCACAAAGGCCATCAAGGAAAAACACTCAGAAAGATGACATGACATCTTCTAAATTATGGTATTTAAATGCTATATATATCCTAGTGATTTGGGGTGTAGAATCCAGTTCTATTAGTTTATACATTTCAGCTACTGTCACAGAAAGACCCCAAGTAACAGTGGCTCAGACAAGAAAGAAGTTTCTGTGCATGCAGCACAGGGCTGATAGGGTAGCTCTCTTGGGTCAGGAATGTAAGTTCCTTTTCTTTCACATTCAAATTCTTTGAACTTCACGTCTTCGTTAGTAAAATGGGAATAATGGCACCTCGTCTTCCTTGTGATGGTGATAAGAGATAATGTATGTAGGATGCCTGGCACATAGTAGGATCTCACTATGCGTTCCTAACATTCACTCCCAGGCCTGCTGACTTCTGTGAATCCTGGGGGCCCCCTTTAAATAAGTGTATCATAAAACTGCACTACTCCCACTCTCTTAAACTCTACAGCCTTTCTGTTCCTCTCTCTTTTGCTGGAACTATTCTGTGTTTCCCTTGATGTCACCTGCCCGTTTTGATGGGAAAGTGTCACCCTGTGGGGAAAAGGGTGCTGAGAGGCAATTCTGTTGGTGAACATCAGAGAAGGAGGCCTCTGTGGATCTTAACCTAGAGTGGTGCTTCCAAACTTTCTTCCTTGCCATATATGCTCAAAAGATATATTTGACCTTGAAAGTCTAAGACACTGGAAGAAGTTCTAGGCAGCAGACATCTCTGACCTTCTGTGTCAGATGAAATTGCTCATGGAAAAGGCCCCAGGGACAGGCAGAGCTGTGGCTCGATACCCGAAAGGCCCAGGATTTTTCAACTCTACATTTCTAGATGGCTGGAAAAGCACGGTCCTTCTATGTGGGTTGGTAATGGTGCCTTTTATTTAAGAGGCTCTCCTCGGGAGGAGATCCAAACTTTATTTCTTTCCAGTCTGCTGGGGACCCAGCAGCCATTTAATCTAGGTTAGCTGCTGGGGGCTTGGACCTATTTGGGTATATCTGATGACCCGTGGGTGCCACGGGACAGCTACTTGCATGAGGTGATTTGCCTGTAGGGAGAGCGCTTCCAACCGGGAAGAGGACATTCATGTGGAGCTAGCTTCATAGCTCCATGGATTGGCTCGAGCCCCTGGGAACGTGTTTCTCAATCTTCTAAGATAAGGGCTACAGCAGTGAGGTGTTTCTCCAACAATGGACTCTGATCTACCTACGGGAAGTTGTTGAAAACACAGATGCCTGGGTTCCACTTAGACCTTCTGGATCAGAATCCCTGGTGGAAGGGTGTAGGAATCTGTACCCCAGATGATTCTCACACCTACTGAAACCTTGCTGCTTAGAGTGCAGTACAGGGACATTCCACCTGGGAGCTTGTAAGAAATGCAGCATCTCGGGCCCCACCCCAGAAACCCATCACAGTATGCCTTGCTAACAAGTTCTCTCAGGTGATTCTTAATGCACATTAGCTTTGAAAAGCACTGGCCTAATGGTTTGAGAAAGATTGAGCCCAAAGGATTCTTTTCCTAGCGGATTCTGTGATGGGAGGAGGAAGGCGAGGCACAAACAGTATTCTTTTGATGCCCAGGTGATGCAGCATGGAGCGTAGAGTCTCTCTTCCAGGGAGCCCAGAATGATCCTGGTGCAGTGAGGACTCCAGGGAAGGTGGTATCAGTCTGCCATCTGCAGGGCTGGTGTCTTTGAATGCTCCCAGAGGCAGCACAGATATCCTGATAGGCATTGGCAGCGCTTACATGGGGAGGTGTCCTCAAATGGCTTCCCAGGGGGCAGATGCCTGGGGCCAGGGTTGGCGGGTAGGGAGGCTGGGACAGAGGAGGAAAGAGTGGCAAGTACCTCGTGTTGATGGTAGCTGAAGGCTTCTTCAAGAATGCCTGTGGAGCACCCGCTGCTGATTCTGAGAAGGAGCAGGCTGGGACTCTGGGGCTTTGAGGAGGGCTGACTGTGTGACACCAGTGTGGGCAAAGCCTGCTGAGTACTGCGAGGCTGGTAAGGCTGAAAGGAAGATCACATTTTAGTTTGTTCCACCAAATAAATGTAATTAGAGCAAGTACCTGAGAGGTTCTCAGTCAGGGGCAATTTTTAGATTCCCAGGGGCATTTGGCAACATGTGGAGACATTGACATCTGGCAGGTAGAGGCCAGGCATACCGCTAAACGTCTATAATGCATAGGGCAGACCCTATAACAAAGGGTAATCCTGGCCAAGTGTCAATAGTGCCCAGGTAGAGATATACTAAATTCTATTCCAAAGATAGATTTATATATACATATACATTTTTATATATACATATATACATATATATGTGTGTGTATATATATATATATATATATATATATATATATATATATGAGACAGTATTTTCTATCAACTTTACAACCACTGTGGGTGATAAAGACTGACCGTTGAGGGTGGAACTAGCAAAGGGAATATCCTACTGGCTGGCAACTCAGTTGACTAGAGCATCATTTGAGATGAACTGTTTTTTTTCTAGTACCTTTTCAGATATTGAAGGTAAACTGATCAACCTCAAAGAGCCAGGGGAGTCTTCTGGCCTCTTAAAAATAATGGACGCCGTGTTTGTCCCGTGTCCTCATTTGTCAGGTATTTCAGCACTATCCGTTCCGAAAAATAATGACGTGTGACTCAGCAGTAAGGCCACCAGTTCTTGCGAGTGAGGACTACGTTATCAGAACCCGCCTCGCTGACTACTCCCACTTTATCACACACTGTGCCTCTGGCCTAGGAGGGGTGAGGAAATGATTACCCATCACTTATCCACTTGCACCCAGCACTTGATCTTGATATCTGATCAATTCTGAGCTTAAAAACAAAGGACATGTATATAAAAATTACATTTTTGGAATAACCAGTGAATAGGTGTTTATTCCTATTATCAGAAGGCTACACTGAGAACTCATAGAATAAAGGAGAAATCTGATTCTAGGAAATCAGATGTCTGGACGGGGGAATGAAGACACTTTCTAGGGGCGGGGCTATCGATCTCAGTAAAAATCACTCAGTAGACACTGGAAAGTAAAAATCAAATTTATTTTGGAATATAAAATTTAAATGAGAAGCATGCTGTAGGTAAAGGAGTGCTGGATTCTAGATAAGACAGACTTTGGTGTGAATCCTGGCTCTGTAGCATAATAGCTGTATGACTATGGGCTTGTTTCTTACTCTGTTTGGGTTAAAAAGGGATAATGCTATTTACCTTATAGAATTGTGTATTGGTTAGCTATTGCTGTGTAACAAAAGCCACAAAAATCTCAGTGGCATAATACAATAAATCTTTATTAGGTCCTGCATCTGTGGAGCACTGGGGTCAGCTGGGCGTCAGCTAATCTAGGTTGGAGTTCTCTGAGAGCCTCATCCTCCTCCTGGGACCAGAGGTCTGCATGAGAATATTTTTCCTTTTATTTCAAGTCTCTGCTTGTATCACATCTAACACCCAACTGGCCAAAGCTTGTCACATGACTGAGTCCTAAGCCAAGGATAGAGGAAGTATATCAGCCCAATACAAAGCTGAAGTAAGTCATATAGGCAAACCCACCATTACTGGAGCAGGAAATATATACTTCCCACGAGAGTGAGGGGAAAGGAGTGAGTATCTCTGAACAATAATCTAATGTACCACAGGCTGTTAAAATGATTAAATGAATTTATGTCTTCAAACCACCTTGTATAATGTCTGGCACTGAAGTATTTCATAAATGTTGGCTCATTTCTCCTCCTCCAAACTCTGATCTTACAATGAAGAATGGGGAACATAAATTTAATTTCAGAGATACAGTCACTATTTTAAAAGAAACTTGAACTCTGTAGTATGATCAGTTGTGAGAGAAGGAATAAAAGGAAAAAGCAGAGCTACTGAAGATAATAAAACAGAAAAGGAAGAAGGGGAGAAAGAAATAATCAATATCTCTTAAAATTTTGAGATGGTAAAGTAGGGGATAAAGAAGTAATACACCCATAAATTAAAAAAATATATATAAACACAAATGTAGCTACAGAACAGAGGAACAATAAAAAGGAGGAAAAAATGATGTAAGAGACTCACCATGATACGAGGAGAGCTTTTTCAAAATCCGCGCACTATTGCTTTTTCCTCCCCAATTCTGAGCTACACGTTTTTCACATGGAATGGGCTAGGAAAAGGAGAGGTGTGTTTATAGTTTTATCACCTCCTGTCAAGGTTTTATGAAAGACTAATTAGTGTTTTAACCACTATTTACAAGGTCACTGAGTACGCTTTATCCTTGATATCTCAGAAGCTCTATTATTTCAGACTACCAAATAAGCAATCATTTTCTCAGAATGTGGTGTGAGAAAGAGAGAAATAATATCATGGTGATCAAATGAAATTGACTTGGGTTTTTCCAATGTTATGGCTTGGTCCATACAAAGAAAAGAATATTCTCAGCATAACCCATCTGATGGTTAAGTGTTTTGCATCATCAGACTGCTCAGTATTTTATGGTAGAGAAAAATCGTGTAGAAATTCTTTTCTAGAGTATAATAGAGACTTCAATATAATACTCTGCCTACCTTCTAGAATAAGAGAAGAAATGCCTTGGCCAAATTTGACTTGGTTAATAAGGAACAAAAGGAATCCCCCTGTTAAGATGAAAAGTGTTACTATGCAACCAGGCTCTCCTTGTAAAGAGCAATAGTAAATTGTCTTTTTATATTATATGCTTAGAGAAGCAAAGACCTAGAAATTCATCCCTCTTTATTTTTTGTATTGAAACTTGTTCGCTTCGTGCCTGCGCCATCTTGCTTTTGGTCACACTGCCAGTAGTCAACACACAGGAGGTGCTCAGAAATTGGGGCAAGGTCAGGAAAAGGCCATTTTGAAACGATAATTAGCAAAAGTCTGATTTATCGAGGATAGGAGTGCACACATGGAGAAGCAATCCCCTCCACATGCACATTCCTTAAAAAAAAAAAAAGTTTGTACTATTTGGAGAAATGAGAGTCTTCCTCCTTTCCTCCTTCCCTCCCCGCCTTCTTCCTTCCTTCCTTCCTTTCCTCTTAAAAAACCATCTAGGGTTTTATATAAAAAAGATAGGTTTGGGATGTAAAGATTTTTTTTTAAAGAATCTCTTGAATAGGTTGATATAAACTGGTAGCCTGAGGCTAAGAGTGACTTTTTATTTTTATTTATTTATTAAAAAAAGTTTTTTAACGTTTATTTACTTTTGAGAGGAAGAGACAGAGCGTGAGGGGGAGAAGGAGGGAGACACGGAATCAGAAGCAGGCTCCAGGCTCTGAGCTGTCAGCACAGAGCCCGATGTGGGGCTTGAACCCACAAACCGTGAGATCGTGACCTGAGCTGAAGTCTGACGCTCAACCGACTGTGCCACCCAGGCGCCCCTGGGAGTGACTTTTTAAAACAACAACTAATTTTTAACTGAAGGGCTTCCTGGTCTCCACGGAATCTAGTGAGAGGAGGGCAGAATGCGAGAATTTCCTGGAATTTCTCTTCTCCCACCCTCTGCTCACTCCTGCTGACCTCTTTGCTCTTGCTCAAGCACTCGGAGCTTACTCATTCTCACGCGGAGGTCTTTCTACTTGCTCTGCCCTCAGCCTGGTAAGCATTTCTCCACCTGGACGTCTGCATGCCTTCCTTTCTCACGTGGCTTATTTTAGGGATGCTTAAATATCCTCCGCCACAGAGATCTGCCCTACCCATCTTTGGTAAAATCGTTCCCAGTTTCCCCCATCCCGTAACTCGTCATTAATTTTCTTCGTGTCAGTTCCTACTAGCTGACGTCATACAGTGCACTTATTTTGCCAATTTGTTTCTTGTCTATTCTTCACCAGAATGTAACTCTATGAGGGCAGGGCCTCTGTTTTGCTCACTGCTGCATCCTCAGTGTCCAGGACAGTACTTGTGCGCATAGCAGAAATTTTAACCAATTCTGTTAAATGAGTGAATTCCTGTAGGGAGGAAAAGACATTCTTTTTGACAATTCGCCATAGTTGTACAAATGAAAATATCCCTAACATAGAGAAGGGTGTTTCTTTGACTACCACAGCTTTACGAAAAATTCATTTGAGGGGCACCTGGGTGGCTCAGCCAGTTAAGCGTCCTTTTGATTTCGGCTCAGGTCATGATCTCAACGGTTCATGAGATGGAGCCTCGCATTAGGCTCTGTGCTGACAGCGTGGAGCCTGCTCGGGATTCTCTCTCTCTGCCCCTCCTCCATGCTCTCTCTCTCTCTCTCTCTCCTTCAAAATAAATAAATAAACATGAAAGAACTCGTTTGAATATATGCATTCCTTCTTCTAAAAGCCAGTTGAATCTACTGGACGTGGAACACTGTGCTAGGTGTTGTATGCAGAATTGAACAGGCAGGGTCTCTGCCTTGAGCAATGATAATTTAGAGGTGGAGCAGAGTCTCCCCACGTGGTTCCTAGGGGTGCCCTTCACATAGACATGACATCAATCATGTCTTCCTAAAGCTTTCAAGTGCACAACCTGTCCAACTGTACATAAGAACCCTCGGAGACAGCATTTCTCTTCTTTTCAGCTAAGTGGTGCTTCCTCCACAACCCAGATATATGGGACTTGCATTCATTCATTCAACAAACATTTGTTGAGCATCTACAGCATATAAGAAAAGTGCCAGAAGCTGGGATACCAAAGTGATCCCAACATAGTGGGGAGCTAGACAAGTAAACAGGCAAATACAGCACACATAGCAAGTATACAGGTGGGCTTCCAATCCCATCCTGGGAGACTGGAGAGATTCCTGCAAGTTTTCCTGAAGGGGATGCTCTCTAAGTAGGTTCTCTGCGGGTAGCCCGTAAACGGTTGCTACCTCTGGAATTGTAGCCGATTATATATTGGATTGATTAGCTTTATTTCCCGATGACAATGGCGGCCTCTCCAGGGAATGGAGCACGCCTAGGAGGTTACAGTGGGTGATACGGTCACAGCACTGGGGAAGCAGCAGGCTTTGGGCTCTGTCAGGGGCAGGAGAGGGTGTGCTTGCGGAGAGCGTGCGGGGTCAGGAAAGGGCTGCCCTAGCAGGCTGGCAGGAGGAGAGTAAACCAAAGCTGTGGTTGTGAGGAAACACGTTTGGAGAGACCAGGAGAGAACCACAGGGGGGGTAACAGGGGCGTGGAATAGGGGTGAGCGTGAGGAAGTCTGTCCAATGCTTTGTGCCTTAGAGTGAAATGGGAACAAAGGGAAGTCAATACATGCTGCGCATAAATAACCCCCCTCATCGTTTCTACAGTCATGCAAACGCCCTCATGGCAGCATTAATAGAATTCAAATTTCAAACACAGGAAAATAGGTCACCGGCATTTTTACCACCCCAACAAATGAGTACTTGCATTCTTGTGTCTCTCCAGGCCTGGCAGGAAAGAAAGCCTCTGGAATGTTTCTATCTCTGTAATCAGCGTGTTGGTGTGATTTTTACAGTCAGCCGATCTTGGAGTCAAGGCTTAGTTTGTCACCTCCAAGCTTGGTCGATGTCATGCGATGAACACCTGTACTCTGCCACGCCTTCGGCAAAGGCATGCTGGCTTTTACAAGGGGACCCAGAGAGGCAGCGGAAGGCGAAATGTGGAAGTGAGTGTAGCCAGCTGTGTTAGAGCAGGCGGAGTTGTGTGTAAGCGCCTTGTCGGCTCTAAAGCCCTGGACCAAAAATAGGCATGTGGCAGAAATAAAGGACAAGGACCCAGATTACATTAAAGTGGTTGCAGTCTTCCTCCTCCACGAAATAGGAAGGATTCTTGCTTATTTGGTCAGTCCGGAATCTTCCTTTCTTATGTTCTGAAATGAGGAAAATGAACAAACAAACTAAAAAAGAAAAACAAAGATAACACCCCCCCCCCCAATCTACAGAATAAAGAAAACTACATCATAAAGCTACACAGTAAAAGAACTAAGGTGAACACAGAGCAGAGGACACCAGAAAATGGAATAGTTATGTTGCAAACCCCGTAATGACGTTAAAATGACATGGTGCTAGTAAATGTCTAAACAGGTTTTCCGGGAAAGAAAAAACAAAACAAAACAAAACACCATGTACGTATGTGCACACGCACATAGATACATAAGTTTATCATAGATTTTACTGTGTAGCACCCAGTTTACAAATAGGACATATATACCCTTTATTACAAATTCTGGATAAACAATTGATTCTCACGGAATGCTTTTATTGATTTCTGCTGAACCCTCGCAGCCATTGCAATTGACAAATGAATATAGTTGTAACATAAATGTTGGCTAATATTTTCATTGATGTTAACAAGTTAGACATAAGAAAGTGAAACAAAGAAGAATATGTTTCCCTTTACACATTCATGAACGATGTGAGGGAGAGACTGCTGCCTCAGATAATAGTTTTTGAATACTGAAAGAATATTTTCTTAATTTGATGCACTAGGCACAAGACACTTTAAAGTTTAATGTGTATCATTAGCATTTTTCCCATGACTTTCTGAAGTCTAGACATCCAATGAAACAAACAAACAAACAAAATCAAGCCCTGATTTGCAATGCTTGCTGATTTCCATGGTGCAAACACTCCCTTCGTGGCCGATTTTCAAGCTACCAATGTGACGTTGCTGAGCACAGAATTAGGAAGAAATGTCAAGAAGCACTGTTAGATAGTATTTCCACAATCCAGGTACAAATATGAAAGAAACCTCAAGAGTATAGATAGAGTAAAATGTTGTCAAATAATTAGGTGATAGATTTTTGAGTGTTTATTTCACAGCTTTGTTGAGGCGTACCTGACAATGAATTGCACATGCTTGAAGTATACAGTTCGATAGGTTTTGACACACGTATACACCTGTGAAACCATCATCAGCATCGAGATGATGAACATGTCCATCACTCCCCCAAATTTTCTTACGCCCCTGTGCAATCTCTCTGTCTCCATGGCCTCTTACCTCCACCCTCAGACAACCACTGATCTGCATTTTATCACTACAGATTAGTTTTCGATAAAAGGAGTCACGGACTGTGTACTCTTCTTCGATCTGGCTTCAGCGTCATTATTTTGAGATTCACTCGTGTTGTTGCATGTGTATTCCCCTTTTCCTCTGAGTATTGCGTATTTGCCACCTTTGTTTATAATCTATTTTGTTGTAAGCTTATATAATTTAATTTTTAATAATCAATGTGTTTAACAGCCAGCTGGCAAAATTCCTGAAAACTTAACAATTGTTTCTTTCAAGCTGGTGCGAGCTGGCTCTCACGTACTTCTAGTGGGCTGCGTGCATGAGTGCATGTGTCTGTGCCTGTGTGTGTGTGTGTGTGTGTGTGTGTGTGTGTGTGTGTGAATGTGCCTAGTTTTAGAGAAGGCTGAGAGACTTTGGGACAGCTGCAGGGTTTGGGAATAATTGGAAATGAATGAAGGGGAAGAGAGAATATCTAACAAGTTCTTCTGTGGTCCCTCTTTGGTGTTCTTTGAGAGAAACTGCTGTAAAATGCTACTTAAAAATTACTTTTTGATTGCTGGCTTGTTGTTTTAATTAATGCATGACTAGACAACAATACAGCTGGGCTTTGGGTATTTTACACAAGGGACTTTTATCATTGAGGGCTCCAAGAGAGACCTCCAAAAGCCAGAGTTCATAGGGGCAAACTGGTAGTAGAAAGGGATTTGGATTTAAAAAAAATTTTTTTTAATGTTTATTTTTGAGAGGAGGGAACAAGAGAGAGAGGGAGACACAATCCAAAGCAGGCTCCAGGCTCCAAGCTGTCAGCACAGAGTCTGACACGGGGCTCGGACTCATGAAGTGCAAGGTCATGACCTGAGCTGAAGTCAGACTCTTAACCAACTGAGCCATCCAGGTGCCCTGAAAGGGATTTGGCTTTGATGATTGGGCACAAGGATGCTGAGACCTGGCAGCTCATATACCAGGAAGTCTTGGGCATCTCTTAACTTCTCCTGGAATGCGTTGGATAGACAGGCGCGAGGGAGACGGCCTGGGTTTCATTGGTGATCACTGGCAGATTGTCCTCAGGGAGATACAATGTGGGATGTAATGCTCGCTGTGTAGCGCCCCTAACATACCCTCTGGGAGAGGTTGGGGGCTGAGGTGGGGGGTGTTTCATGCTTCTTCTATACTGTCACAAACAAAAAAGCTAATAAGGGGAGCTGCACTAATGAAAATAGCTACTTATTGGGTGTTTGCTACATACCAGGCTCTCAGCTGAGGGCTTTAGATACTTTATCTAATTTAACATTCAGAACGACCCAGGGTGACCAATAGTATTATACCCATTTTACGGAGAAGTTAAGTCCTTTGACAGAGGTCACATCAGGAAGTGGTAGAGATAGGATTTGAATCTAGGTCTGTCTGGTTCTTCTGGTCTTAACCCCTACAGTGTACTGCCTTCTGGTTTGCTGAGCTGTTGGAAACTCAGAGTGCAAGGCTTTAAAACAAGAATTACAGGCCCGGCTGGCATAGGGCCTTTTCGGTGGTCAGCATCCCTGGCCGCTTGGAGAGTGTGCCTGGAGATGACACTGGAGTCCAATCATCTGGGGCCTTTTGCACTTGCTTTGGAAATTTAGATCCTCTCCTAAGGGCAATGGGAGTACCATCGACAGATTTTAGTGTGCAGTAATGAGCTTAAGTATGCATTAGAGACAAATTGGTTGGAGAGTGGTTTGGCTAAAATATATGCTAAAGACACCGCAAAGTACAAGGTAGAGGTACCTGTCCTCTCTCCTTTTTACAAATGTTTCCGACTATTATTTTGCAGATCAGGTACAGAGAAGAGAGGTAACTTGCTAAGGTCACACTCTTCCCAGGAAACTGTGTCAGGATCTAAGGCTATACTTTATGCAGTGAGGGAAGGATACACTGTCCTCTCAAATCTGAGGAAGAACAAAGGATTACTGAAAATGGGAATGACGGGAGTGGATAAGGAGAGAAAGGCCGCCGTAACAATGACATATCCAACGAGAGTGGCTTAAGTAAGTAAAAGTTTATTTATCTCCCAATAAACAGTTTAGAATGAGCTCTCTTGGGCTGGTAGGCTGGCTCTGCTGTACGGGAACATTCAGGGACCGTGCTACCTTCTGTCTTATCTTCCTGAATGTCCACAGGGCTGATACTGACTCATTTCCACTTTGGGGGTCTATCCTGGGGCAAGGGGGAAAAAAGTGTCCAACTCAATCTTTTAGAAGACCCAGAAGTTGCATGCTTCATGTTTGTCACGTGACTTAACTGCAAGGGAAGCTGGAGAATGCAGCTTCTTCTTGGATGGTTATAGGCCTAGCTAACACATAGGGATTCCACTACTAAAAGGGAAGGAAAAATTAATACTGTATGATCTAAGTCTCTCATTACAATCGCTCCTGGGAAAGCCAAGTGGCAAAAACAACAAATTATGCCCACATAATAGACACTTACACAAAACAATTAATGAATACAATATTCTATAACAATTTTGAAACGTATCCTGTAGCAGATAGTGTTTCTGATAGACTGAGTGTATACATTTGGGGTCCTTGTATCTGTGCCAGTCCTCTGTAGCTCTCCTGGCATTTCAGCATCTTTGGAAGATGGCACAGTAGGAGTGGATGTTTCCCACAGCTGGGGCCTTTTCTAGAGTGGTCAACAATTGGTCATAATATTCTGCGTGTTCTCATGAGAGGTGGGAACCAACAGAGACTCATGCTAAAACTAAATGATTGATGCTGGCTGATGGGGCCAGCGATGGCTGGAGAGAATGTAGCATGGGCAACCACTCCTCAGCTTTAACTATTGATTACCATGGGGGAATTTTGGTGGGGTCTCCAGGAATCCAAAATTCTCAATAGGATGCAGAAATGTGAGGTTTTTTGCATGCAAGCTAATTTTTAAATGTTGGCTTAAATATTTTAATCCCGCTCTGTGGGCCAAAAAGAACATTCCTGTGACCTCAGATTGGGTTGTGGTCTCTGCTTTAATCTCTCAGGATCTATTTTCTCATTTGTAAAATGAAAGTGTACCCACCTCAAAGGGTTATAGGGAGAATGGAAAGAAATAGTGTATGTCCAAGGCAGGTAATCATTATTGCATCTAATTTTTTTTTTCCATAGTGAATCCACCCTAAAATTTGGGAAATTCTCAGATCCCATCCTAGTGGATAAGAAGTTCAGGGTGGACATTCCAAGGAAGACTAAGAGGGTAGAGTCTGCAAGATTTACTACAATTGGGTGTTCTGATTCAGGCCTTCAAAGCTGTCCTAATTTACACTTCTCAACTTTTCCTTTTAGAGGTGTTGTGGTCAAGAATTTGGGTCTAGCCAATCTGAGCAACCCGTTTAGATTAGGGAGGAGAATAGTTAGATTTATCCTGTACTTATCCCTTGTTAGTTGTGTGACTTTGGCTGGGTTACTTAATATCCCTACGCCTTACTTTTCTTATTTTCATAATGAGAATAATAATAACTTACCTCATAAAATAATTGTCAGGACTCAGATAATATGTACAAAACCATTAGTGCATATCGCCAGACGTATAGTTAGTATTCAATAAACATTAATCATAATTAACTACTTCATCTTATCCAAGGAGAAGAGATATAAAATAGATTTCTTACTGTTCCAACATTTGGTAAAACTTATATTTTCAGGCAAACCACCTTTCTTAGTCAACAACCTGAGTTAGTTTTTTTCTCTGGGAGAACTGTGATAATGTAGTAGATAAAATCTTAGGAATATTGGTTGAATTGTCCTTTGTGCAACTCCCTACAGTAAAAGGATAGAGTCAGGTGTAAAGTGTTCTAAAACAACAAAGTGACCTTTAAAGAAAAGCAATTTATTCATAAAGTAAATCACCAAAGCAAAAGGGGGAAAGGTCTTCCTGTACATTGCCAGCACGAGATCTCCGGGCTGTTGCCGTGTTTTGCATCGTTTGTGTTGGTTACACGCTATGTATGAAGACTTTCTTATTTCAGAGCCAATGGGACTGTGAAAAGGGAATATTGCAATTTACGACAGTAAATGATACATGATCTGTTCTACAGAAAGCCCCATCGGCAATCGGGCGGATGCAAAGTGCAAATGCATAGTTCCAAAAAGGTGTCCACTGGCAGTTAAACTCCTTTTCAAAAATAGACAAATTCTTACAGGATTCGTTAAACCTATTGACCATCCTTATCTTTATTGCTATTGGTAGTAGTAACAATAGTAGTTACTGGTGTTTATTGGACCTTTCCTGCGGACCCTCCATGGGTAAACTGGGTAACAGGCTTTGTCTCACTAAATTCTCTCAACAACTCTCTGAGTTAGGGGCTATTATTATTCCCACTTTTCAGATGAGGGAATTGATGCCTAGGAATGTTAACTAAGTTGCCCTGTTGTATTAGTTTGTAAGTGACGTGACTTGGCTTTTAACCTAGCATTTCACGGCTCCAACGTTCACGAGTCTGTGAGGGAACCAAAATTTTGATGAGTACAATGGAAAGAACAAAGACTTATTTTTGCAGCTTTCAGTCCTTTCCCAGAGAGTTTGTCCGAACCGAGTGCCTCGTCGTGGGGCTTTCTACAGACAAAGGAATCTGGTTGCTGGGGGCTGAGGGGAGAGGAGAAGGGAAGCCAGAGGTCCCAGATAGGCTAACAAGCGGTGGGAGATTTTGAAGCCCAACTCCGAATGCTCTGCAATTTTGGCAGCAGTGTTGACATCCCAGCTCCTTCTTTGGTATCCTGACCTATTTGTTCTGACCGAGGATGGCTTTTTTTGTCGATGTTGATGATCACTATTCTGGGATTCCTGGGAAGTTCCGCTTTCAAATACCCTGTTCCGTTGTTCTCATAAGCACATTCACACTTGTCAGACTAGGTTTGGGAACCGTGGTCGTGCAATTATGGGCACGGTTTTCAGAGCCCCTCAGCTCTGGTTCGTGGACTCCAGCTGGCAAGGTGGATCCTCTCGCCGAGTACAGTCAGCCTCTTGTCAGGAGACAAGAACATCTTGGCGACAGCTCTGACAATCTCCCACTCTCCTGTGTGGAGAGGGAATGTTGTTTACGACTCTGTCTTGTTGGTTAATTTTACCTACAGGGTGATCGTACTTTGTGTTATTTAATAAGTAGTCTAAATCCCTTTCGTGATAATAATTTAACATATGCCCTTACTTCGATCACTTTTAAACACAATTGGTGGTTTGGGTGAATTTATATGTGATTACAGAATGTTGTCCTTGACTATGATAAGGGGAATTTTTGACAAAGCACCTGCTTCAGTTATGAAGCTGTTGATCTTGAATTGGACAAAAACAAATGAGGTATACACTCAAAAAAATAAGAGCAGAAATATTTTTCTCTATAATAGGCCGAGGGAAAAAAGAATCCAACAACTTTTGTTATAGTAAAAACAAAATGCTGTTTGTCTTTTTTATGTTGGGTTTGGAACCCACCAGCCACACCGTGTTAGGTAGTGCTCTGGGAAGAACAGTAGACACTGGGACTCCTGGAATCTAGTTCTGCCTTTGTCATTGTATCATCCAGAATTCTTTGGGTTGTAAGTGGCAGAAAGGGCAACTCAAGATCACTTCAACAGAAAGGGACCTCCCTTTCTTTTGTTTATGTAACCAAGATGTTCAGGGGTAGATCTGACCTTGGGTACCTCCAAGCTGTAAATTATGTCATGAAGCCTTAATTTCTTTCCATCTCCCAATTCAACTTTTTGGTTGTCTGCTTCATTCTCAGACCACAGAGGGCTCACCTCAGTTCTGTGATCTCCTCCCAGTCCGCAGATCAGAATGAAAAGGCAAGAAGGTACCATTCTTCAAATGAATCCCAAGTTTCATTCTGATTAGACAGGACTAGATCCCATGTTATTCCTAAACCAATCACTGTGGTGCTTTGATCAACCATGTCTGGATGGAGCCGCATCCAGACTCCATAAGACAGGGAAAGGTAGATGCCCAGATAAGAGTTGGGGCTGTTATCAGGAGAAGGGGGAATTTACGCTGGGGAGTGTCAGTACCACTTACCAACTGTGTGACCTTAGGAAGATAGCTAAACCTCTGTGAAAAGGGGAGTTAATAATGCCTGCTAAAAATGGATTAAGAAAAATTGAAAAAATGGATTAAAAATAATTTGTAGACTACATATACCAATTCTTGTGCTTTGTAAACTATACATTATTGTACAATTTTGTGTTATTAGTTTAAAAATTTTTTTTAATGTTTATTTATTTTTGAGAGAGACAGAGACAGAATGTGAGTGGGTTAGGGGCAAAGAGAGAGGGAGACACAGAATCCGAAGCAGGCTCCAGGCTCCAAGCTGTCAGCACAGAGCCCGATGCAGGGCTCGAACTCACAAGCTATGAGATCATGACCTGAGCCGAAGTCGGACGCTTAACCGTCTGAGCCACCCAGGTGCCCCTATGTTATTAGTTTTAGAAGTTTGTCTAGGATTTATACCTAGGAGTGAAATTGATGACTTATGCATAGACTATGCACATCTTCAACCTTACTAGGTAATACCAAGTTTCCTTCTACCATTAGCAGTGAATAAGAGTTCATGTTGTTCCACATTAAACACCCAGCAGGACATTTTTTTGGCTACTTTCCAACCCAGTAGGTATGAAGTGGTATCTCATTGTTATCACTTGCCGTTTCCTATTAACTAACAAACAGCATCGTTTCTCATATTTATTAACCATGTCATATTTGTTGGCTACATTCAGAGATGTACTTGTTCGTATATTTTGCCTGTTTTAAGTACTATGCTGTTTGTTTCCTTTCTCAACCATTCATAAGGCTTCTTGTAGTTTCAGGGTACTGATACTTTGCTGGTTATCTTATTGCAGAAATTTATTCTCAGTTTGTGGCTTGCCTTTTCACTTTTTTATGGTGTCATCTGATGAACATGAACTCATAATTTTAACAGCCCAATTTACCAATCAATCTCATCCTATGAGGCTTGTAATTTTTGTGCTCTGAATAAGAAATCTTTCTGCTCCCAGCCCTTAAAGTCATAAAGATATTCTCTTCTAAAAGTTTCAGTGTTCTACCTCTTTTTGTTTTTTAAGTTTATTTATTTATTTTGAGACAGAGAGAGCATGAGCAGGGAAGGGGCATAGAGAAAGAGAGAAAGAGAATCCCAAGCAGGCCCCACACCACCAGCACGGAGCCTGATGTGGGGCTTTATCTCACAAACCATGAGATCATGACCTGTGCCCAGATCGAGAGTTGGGTGCTTAACTGACCGAGCCACCCAGACGCCCCTCATATTTGAATTCTTAATCTACTGGGACTGTATTGTATGTTGTAAGGTAGGTATTCAGTTTCAAATTTCCCACACGGACAACTGTCCCAACACCATTCATTCAATGACTGCCTTTCCCCATGGCTGTGAAATGTCACCTCTATGATACATCAGGTGTCCTTGTAGGTATGCATCTGTTTTAGGTTACCTGTCTTATTCCTCTGGCCTGTTTGTCCATCCCTGCATCAATAAAGGTCTTTTTTTTTTTAACATAGGACTTTTAAAAGAAACGTCACATTACTCGTGATGGGATGTGGGTAGAGGGTGGCGTAGAGAATCAGTACTTTACTGCACCCAGTCGACTCTTCCCATGCTTCACCTCCTATCTCCACAGTGCTTTGCTGGTCTGGTTTCAGGAAGTTTTATTAAGTTCCGTCTAATAGATATCATTGCTAATCCCTGTTCTTGTTCACTCGTGTGTAACGATGGCATTTTTGTGTGTGTGGTTTTTATCCCTTGTGGTATTCAAATTAAATGAAATTGAGTTCAAAAATCTGAGAGATTTGGGAGAGTTTATGTATGTTTTTTTATCTGTAGAAAACTTGGAGAGTCTGTTGGAGAGAGGACCAACACTTTTGGCAAGAGTGAGTGTTCGGTAATCAGTAAAGCTGGGTAAGAAAGGGGCTGCTCATAAGCTGGGGTTTCATTTAAACAGACCTTCCAAGGAAAAGGATCCCTGTGGCTCTTTTAGCCTATTCATACGATTACTACTTGATGAAATATAATGGGAATGAAATAAAGGCAGATAGCAGTCAGTCAGACTGGATGTAGATTAAAAATATATATATATATATTTGAATATGTTTTTTTGAATATAGCTTTTTAGCCTACAAATACATTTTTTTCTCTGTGAATAGGCTTAACTATCACAGGATGTACTACCTCAGTGTGATTTTATATTGACAATACAAAATAACATGATTCTTATCTTCGTGCTTTAATTTTCTGGCCCTTCTCCAGTGGCTTTGACCACCTTTGTTGTTCCCCAAAGAAATTTCTTTGCCTGCAGCACTCCCAGAGAACAGGCTTGAGCAAAATTTCATGGAGAGGCAAATTCAAAAGGCTACCTGCTTGAAATGAGCTAACGCTGTTAGAAAAAATAGGGGAGTCAGATCCTAGGACTGCATGATTAAAATAGAAACTAAGCTGTTTAGCTCAGAGATCACGTCTTTTTAGGCTGTAGTATCTGGCAGACTGTGTATGTATGTGGTAGTTATTGATAATAATTAGAAGTATGAATTGAAGAATGTGTAAGAAAGCAGCTGTCCTAAGATGAACTGGGCCACAGCCCCAGTGAACAAATAATGTCTGATTAATTAAAAACCCTCGTCCTTGTTAATATCACCATTCTCTTCAACAGAAGCCAGCCAAGGAAATATACAGCAAGGTTAAAGCCTGCACGTGCGATTCAGATATCAGCTGTGCTCTTGGCCTTTGACTTCTGCATCTGAACACATTGACTCCCAGCCAGCTTCGATGCAGAAGTCAGTCCTCGTCCGTTTCCGCCGTCGGAATCCCCCCACCCAGGTGACTCTTGGCATCAGCAAGCAAAGAAGAATTGGTGCAAATGTTTTGCAGAGAAGGTGGAGGATTGGCATTTACGTTGTGTATCTCACAGCAAACTAGTTTGAAAGTTTTCCTTAATATTTCTAATTTCCCCAACCTTTTGGGCCCACCCCAAGGGCAGAACTTTCTCTCTGCCTCTTCCCAGGTACTTCCAACCATGCTGGGCTCTTTTCTCTATCCCTGACTTTATTTTTCTTTCCCTCACTCTTTCGAGTATCCCAGGTTCTCATGATCTCATGCATAGCAGGTTAGTCACCATATTTCATCATTTGGTCACACACTGGAGGCTCTTCTATCTACTCTAATGGGATTACTCATGCCTTCAGCAAGTGTTTATTGTGGCTTATCATGTGCCAAGAACTGTCCTAAGATCTGGAGATAGAGCAGTGAGCAAAACAGACAAAAATTCTTACTATCAAAGAGCTTACAGTGGAAGGAGCTGGACAGAAATAAATAAACAACAGAAATAAATAATAGTTACAAGGTATAACATGACAGAAGAATCAGAGAGAAGGTGGTTCGAGATGATGGTACAAGAAGATCCTGATCTCACCTCCTTGCATGGACACAACTCTGAAGTTCATGTGGAATAATTCCTTCTGAAAAGAACCTGAGAACTAGCAGAACACTTGCTCTATGATAAAGCATAAAAAGGACCACACCTAGATGGGTGGACAAGACAGAGACAGGCTCTCACCAAAAAACTTACCCATGCACAGGGACCCCACAATTAGGAGGGATCTCAAAAAAATAAACAAACAAAAATATTTATAAGCAGAACTTCTCCCTAAAGGGCAAGGAGTTTGTACTTCATACCAAGTACATCAGGCCTCAGATTCTGCACCAGAAAGACAAGCCCCCAAAAGGTCTAGCTTTGAAAACCAATAGGAATTACATCCGGGGCGGGGGGGGGGGCGGCATGTAGAGCTATAATGAATGATGATTCTGCTCTTTCAAAACTTGTGCACATGGGCACCTGGGTGGCTCAGTTGGTTAAGCATCTGACTCTTGATTTTGGCTCAGGGGATGATATCATGGTTTGTAGGATTGAGCCCTGTGTGGGGCTCTGTGCTGACAGGGCATAACCTCTTTGGGATTCTCTCTCTCCCTCTCTCTGTCTGCCTTCAGAGACACTCACGCAGCCCCGACAGAGCCAATGGGTGTGTGCGGCCCACATAAGGGATGCCCCTTGAACACCAAGCTCAGGCGGCCGGCAAGGACAGCATTTCTGGACCCCTTGGGTTTGAGAAAATTTTGGAGAGATATCTCAAGAGACAACCAAGAACTGGGGTAAGGTTTAAGAATAAGGCTCAGGGGTGTCTGGGGGACTCAGTCATTTAAGCATCTGACTCTTGGTTTCAGCTCGGGTCATGGTCTCATGGTTTTGTATTCAGGCCCTGTGTTGGGCTCTTTGCAGGCATTGTGGAGCCTGCTTGGGATTCTCTCTCTCTCTCCCTCTCTCTCTGCCCCTCCCCCACTTGTGTTGTCTCTGTCTGTCTCAAAATAAATAAATAAACTTAAAAAAAAATAAGCTTCCTCTACACAGAGCCACTCCTTTAAAACAGGCAGCAACAGGTATTTCACATAATATACAGACACAAACACAGAGAGTCAAGCAAAATGAGGAAACAGAAATATGTTCCAAATGAAGGGATAAGGTAATATTTGAGGGGGGAAAAAACCCTTAATGAATTGGAGATAAGTGATTTACCTGATAAGGAGTCAAAGTAATTGTCATAAACATACTCACTGAACTTGGGAAAAGAGTAGATGAATACACAGAGAACCTGAACAAAGAGACAGAAAATATAAGAAAGTACCAAACAACTCAAAGAGCTTAAGAACACAATAACTGAACTGAAAAATACACTAGAGGAAATTGATAGCATACTAGATGATATGGAAGAATGACTCAGTGACATGGAAGACAGGGTCGTGGAAATCACCCAAACAGAATAGCAAAAAGATAAAAGAATTTTAGAAATGAGGAGAGTTTAAGGGATGTGCAGGACAATTTCAAGTGTACTAAATTTGCACTATAGGGTCCCAGAAGAAGAAGATACAGAAAGGGGCAGAAAACTTGTTTGCAGAAATAATGGCTGAAAAGTTCCCTTAACCTGAGGAAGGAAACAGAAATCCAAGTCCAGGAAACAAAGAAAGTCCCGAACAAAATGAACCCAAAGTGGTCCACACCAAGACACATCAAACCGAAATGTCAAAAGTTAAAGATAAAGGGAAAATCTTCAAACAAACAAACAAACAAACAAAACCACAGCAAGAGAAAAACAACTAGTTACATACAAGGGAAGCTCCACATGACGATCAGCTGATTTTTTTCCACAGAAATTTGGCAGGCCAGAAAGTGCTGCCAGAAATATGTTCAAAGTGCTGAAAAGAAAAAAAAAAGAACTTCCAACCAGGAATACTCTGTCAAGATTATCATTCAGAATAGAAGGTGAGAGAAAGAATTTCGCAGACAAGCAAAAGCTAACAGAGTTCATCCCCATTAAACTGGCCTCACAAAAAACATTAAAGGGAATTCTGTAAGCTAAAAAAGAAAAAGTCACATTTAAATATAAGAAAATACATGAAAGAAAAAGAGATCACTGATAAAGGCAAATATACAGTGCAGAGAGTAGATCAACAACTTATAGAGGGAGGATTAAGGTTAAAGGATAAAAGTAGCAAAATTGACTATAGCTACAATAATCAGATAAAGGAATAAAATAAACAAAATAAAAAGACATAAAATATGATGTCAAAAACTTAAAATGTGAAGGGAGAATAAAGATGTAGTGCTTTCAGAATGTGGTCAAACTTAAGTGACTACCAACTGAAAATAGACTGCTATATATATACATTATTGCTCATGAACCTCATGGTAACCACAAACCAAAAACCTATAATAGATACATAAAAAATAAGAAAGGAATCTAAACACAACACTAAAGAGTGTCATCAAATCACAAGGGAAGAGAGCAAGAGAAGAAAGGAGCAGAGAAGAACTACAAAAACAACTAGAAAACAACAACAAAATGGCAATGCCTATCAATATTTACTGTAAATGTAAAAGGAGTAAATTTTCTAATCAAAAGACATAGGGTGCCTGAATGGATAAAAGACAAGACCCATCCATATGTAGCCTATAAGAGACTCACTTCAGCTCTAAAGACACTACAGACTGGTAGTGAAAAGATGGAAAAAAGATATTCCATGCAAATAGAAATGAAAAGAAAACTGAGGTAGCAATACTTATCTCAGACAAAATAAACTTAAAAAAATTTTTTTCTAACATTTATTCACTTTTTTGAGAGACAGAGAGAGTGTGATGGGGAAGGGGCAGAGAGAAAGTGAGGAAGACACAGAATCTGAAGCAGGCTCCAGGCTCCGAGCTGTCAGCACAGAGCCTGACATGGGACTTGAAATCACAGACTGTGAGATCATGACCTGAGCCAAAGTTGATGCTTAACTGACTGAGCCACCCAGGCACCCCTCTGACAAAATAAACTTTAAAACAAAGACACAAAGAAAGGTATTACATAATGATAGGGGGGTCAATACAACAAAAGGATGTAACATTTCTAAGTATTTATGCGCTCCTCTGAGGCGCTCCTAAACATATGAAACAAATGTTAACACACATAAAGGGAGATACTGATTGTAATACAATAATAATAATAGGGACTTTAATACTCCACTTACATCAATAGATAGGCCATCCAGAAAGAACATCAATAAGGAAACATTAGCCTTAAATGACACATTAGACCAGATAGACTTAGTAAATATAAACAGAACATTCTACCAAAAGCACCAGAATAAACAATTTTTGTATGTGTACACAGAGCATTCTCTAATACAGATCACATGTTAGGCCATAAAACAAGACTCAGTAAATTTAAGAGGATTGAAATCTTACCAAGCATCTTTTCTGACCACAATGGTATGAAACTAGAAATCAATTACAAGATAAAAATTGAAAGAAAATGAAAACATATGGAGATTAAACAACATGCTACTAAACAACCAATGGGTCAACAAAAAAATCAAAGGGGAATTAAAAAAATACCTTCAGACAAGTGAAAGTAGAAATGACATTCCAAGATCTATGAGATGCAGTTAAGATCGTTCTAAGAGGGAGGTTCATAGTGATACAGGCCTACCTCAAGAAACAAGACAAATCTCAAACAATCTCACTTTACACCTAAAGGAACTAGAAAAAGAACAAATGAAGTCCAAAGTTAGTAGAAGGAAGGAAAAGAAAGATCAGAGCAGAAAAAATTAAATAAAGACTAAAAAAAAAAAAAAAAAACAATAGAAAAGATCAATGAAACTGAGAGCTGATTCTTTGAAAAGATAAATAAAACTGGCAAACTTTTAGCCAGATGCATCAAAAAGAGTGGGCCAGAATAAATAAAATCAGAAATGAAAATGGAAAAGTTACAAATGAAATGGTAGAAACACATAGGCTTATAAGAGATGAGTATGAACAATTATGCACCAACAAATTGGACAACCTACAAAGAATGGACAAATTCCCAGAAACACACAGTCTTCCAACATGAACCATGAAGAAACAGAAAATCTGAGTGCACTGATTACTAGTAATTAGATTGAATCAGCAATTTAAAAAATTTCAAAAAAAAAAAAAAAAAAAGGCCAACAAGATGGCTTCACTGGTGAATTCTACAAAACAGTCAAATTTTAATACCTATCCTTCTCAAACCACTCCAAAAAACTGAAGAGGAAAGAGTGCTTCCAAACTATTTTACAAGGCCAGCATTACTTTGATACTAAAACCAGATGAAGACACCACAAAACAAGAAATTATGGGCCGATATCCCTGATAAACATCAGTGTAAAAATTCCCAGTAAGATATAGCAAACAAGATTCAACAATATATTAAAAGGGCCATACATCATGGTCAACTGGAATTTATTCCAAGGATGTAAGAATGGTTCAACATCTTGCAAATCAATCAATACGATACACCACATTAATAAAGGATTAAAATCATATGATCCTCTCAATAGATGCAGAAAAAGTATTTGACAAAATTCAACACCCATATATGATAACAACTCTCAATATAGTACGTACAGAGGGAATGTACCCAGACATAATAGAGACCATATGTGACCAACCCACAGCTAACATCATACTCAGTGGTGAACACTAAAAAAGCTTTTCCTCTAAGATTAAGACAAGGATGCCCAATCTTGTCACTTTTATTTGACATAGTATTGGAACTTCTAGCCATGGCAATTCGGTAAGAAAAAGAAAGAAAGGGCATCCAAGTCAGAAAGGAAAAAGTAAAACTGTCACTATTTGCAGATGACATAATATTGTATATAGATAACCCTAAAGACTCCATGAAAAAACTGTTAGAACTAATAAATTAATTCAGCAAACTTACAGGATACAAAAATAGTATACAGAAGTCTCTTGCATTTCTATTCGCTAATAAGGAACTATCAGAAAAAAACAACCCCATCACAACTGCATCAAAAAGAATACTTAGGAATAATTTTAGTTTTTATTCCACCAAGGAGGTGGAAGACCTGTACTTTCAAAAGTATAAGACGTTGCTGAAAGAAACTGAAGATGACACAAATGGAAAGCTACTTCATGCTCATGGATTGAAACAATTAATATTGTTAAAATGTCCATCTACCCAAAGCAATCTATAGATTCATTGCAATCTCTATCAAAATACCAATGACATTTTCACAGAACTAGAACAAATAATCCTAAAATTTGTACGGAATCACAAAAGACCCTCAATAAAAGCAGTCTTGAGAAAGAAGAACAAAGCTGGAGGTATCACACTTCCTAGTTCCAAATTATACTCCAAAACTGTAATAATCAAAATAGTGTGCTATTGACACCAAAACAGACATGTAGATTGATGGGACAGAATAGAGAGCCCAGAAATAAACCCACACACATGTGATTAATTAATCTATGAAAAAGGAAGCGAGAATATATTATGGGGAAAGGATACTGTCTTCAAGAAATAGTGTCGGGAAAACAGGACAGCTACATGCAAAATAATTAAACTGGACTACTTTCTTATACCACACACACAAATAATCTCAAAATGGACTAAAGATTTTATTGTAAGATCTGAAACCATAAAACTTCTAGAAGAAAACCTAGGTGGTAAGCTCCTTGACATAAGTCTCCATGATATTTTTTTGGACCTGACTCCATAGGCAAGAGCAACAGAAGCAAAAATAAATGGGACTAAATCAAACTAAAAAGCTTTTAGACAGTGAAGGAAACAATCAACAAATGAAAAGGCAACCTACTGAATGGGAGAAAATATTTGGAAATCATATATCTGATAAGGGACTAATATCCAAACTATGTAAAGACCTCCTACAACAAACAATATGGTTACAAAATGGGCAGAAGATCTGAATAGAAAATTTTTCTGTTCATCTAAAGAAGACGTACAGATGGCCAACAGACTCATAAAAAGATGCTTAACATCTAATCGTCAGGGAAATGTAAATCAATACCAAAGAGATACCACCTCATACTTGTCAGGATGGCTATTAACAACAAAAACAAAAATGTTGGTGAGGATGTGGAGAAAAGGGAGACCTTGCACACTGTTGGTGGGAATGTAAATTGGTATGGAGGGTCCTCAAAAAATTAAAAATAGAACTACCATACAATCCAGCAATTCCACTTCTGGGTATTTATCTGAAGAAAATGAAAATGCTAACTTGAAAATTTTTATGTGCTCCCATGTTCATTGCAGCATTATTGATACTAGCCAAGATATGGAAGAAAAAAAATCTAAGTTTCCATTGGTAGACGAATGGATAAAAAAGATGGGGTATATATAATGAAATATTACTCAGTTGTAAGAAAGAATGAAATCTTACAGTTTGTGACAACACGGATGGAACTTGAGGATGTTACGCTAAGCAAAATAAGTCAGAGAAAGACAAATACTGTATGATTTCACTCATATGTGGAATCTGGAAAACCAACCAAAACAAAACCAGACTTATGGATACAGAGAGCAAATTGATGGTTGCCGGGGGTGGGCAAAATGGGTGAAGGGGATTAAGAGGTACAAACTTCTTGTGATCAAATAAATAAGTCATGGGAATGTAGTGTACCGCACCAAGAATATAGACAATAGTATTGTAATAACTTTTCATGGTGACAGATGGTAACTAGACTTATTATGACAATCATTCTGTAATATACACAAATGTTGACTCACTATGTTGCACATCTGAAACTAACATAATACTGTATGTCTATTATGCTTCAATAATAAAAAAAAGTATAACATGTCAGGTAGTGGTAAGAGCTATGTACAAAAATAAGGCAAAGAAGAGCTAAGGGATTCTGGAGAGGGGATTACAATTTTTAGTAGGGTGGTCAGGAAAGATTTTGCTGACAAGGTAAAAATCTCATTGAGCACATTTGAGCACATTTCTGAAGGAGGTAAGGGAATGAATCTTGGATGTATTTGAGGAAAGAGCATTCTAGCTAAAAGGAACAGTGAGAGCATGAGCTCTGAGGCAGAAGTGTGCCCGGTTTGTTTCTGAGACAGAGGTGTTACTGGCACCCCCCCCCCCCCCGGACCAGGTTCTCGAGTGTCAATGTCAAAGAAATGAACGCTGAACTCTAGAGAAAGAAAGCAGGCAGAGTTTTTTGGAGATAGCTTGTACACCAGGGAGCCAACCAGAAAGAGGAATGTCATTCTCTGAAGGGGTAGCATGCAAGGCTTATAAAGACACTTTTCCAAAGAGTGAGAGGCTAGGAGTGGGTAAGCATCCTTCAGACCCATGGTCATTATCTTACTTTCCCTTTTACCTTACTTTTAGTGGACACCAGACAATCACAGGATGCCTTTCTCCATGGTTGACGTTCTTTTAGGGTTCCTGGAAAATAGAAATACTTGGGAAAGCAGGCTTTAAATTGCTACTTCTAATTTGCCCAGACAACCATTACTCCCTAATGGCTGTTATCTCTCATTTGTTCATTTTTCCAGAAGGGCTATTTGTCTCTAAGTGTATGGAAACTTTTAACCCTTGCCTCAGACCAGTGACTTTACAGGAGTTAAGTCCCTATACTGTCGCACTGGAAAACCATTGTGGCTACAGCTGGGTGAGCAAGGACAAGAGTTAATGGAGATGAGGTTGGAAAGATAATTGAGCAAGATCCTGAAAGGCCTTATCCTGTGAAGATTTTGGATTTTACATTGAGTGAGATAGGGAGACAGCCAGGGATTCAGGGCAAAGAAATGTCACGATCTGCATTATCTCCCTATGGTTACCGAGCTGAGAACAGATTATAGAAGGTAACTGGTTAGAAGGTTTATACTGTAATGCAGACCAGAAATATTTTATTTTATTTTATTTTATTTTATTTTATTTTATTTTATTTTATTTTATTTTATTTTATTTTATTTTATTTTATTATTTTTCTTTATTTTGAGAGAGAGAGAGAGAGAGAGAGCATGTGTGGGAGTAGGGAAGGGGCAGAGAATGAGGGAGAAAGAATCCCAAGCAGGCTCTGTGCTGTCAGCGCAGGGCCTGACACAGGGCTTGATCTCACAAATTGTAAGATCATGACTTGAGCTGAAATCAAGAGCCAAAGGCTCAACCAACTAAGCCACCCAGGTGCCCCTCTGGATACATTTTAAAAGGAGTGTTAATACACTTTGTTGATAATTTGGATAGGTATATGGTGGTGGGGAGGAGGATTCTAAGGTTTTTGGCTTGAGTACCTAAAAGAATAGGTTTGTACTTTCAGAGATGGGGGAGACTCCGGGGGTGAGGTGGGGGAAACCAGGGATCTTATTTTGGACATAGTAATTTGAGATACCTATTAGAAATTCCAAAGGAGATGCTGACTAGGCCCTTGGGTATAAGATGCTGAAAGGAGAAAAGGGAGAGATCAAGACTGGCAATATAAATTTGAGAACTGTAAACATGTAAATAACAGTTAAAAGCGTGAGAGTTACTGAGATCCCCAAGGTGGCTGATAGAATCTGACGGCATGAGATTGAAAACGTGACAGAACATTTCATCTAAACAAATGAGATGTTCCTCCCAAGCGGATGTCTCTCTACGTGTTATTCCGGCAAGGCTGAGGAAACGTACAACCCTGTATGATCTGACCCTAGATTGTCCCTGCTTGAACATTCCAGACACGCTGTCATTTTATGGCTTTGGCGCTTGCCTCTCCATCTACCTGAAAGGCTTTGTCTTGCTTGCTTCCTTCCTTCCTTCAGAGTTCTTGATGTCACCTTATATATTACTTCTCTCTCGCTGTGTAACAAGTTACTCCAAAACTTCGTGGCTGAAAACAACAAGAAACATTTATTATCTCACCTTTTCTGGAGGCCAGAAATTGGGAACAAACTTAGCTGTGTGGTTCTGGCTAACAGTTTCACATGAGGTTGGAGTCTGGTCTTCACCTGGGAATTTGGCCATCTGCACGCCTTCCTGGGGCTGGAGGTCCGACTTCTAGGGTGGTTCATCCACATGTTGACAGATTAATCCTGTCGGTGGGCGGTCTCAGTTCCTCTCTACGGGGTCCTGTCTTAAGGCTGCTTGAATGTCATGACATGGTGGATGGCTTTGTCCCAGAGTGAGTGATCCAAAAAAGCAAAGTAGAAGCTCCCATGCCTTTTATGACCCACCTCAGAAGTCAAATACCTTAACTGCTGCTGTGCTTGACTGCACACATCCATCCCTGACTCCCTGTGGGAGGCGACTAGACAAGGGGATGAATACCAGGAGCTGAGGCTCGCCGAGGGCTGTCTTAAAAGCTAGCTACCGCCATCTTGTCAGAGATGCCTTCTCGGACTGTCCTGGATATTATAAACTGGATGTGTGTCCTCCCCACGACCCCTCCAAATTCAATGGATCCCACACAAATACAGTGTGGCTGTATTTGGAGTAAGGAAGTAATTAAGTTTAAGTGGGGCCCTAATCAGGTAGCACTAGTGTCCCTATAAGAAGAGACACCAGAGAGTTCACATCAAGGAAGATCATGTGAGGACATAGAGAGAAAGTGGCTGGATGCAGGCCAGAAAGAGAGCCCTTACCAGTAACTGAATCGGCTGGAACCTTAATCTTGGACTTTTAACCTGCACGACTGTGAGAAAATAAGCTTCTGTTGATAAAGCCACCTGGTCTGTGGTATTTTATTATGACAGCCCAAGCAGACTGATATACTGTATTAAAGAGCAACCTCCTTCCTTAACACTTTCCATATCCCTTATTCTGCTTTATTTTTTCCCGTAGTACTTAGTGCAACTGGACAGTTTCTCAATTTATATGTGTGTTGTGTGTGTCCCCTTACTAGAGTATAAGCTTCCCGAGAGCAGGGAATTTGTCTGTTGGATGTACTGTTGTACCCTCAATTCTGGAAACAATGCCTGGCACCTAAGATGTACTCAAAATCATGTTGTTGAGTGATAAATGAATATATTGATGTTTGACCTTAACTTACCTCTCTTCGTCATTTCCCGGATGGCCAGGATTATTTTTTACTTTAGTTAAATTTGGTATTCGTTACGTACCATCGCCGATTGTGAAATCAGGCATGAAAGAGAAATCTTCTAACAATCTTAATCTATTGCTTGTATTATTCATTGTAATAGGTTATTTGATGGTTAATACAATGAAACATAAGCCCATCTGAGGTAATTTTGAGGTTGTTCCTGCCTAAGCGATAAACTGTTAGAAACCTGGAATTCTTGGGGTGGTTTTTCCTGCCCAAGTGTGAGAATTCTGTGCCTTTGTAAAGAAGGTGGAAAGAACATGTAATGAGAAATCCTGATAAAATTGTGTGTGTGTGTGTGTGTGTGTGTGTGTGTGTGTGTGTGTATGTGTGTGTGTGTGTTCGCACGTAATAATGAAAGAGACCGGAAAGATATACAAAACACACTTCTGTGTGTTCCATTTTTTTCCCATGCTCATGTATTTACTTCTGTAGTTAGAAATGAAAAAGTTATAAGAGATAAAATAAAACAAATAATGTTGAAGTAGGATAAACTCATTCATATCTGTTTTCTGCTTCTTAACTGTTTGGGTCACTTATTTAATCTTCTCTGAGTCTCAGCTTCCTGCTCTGCAGGTAGGAGACAATAACGTGTAACTTCAACCTTGACTTAGGTAGAAATATGTCATAGTGTTGGTTGTGTTGGCTTATTCTTGCAGCCTGCAGTAAGGTCCTGAAAGAATGGGACAAAGTTTAGTCCAAGCTGGCTCTTATAAAAGGAACCTTGCTATGCAAAGTCCTTTCTGTTTGCAAAACTGAGGGCAGCCACATTGACCAAGGACGTTATTTCATTGCCAAGGACGGCAGTTGCTGCCAGTCTTTTCTGTCTGGATATAGAATATGCCAAGGACTGGGTTATTCTATTTGTTTGTATCCAAAAAGGAGTCTACTGTGGCTACCTTATTTTCCTTCTATTATTGTTCTGTCGATGATGGCGTATTGGAGATATCCAAACCTATCATCACTGGACTTTGAGAAGTTACGCACGGACCTGATTTGGAGGAAGGCACGTTCCCCAGGGACATGAGACTTGGAGCTGGATGTAGTAATAGGGTGAGAATTCTGGCTATTTCTCTGGTAAAGCCCCTTGGCCCATAATAAATGCTGCTACCATCATCATCATTAATGTCAGTGCCACTGTTTTCTCTCCGTCTGCAGTAACACAGGTATCACCATTAATTTTTTTTCCCATCTGGGCTTGGTTAACACTTGTGGGCCTGAGGTTCCATAGAAGCATGGTCATATGTACAGCTGAGATTTTTTTTAAAAACCTAGAGAGTCCGGAAATCAGCACACTTTCAGCCAACAGGGGGCTGGGAGAATCTAAGTCAGTAGGGATAGATTAGTCATAATGTGGTTATTGACGGGCTTAGACAATTCTAGTCAAATTTCAGTGGGAACACAGAGGAATCAGAATGGCAGATCAATACACAAGAAAACACTGCAAAGAGCTACCTTATAATGATTGGACGTCCTCTCTCTGGGCCTCTTTCCCACCTTCCTCAAGTGGGGCAGTACTGTAGTTCCCTCTTGGCACTTCCCCTGCCGGGCCCCCCTCTCTGGTGCCCAACCCCGTGTCTGTCTGGTTACCACTTTGCATCCCTTTTTCTGGCTTTCGGTTTTGGCCCACACGTTCCCACCCCCCACTTTCATATGGGCTTGATGAACTCCTCATAGCTTTTAAAATCTGTTAACACATGCTGCCAAGAGAAATAGGTTGCAGGCTTAAGGGACTGCTATGGTCTGGACATTTGTGTTTCCCTCAAATTTGTAATTTGAAATCCTAACCCCTAGAGATGGTAGCAGTAGGAGGTGGGGTCTTTGGGAGGTGGGGTCAGGTCTCAGGGGTAGAGCCCTCGTGAGTGGGATGAATGCCTTTATAACAGAGGTCCCAGAGAGCTCCCCAGCCACTGTCACCATGTGAGGACACAGGGAGAGGGTGTTGCCTATGAACCAGGAAAGAGCCCTCACCAGGGAATGTGGCCGTGCTTGTGCCTTGATCTGGGAGTTGCCAGTCTCCAGAACTGTAAGAGATACATTTCTGTCATTGATAAGCTACGCAGGCTGCGGTGTTTTGTTATAGCAGCCCTTCCGGACTAAGACACTGACTGTGTAAGTGCCATCCCTTCATCTCATTGTCTTGGACCTGTGGTGCGGGGAGGATAGAATCCCTTTCCTTAGAAGGCCAAAACCAAGCATTTGTTACTCACTTAAACTCAGCCTAAAGTAACTTCCTCTATTTTGCTAGGTGAGACATAGCCATCCTCCTTGACTATTTAAAGTTAGAGTGGTTTTCTTGGGCCCACTTTCTGTCGTGGGAAGACTTATATTAGTTATTTAAGCTTGTGAAGACATTTCACACCCTATTTTGGATTTCTGAATTTTCTTTAAAAAAAAAAATCAAATGATCTGGGGTGCCTGGGTGGCTCAGTTGGTTGAATGCCCAAGTCTTTTTTTATTTTAATTTAATTTTTATATCTTATCTTAGAGAGAGAGTGCAAGCAGAGGAGGGGTAGAAGGAGAGAGGGATAGAGAGAATCCCAAGCAGGCTCCACATGGTCAGCACACAGCCCTATGTGGGGCTGGATCCCACGAACTGGGACATCATGACATGAACCGATATCAAGAGTTGGAGGCTTAATAGACTGAGCCACCCAGGCGCCCCAAGCATCCAACTCTCGATTTCGGCTCAGGTTTTTATCTCACAGTTTGTGAGTTTGAGCCCTGAGTTGGGCTGTGTGCTGACAGTGTGGAGCATGCTTGGAATTCTCTCTCTCTCTCTCTCTCTCTCTTTCTCTCTCTCTCTCTCTGCCTCTCCCATGCTCGTGCTCATTCCCCCTGTCTCTCAAAATAAATAAATAAACATTAAAAAAAATCAAAAGGTCTGGTAACACCGAACTTGCATTTCTGCGGGCCAGTGGCTGCCGTGGGAGAAGTCGTGGCTTCCGTCTATTTGTGGCAGGAGCCCTTCTGTTTAACCTAATCTCCACCTGGACAACTTCATACATTTGTGGTGTCTACCTGGCAGCTAAAGGCATTTCAGTGGTTACCTCACTGTGAGAGGAAGTGCCCTGGAGATTCTCTTTGAACTCTGTCACCTTCTCACTGAAGTGGACTTTAGAACAAGGCTGGGCACAGAGATTGGTGAGAAGTGCATTAACTATGATGAAAGAGCTAAGGTCATTTTATTTAGAGGGCTCATTCGTTCATCTGTTCATTCATTCATTCTTATTGCCCTACTTTATCATTACCTATGGCTTTAATTCTTTAGATACCGTAAAAAACGCAAAGTACAAAAAAGGTAGATGTAAAAAGTACTGCCTCTTTCACTCAGATGTCCTACCAAAAGCTACCTCTTTTACTGTGTGTGTGTGTGTGTGTGTGTGTGTGTGTGTGTGTGTGTGAGAGAGAGAGAGATCCCTTTCAAGAAAGCCAAAGCCTATACATGTATACAGGCAATATATAATCTCCCTTCGTGTTATACCAAATAGTAGCAAACGGCAGACTGTACTGTGACTTTCCTTTTTTGCTTAATGATATATCTTGCAGATTATGCCATATAAGTATAGATTTGCTTCATCATTTCTAAAGCCCACATAGCATTTCATTTTATTCGTGTGCTATGATTTGTTTAAACTTATTGGTGGGCCTGTAGCTTGTTTTTAATCTTTTATGAGTACAAACAATGCTGCAATGAACATCCTTGTACATATTTGGTTAAGGAAAATGTGCCAGCATTTCTGCTGATTTTAAGATGTGGAATGGCTTGGTCAAAAGGTATAAATAATAGTGTGCTTGAGTTGCACAGACTCAAGAGGAACAGACTGGGCACATCTCTTTCAAAAATCATGATCAAGGACAGCATGTTGGTAACTTGAAATTGGCCATAGTGAGAGCACTTATATCATGGAAATCTGCAAACACTACAAACTAGGACTTTTCCTTTCCCTTCTGGAGAGCTGGTTGTTAAACGCTGCAATACTGTATTAATTCTGACACTACCTAGAGTTAGTGCAGACTCCATTTTAAAGGGCACAGTCCCAACAAGACTGCCCTCACTTCAGATACCAGCTGTAAGTCTGGGGGTCCCCAGGCCACCCATACTTCTGAGCAACTGGCTATAAATCTGGGGGTCCCCACAACTCTCTTAGGTTTAATAATTTGCTAGACTGACTCCTAAAACTTAGGAAAGCACTTATCATTACAGTTTTATTGTGAAGGATGCAAATCAGGACCTGTCAAATAAAGAAACCTATTGATGAGTCTGGCAGGGGCTTGAATGCGGAGTTTTTGTGTCTTCTCTCTGTGGCTTCAGGACACATCACTCTTCTAGTACATTTGCGTGTTCACCAGGAAGCTCATGGAGCTTCACGTGTCCAGAGTTGCCACTGGGCTTTCATTATGTAGGCACATTTGATTGAATCATTGGCCGTGTGGTTGAACTCTGTCTCCAGGCCTGTACCTTCCTTCACCAGAGGTCAGGAAGTTGGGCTGGTGTCAGGTACCCCAAAGCCCCAGAAGGGGGCTCTTCCCAGGAACCTGGGACAAAGACCATTCAAATTTGTCCAGCACTTAATAGCACATCCCTGGGCATGAGCATTGAAAGTGTTGACAGAGTTTCTAAATTTTCCTCCAAAGAGATTGTACCAAATATGCAATCCCACCAGCAATGTATAAAAGTGTTTTTGGAGGGAAAGTTCTGACTGCGGTTTATCATACCAGACAACTAGAGTTTGCCCGTATTTCTTTGAGACTGAGCATAGGAAACTCTAGGGAAGATACATTTATATTCTTGCGGAGATCTCAAATGAAACCCAATACTTGTGAACGTTTCTTACGGTTCTATGTTCCCACTATTTAGGCAAACAGTTGTTGGTGAAATTTGCCAACTATTGATGGAAATAAAAAGACTTCAAATATCTCATCATTGGTCTTTAACTTTTCTATAATCCCTATCCTTTATCAGAAAATTTTTCTCCAAAGACTATCTTGTAAGTAGATTTCATGCATGATAAAACCTCACAAATTTGGGGGAAGGTCATTCTGAAATAGTGATTGAGTTGGAAAAGTCAATGTTTTGTAAATATTGTGCACTTTTACTGTTTTCTTACACATGACAATGCTAATTTGTTCCAAAGCATTGTCACATCCTTTTGGGTCATGCGTTAGTAGAAGAGATATGATACAAAATATATTGTCACTTAGTAAAGGTGACTATGAGCATTGAAGCTTGAAGAGTATGTTATTCATTTAAATTCTACGTGACTGACACAGGTAAACTCCTTTAATCCTCTCAAAAGCTATATAAAATAAGTGGTAACACTATTTCTATTTTACCATGAGGAAACTGAGTCAGAGAAGTAACTTGGTCAAGGTCACACAGCTGGTAAGTGATGGCCTAATACTCGAGTCCAGAAAATCTGACTTCTCAAAAGTCTGATGTGCTCTCAGCGGCAACACCACACAGACTAAATTTGTATACAGAGAGAATAAAAATCACCCGTGAGGAGGAATTTTGATTTCCCAAATAAGCACTCGAGAATTGCTATCAAAGCCTCAAGGAAGCTAAGCATGGAGGCACTGTTGTGAGAGGGTGAGAATGGGGTGGCCACGTGGAGAGGTATAGTGTTGGCCTCGTGCTTTCCAGGGCCGGGCTCTGCGTAGAACTTTGTCCTTCACCTGCAGAACGTCCCCTCCATCAACTGAACACCTCATGGGGACCACACAGGAGCTGTGTCGACAGTTCTTTCTGGTACTGCTGGGCCTTCCAGCGACAGCTGCCTGTGGATCTTCTGGCAAAAGGAGGCCCACCTCTATTCCGGGGTTTTGTGACACTTTATTGAAACAGCTAGGCCTAATGTTTGGATGGTTTTACCATCAACTCGGTTAAGCTGGGAACTGCACTTCCCAGAATCCCCTTCCCTCTGTGGTTCTTGGTTAGTCGGCCAAAGGAGGAACTTGCATGAAATGTGGGAGGCAGAAGTGAAGCCTTGGCCATCCCTTTCTGAAGGTCTTCTCAGAGTCAGATACAGTAAGAGCCCTAATCAGAGGAACTCTATCTGCACTCTGGCCAGATGCCCAGGGCCCCTTTTTACCTTTTCTCTGTACCTTCCCTTAGCTTCGGTTGATTTTTGTTTCCAAAGGCTCACACCTGCTACTCTTCTTCAGGGACCTGTTGTCAGGCTTCTAAAGCCAGTCGGAATTTCTGGGAGCTTTATGGACCCTAGGGAAGCCCTTAGAGAATGACTGATGGGTGCGTGGATCACAAAAGCTGAGGCCGAGCTTACACCCCAGAGCTCCCCTGGGGATTAGGTTTGAGTGATTGTCTGTGGCTTTACCTGTAATCTCACCTCTGCTTAGCTTTCTGCTCCATATATTAACTCTTTTAGAGGCCTCTCATAGTAGCACCCCCATAAGTCACTAATGCATCAATCCTCAGAGACTGTGTCCAGAGAAACTAAGACCATGAGAATCTAAGAAAGAACACTGCTTCCAACCTGGTTTGACACGTGTTGCCAAATTCAAGCTACCTCCCTTTTCTGGGCAGGATCCTACTTTGAGTCTTTTGATCCCAATGAAATGGGGTCCATAAAGCCCAGGATACTGAAAGTAGATGAAGTCCCTCGCTCTGAAAGCAAGGGTAGATAAAGTCTCTGTCCCTTGCTAAAAAAAGTGAAAGATTGAGGTGTTATCAGTTTGTATCTAATCAGGAAAACAGAAACGACTCTAGGTTTTCGAGTAGAGAGTTGGTCGTAAAGGTGTGAGTAGAACCAGAGGAGAAAAAGTGGCAAGGCAAGATTTCCCAAAGATCAGTGATTGCAAGTGGCTACCCCTCCAGACCTGGAAGAGCAAAGGCAAAAGTCCCCACTGCTTAGAGTACACGATGTGTTTGTCAGAGTTGGCAGAAACCCAGGAGCTCGCACTTGCCCAAGGCTACCGCTGCCTCCTCAAAAACACAACCGGGCAAACTGGTGCAGCCGCTCTGGGAAACAGTGTCAAGGTTCCTCAAAAAATTAAAACTAGAGCTGCCCTATGACCCAGCAGTAGCACTGCTATGAATTTACCCAAGGGATACAGGAGTGCTGATGCATAGGGGCACTTGTACCCCAATGTTTATAGCAGCACTTTCAACAATAGCCGAATTGTGGAAAGAGCCCAAATGTCCATCAAGTGATGAGTGGATAAAGAAGTTGTGGTTTATATATACAATGGACTACTACTTGGCAATGAGAAAGAATGAAATCCTGCCATTTGTAGCAACATGGATGGAACTGGAAGGTATTATGCTGAGTGATATAAGTCAGTCAGAGAAGGACAGATATTGTATGTTTTCACTCATATGGATCTTGAGAAACTGGACAGAAGCCCATGGGGGAAAAGAAGGGGGAAAAATAGATACAAACAGAGAGGGAGGAAAGCAAATCACAAGAGACTCTTAAATACAGAGAGCAAAGGGTGGATGGGAGGTGGGGGAGAGGGAAAATGGGTGATGGGCATTGAGGAGGGCACCTGTTGGGGTGAGCCCTGGGTGTTGCGTGTAAGCCAATTTCACAGTAAATTATATTCGTAAAAAAAATCCACAACCAGGTCAGGACGCCTGGGGTGGCTCAGTGGGTTGAGCGTCTGACTTCGGCTCAAGTCATGATCTTGAGATTTGTGAGTTCAAGCACCACGTCGTCGGGCTCTGTGCTGACAGCTCAGAGCCTAGAGCCTGCTTCCCATTCTGTGCATGTCTCTCTCTGCCCCTTCCCTGCTCATGCACGCGCGCGCTCTCTCTCAAGAATAAACAAACATTAAAAAAAGAAAAACGTAACCAGGTCTACAGCAAAAAGGCTTTTTCCTTCCCCTCACCTTCCAGACTCTTGCCAGTGCTTCCCATCGGTGACATTCAACAAGGTAGAAAGCAAGTCTGGGAAGTGTAGTTTGTAGACTTTCAGCTCTGGCAGCAGAAAAGAGGCTATGGAAGGGGAGTGTAGGGCTGAGGCACAATAGACACCATGTAGCACCTCACCCCAAAATTTTCTAGCCTCTTCCTGATGGTGAAAAGCATCTGAAAAGTCCCAGAGCTTCAGAACGGGTGTAGGATGACCTTCTTGGGATGAAGAGGTCAGGGATCAGAGAAAGGGCAAGAGAGAGAACAATGAATGGGACAGCGAGAGGCACTGCCTGCAGATGAAAAGTATCCCTTTATAAACACCTAGGAGATGTGGGGCACGTGGGTGGCTCAGTCGGTTGAGCATCCAACTTGGGCTCAGGTCATGATCTCACAGTTCGTGAATTCAAGCCCTACATGGGGCTTGCTGCTGTCAGTACAGAGCCCGCTTTGGATCTCCTGTTCCCCTCTCTCTGCCCCTGCCCGGCTGGCGCTCTCCCCAAAACAGATAAATATTTAAAAAAAAAAAAAAAGGAACACCTGGAAGATGTTTAGGCAGGAGACCATTTGGCCCTTTTCACAATCTTATGGAGGGCAGAAGTTAAGGGGCATAATTTTATCTTCTCTGGGACACTGGTGGCTAAGCTTTCCTCTAGACCCTGATAGAAACGTATGTACATCCCAGGAGCTAGCAAGCACGATTTCAAACACAAGTGAGCTTCACCGGGGGACTTGCAGACTTGGTGAGTTCTCTGGTTTGGTGGCAGAACGCAGTTCATCTCCTGGAATGGGCCCGAAGACCTTGGCATTTGCTGCTTCAGAATCAGAGTTACAGTCGGTTAATCCCACCTGCCTTTGAAAAACAGGAAAAAATCAGTGCCATAGCTCTTGGGCTCCATGCAAGGCATTCTTCCTTGGGTCTACCGTAGGTCAGAGAATTTTACGCTCAGTAGTAAGAAGGATAATTAAAACCCCCATTATATTAGTGTTCTATTGCTGCAATCACAAATTATCACAACCTTAGAGGCTTAAAACAACACAATTGTATTGTCTTACATACAGTTCTGGATGGGTGCACTGGTCTAAAATTAAGGTGTCAGCAGGCTTGAGCTGCTGCTTCTGGGGACCCCCTGTGATCCTTGACTCCAGCCCCTTTTTCCAGCTTCAAAGCCAATGGCATAGCTCTTCCCTCTTCCCGCCCCCCTAAGCTCTGCTTCTATCCTCTCTCTCCCTCTCTCTGACCTTGAGCCACCTACATCCCTGTGATAATGACCCTGTGATTACATTGGACTCACCTAGATAATCCAGGCTACTCTCCCCATTTCAAGAACCGTAACTTAATCACACCTGCAAAGTTCCTTTTACCATCTAAGGTAGCATACTCACAGTTCCAGGGATTAGGCCATTATTTAGCCACCCATTTCCACTGTCTGTAACTTACAGACAAATGGAGGGGAGGTGAAGAGCAAGCACTGAGTGTTGAGCTGGGTTATGATTCCACATTTAGTGAAAAAGGCAGCTTCCGTGTGGCTGTTGAAAATAAAAACTATTTGCAAATAAGTCAACCCAACTTTCCTTAACCCTTCACTATTTCAAGTAAACCATTTTTGGCCTGAGTTCCTTTTCCTTGAAAAGCACATTCAGAGCAGTTGCTACAGATGCCCCAAGTCCTGGGACGCAAGAAGTTCACGGGCAGAACACCAGCAGATCACGGGAAGGACAGAGCCGGTGTGAATTGAGAACCGGGCTTGAGATACACCCAGGGGTCAGTGTGAACACAGCCCGGGGACTCTGGACAGTTGGGGCTCAGGCTCGCACAGATGCCGGGCTTCGGAAATCTCCCACCAATGTGCTGGGGTGTGTGCCGTGCCTCACCAGAGTCCTAAAACCACCAATGCGGAGTTGTTCAATGGTGGTATCCATCCGAAACACCCTAGAGCTTGCTAATCACACAGGCGTCCTCCCCGACCTGCCACCCTCCAAGTTTCCGAATCAAAGCTCTGAGATGAAGCCCTGGGATTAACACGTTTAACACATGTTGAAGATTATTCTCACTAAAGTTTAAGAACGATTGCACTTCTGTCTTAGAAAACCCAAGGGCAGTTTTTGTGAAACAGAGAAGTGTGCCATACGAACCCAACCAAATGCCAACTGGGTAATTGCGATATTTATTACCATGACGCTAGGCTTTCAATATAGTCTCTTTCAGGGCTCATTCTAAATGTGTTCAATATACCTGAAATTGCAATAGGTGAGAGGTGACATATCTATATCTATATCTATATCTATATCTTTATCTTTATCTATATCTTTATCTAGATATCTAGGTATGCATATATATGTATATCGTGACCTGCAAATAGAAATCCAAGCTTTGAGTAGAGCTGCTTGCTTCTGAAAGAACCCAAAAGGGGCTACAGCAGAGAGGAAATTCAAAATTTTTCTCTTTGTTTTCACATGCTTGCGTTTAACTTGAAATCCATTCAGTTCTCTCTTTGGCTGAGCTGATGTGGATTGCCCATGTTTCATCTAAACAGAGGCATTATCAGTTTTAAGGTGCACCATCATTTTATATATCACCGTAAAGGAAAAAAAGCCAATGAAACCATGACAATGATAAGACATACCCTCATTTCACAGATGTTAAAGTTCCTGAGGGGAGGGGACTTGCCGTGTTGAAAGGCAATGTTTCAAGATTGCTGCTTCCCGTGAAAGAGGAGGCTGTTATTTCTGGGATGAGATCAAGTTTCCCTCGAACTGTGTTTGCAGATTCTCTTCTCACTTGGCATCCGTGCACGCGAGAACAGAATCTAGTTCTGCGTTAGCACATATTTTGTATGACATCGATCTCTATCTGGCTAATTAAAAAACAAAATTTTATAGAATAAGAGCCAGTGATTATAGGAACCAAACTGAGAATCAGGAATAAGGGTACAGTTTGATGAGAAAATATAATAACAGAAAGAACACTGCCTCCTCTGTCCTCTGTATCATTTAAAGATGAACAGGATGAGCCAAGAAGAAAAAGGGGAAATACTGTCATATTTATTGTGGAATTAGCCAGGAAAGGTGTCTGCTCATGCTTTATGCTCTGAACCATCCTTTTAGACTATGGACCTTTAATGGGCAGATGTCGCCCTGGAAGCTTAATAAATAGCCCTGGAAGATGTGTCTTTTCCAACTCAGGCATTGATAAAACCAAGGTTGTTTTTTGTCCCTCATGAAGAGAAAGCTAGGTACTACTGTGTCTAAAGAACACCAGAGGGATTTAGGAGTCACATTTGCTATGCTATATGCTGTAAGGTGAGGCATGACTTTTATTCGGCCAAGACATGTACAACAAGCCAGTCGACTCTGAGACTTGAAATTAGAGCAACCACACTTGGAAACTGGATTTGCAACCCGCATTACTTGGTGGCAGTGATAAGATTTTCTTTCCAAGGCAAGAGGTGATTTGGTCAACGGTTCGTTTTTTCCTCTTCATAGGACACCTTGTGGCATATAAATCCTCCCTCCCCCCACCACGCCCCCGACACACATATTAAGCTTGAACATGCATATCTTGAACCACTTAGAACAGTGCTTCTCGACCTGGGTTGCACATTAGAATTATTGTGGGAAATTAGAAAAAAAGAAAACGTAAGAACCCAAACCCAAAATAACCATGTGTAGGTCTCATTCCAGTGCAACTAATTAAGAATCTCTGGGGTTGGTAGGACCTGATTTTTTTTTTTTTTTTTTTACTCTCAAGTGTTTATAATGAGCCGCTCAAACTGCGATCCCCTGCGGTTCTGCGCATGTCAGATGGAGACTTGGGTGTGGCCTGTGCTCGCACTGACGAGCTTCTTGGGAGAAGAGACTGGAACCTTGGATTGGAATAACCTTTGTCTTAGGGTCGGGTTCCCTACAGGCAGACGGTGAGATGAGCATCTGTGTGCAAGGGTTGCAATTAGAAAGTGCCCCCAGGAGAAACCTGGAATGATCCAGAAGGGCAGCGGGGTGTGGTCGCCGGTTTCCAAGGGTGGCTGCCTTCCCATCGTTTCCTCCTTTTTGCATGTGCCACTCCGCTCTCCAAGATGGGGTCTGTTTCTCCCCCTATCAGAGCTGGCCTCCTGACCTGCCTTGACCAACAGATGGGGGAGAAGCAGTGCTGAGCCAATTCCAGGCTTCTCTTTTAAGAGGCCCAGCAACTTCTTGTCCATAAGGGTAGCCAGCCATGTAAGAAACTTGGCCACCCTGAGGTCACTGAGCTATGAACAAATCCAAACTAGTGACATGGAGAGATCACACGGAGGAAAACTGAAGAACCCAGCTGACAGGAACATCTGATGCCAGTCACACCATCCCAGCCAAACCCCCAATTACTTGAGCCCTCCCAGCTGATGTCCCCAAGCATCCCCACTGTGCCTTGTCTGAATTCCTGACCAGGAGACGCATGAGCCAATAAAATGATCATAGTTTTGAACTTTGAGGTAGTTTATTACGCAGCAATAGACCACTGAAGTTTGGGCGTGTTTTTTACACAACAAGAGAAAACAATTTGGGGTTGTCGTGTACCACGTAACAGAAGGTTAGGGGTAGTAAGCAACAGGTAATGGAAACAGGAAGAAACCCAGCCCGGGTGAAATTAAGCAAAACCGTATGGAGGTTATCTCTAGCCTGATCCCATCGGGGAAACCTGAATTGTGTCTGAGTTACCTTGACCTTGGATTTTCATGTTCCCGGTTATTAGATAAGGATCAGCTTGGGGTACAGAGATGGTGGCATAAATTCTCAAGCTCCTCTGGCTTCCGCGGAGCACGGACACGGTCAGTGACTCCTCAGAGGGCACATGGCCAGTAGCAATGCATTGCATCATCACATCAGACTATGTGGCAGTAAAGCTTGCCTGATGTTATTTATCAGTGTTTAACAGATTCCACATCCCAAGCAGAAACACTATGCAGGTATCTCCGGCATTAGGCTTAAGATAAAGCTTAAGTTGAATCGACTAAAGGGAATCGGGACTTTATGGAATAATAAAAATTATCAGAGGAATCTTTGTACATAGAGGAACAGGTAGGCGCAATTGCTTTTTTTTTTTTTGCAAGATAGGAGAATAAACCCTGGAAGATAATGCAGGTGGAAGATGCTTGCATAGCAAAGCACAGGAAAGTAACGTTGTGACAACGCTGAACATGTCCTGCTGTTCAGAGAGGCATGAAGCAAGGAGACGCTAAATCGTGGGCAGGTGTGCTTGACAACTTCCTAATTTCTGACCCAATTGAAGAAACGCCTGTGGTGTTTTTGTTAGGTTAAATTAGGGCATAAATATTATCTTTTTTTAAAAAAATGGAACTTCGTTAGAATTCAATTACCGTTCTTATACAGAGAATTAATTTTCAAAAAAGTGTTTTAGGAAACCTGCTCTGGCAATTTTGGGAGGAAGATCTCATTTTCTAACAGCAAATTTTGACTGCCTCTGTCCTCTCCTTTTACGTTAACGCTTGAAAGCAGAAATAGTGTGTGTGGTGTTTTGTTTTGTTTTTTGTTTTTTTCACTCATAATATAAAGTGGTATGTCCTGTCACATTCTTTTCTAGATTCATGTTACGACGGAAAACAATTCTCTACTTGGTACGTAGTTTTAACATGCGGACGTTCATCCAGAACGAATGAGCTCTGCGAGCCACGGTTAAGAGCTGACCTCTTCTACCTGCTGGAACGCACAGTCTGGACCTCTGCTGGGCACACACAGATTTTTGCCGGGCAAGGTAGGTGGCTGCTTTTGATGGTGCCAAAAACGCTTAACTGCTTGGGTAAAACTGGAGGCTCTGGGTGCGTATCTCCTCCAAACCGCTGCCGGTACCAAAGTCAAATTAGCCAAGGAATCAATTACCCTCCAGTGGCTGGTACAGAGCTACCATTGCTGGAGCTGCTGGGGGAAAAAAAATCTCAGGTCAAGCCAGGCATCTGATGGCACGAAGGCACAGAAGACACATCTATTTCCTGGGTAATTATTTCCCTTCTACTGTGTCCGGCCCAAAAGACACGGCCTCGGGTGGCCACAGGTTAGCAGCCCTTCCAGCACCCGGACATCTTTTCCTTTATTCAGATGTCTTCTCAGAAACCGGTGAAATTTTAATGGGAGACAATGTGTCCCCAGGGATTTCCAAGTGCTAGCTCATGGAGAGAGGTCTTCCGGGGTCACACACACGATCACCGCCTCCATCAGACCTAATGGTGATTGCTCGCTGCTGGGGGTGACTGGGATTTGCAAGTTGATTAAAACTGGAGATTTAGCGGCTGAAATAGAATTTCTCAGATACCTGCTGGAAACGGGCCAATGTCTTCGCTGGACTGAGCTCCATGTGGCGGATTATGTGTTCTTTGACCGAAAGCAGACCCACAAAAGGCAGAATCTGAGTGTCTTAATGATGAACCTTCCGAACAGGTGCTTTGTCGTTTGACGAGCCGAGCAAGAGGGGAAAGGATGGGATGTTCCTGTGTTTCCGTTTCTTTGCACGAGGGTGTTCACCAAAGGGATGTCAGAGCCTATTCAGGGGTTTTATATTGGCATTGGACACCACAGTCTTGAAGTTACAAATGAATTCCTTGGGACTGGTTGCTAAGGAAAACAAAACCAAAGCAAGGATAACCCTATTTTCTTCTGGAAAAAAATTTCAAAGTAACATCACATTTTTTTCTTCACCTGAATCTTTTCTCTTACTATTTCATACTTCTTTTCTATGTATTTAATGATTTTTCTTGCTTAAAAACGTATCTGCCTCTCGTGGTGGGCCAGGATCTGATTAAACAGTGTTCCAGAAAGGATATCAGAGCTTGTGCTCTCAAACCAAAACCTTTGGAAAAGTTGCCAATGTTTTAAAGGATAGGCCTGAAAGAATTTTTAAAAATTATGCTGCTAGGGGCACCTGGGTGGCTCAGTCGGTTAGGCGGCCGACTTCGGCTCAGGTCATGATCTCGCAGTCCATGAGTTGGAGCCCCGCGTCGGGCTCTGTGCTGACAGCTCGGAGCCTGGAGCCTGTTTCAGATTCTGTGTCTCCCTCTCTCTGACCCTCCCCTGTTCATGCTCTGTCTCTCCCTGTCTCAAAAATAAATAAAACGTTAAAAAAAATTAAAAAAAAAATAAAAATTATGCTGCTACTCTCAACAATAGCCAAATTATGAATGTCCATCACCTGATGAATGGATAAAGAAATTGTGGTTTATATACACAATGGAGTACTATGTGGCAATGAGAAAGAATGAAATATGGCTCTTTGTAGCAACGTGGATGGAACTGGAGAGTGTGATGCTAAGTGAAATAAGCCATACAGAGAAGGACAGATACCATATGTTTTCACTCTTACGTGGATCCTGAGAAACTTAACAGGAACCCATGGGGGAGGGGAAGGAAAAAATAAAAAAGAGAGGTTAGAGTGGGAGAGAGCCAAAGCATAAGAGACTGTTAAAAACTGAGAACAAACTGAGGGTTGATGGGGGGTGGGAGGGAGGGGAGGGTGGGTGATGGGCATTGAAGAGGGCACCTTTTGGGATGAGCACTGGGTGTTGTATGGAAACCAATTTGACAAGATATTTCATATATTTAAAAAAAAAAAGGAAAGCTAAAGTATATAAAAATACTTGAGGCCAGTGCAAATCTACAATAAAATAAATTAGGTTAACACATTAAAAAAAAAATTATGCTACTAAAAACTGAAGAGGAGGACTGGAAAAAGACCCCTATCCGCTGCAACCTCTCCTAGAGAGCAATTTGGCAATATTGATCGATGGCTTTAAAACCATACATGTCCTTTGACCTAACACTTCTTCTAGAGCAGTCTTTAAAAAATAACCAAGGACGTGAGCAAAGGTTTAGCTCTTCTTACGTTTGCTGCTGCCTGTCTAGCAAAAGAGTGTCTCGCAAGATCTTGTCTAGCAAACTCTTGGCAACAGCGTTCAAATTTGGAGAACTAGAAGAATGTGCATTTAGTAACAACGAAGGTGGAAATGTTTGCAGTGGTGGTCTCCACATGGTCGAATTACGTTTTCAGTTTGCTCATCTGTGTTTTCTTCTTTTTCTTCAGTGAATACATGTCGCTTATTTAAAAATATTTTCAAAAACCCCCTTTGAACCATAAAAGAGTTTCAGTGTAGAAGCTCGTCTTCTGACATAAAAAAAAGTTCCCAAGAATAACAAATGTAAATAAGAGGGTGTTCAACTATATGTGGGACAATTCTACCTAAAAAAAAAAAGAGAAATCAATTTGCTCTCTTTGCCTCTTTCCTCTCTCTCCCCGACAGTGCAAACACATATACACTCATATAGACATCTGGAGGCACATACACCAAAATATTACAGTGGCTTTCTGTTGGCAGAGATATATGTTAGCTTAATTCCTTCTCTTTGCTCATCTGTATAGTCTGTAATTTTTTTTTTCAGCGGATGTGTAGTACTCGTATAGTTGGAAAAATAGAGCTTAGTTTCGTACGCAGTAGACAGGATGCCTGAAAGTGTGTATCCGGAGGGGGGGCATGTGGTGGCTCTGTTCTCTGCCCTCTCTGCCCCCTTCTGCCATTTGGGGCTCAGGTAGACCTGGGATTCTCTTGGTCTTAGGAAAAACGGAGGCTCTCCTTAACTGAGAAGTGATCTGGGGCAGGAAGCCGCAGAGGAACATTAGGCAGCCACTCAAGGTCTTTGGGGGTAGTATATACACCTGGTACTTAGAAGCAGGTAGACTAAGGGAAGTGATTTGTTGCCTGCCCCTCCAAAACTGGCACCCGATGCCTCCCTCTCGCAAGCCTTTCCTAGCTTGGCCTCCGCCTCACCCACATGGGGATGGGCAGCAGGGATGTGGCTCGTACAGGCGTGCTGATCTGTGAGAACCAGAAAGCTTTCCCCGGGCTCTCATAAAACAGAGTGCACTTAGAGCTATTTCCTCCAGTCATTTCTTCCCCTAGAGAAACTTGTGTAAGAGGGGGAGATGAGAGGGGAGTCAGAGCAGTGCTTCCCCAAACTCTCGCTTGGCAGATTGGCCGTGTAGGGGTGAGACGCAGGCTCCGGGGGTGCCAGCCACCTCTGGGTGTGCAAGACTCTGTCACACGCTAGCTGTGTGACCCTGGGCAAACGTTTAAGCCCTCTGGGTCTTGGTTTCCTCATTTGTCAAGTCTGGACGATAATGTTGTGATGACGAAGTTAGGTGATGCATATACAGCACCTTGAACAGTTTGCCACTCGGCAAGCACTCAGCAAATACGCTGCGACTTCCACAAATGTTGCCATGTTGTTCCATATGTTCCATATGTTCCATATGTCTTTTTCTATTATTTTAATTAATTTTGGGGGGGATAGATAACACACATACATGGCACAAATTCAAAATGTGAAAAACAAATACACAGCGATGTAACAGATGGAAGAAGGCACCCTCCTAAAGATGTCCGCATCCTAATATTTGGATCCCATGAATATGCTACATGGTGTAAGGGACTCTCAGATGTGATTAAGTTTATGAACTTTAAGATAAGATTTTCCTGGACTGTCTATTTTCCTGGACTAATCAAATGAGCCCTTAAAACGCAGAGAATTTTCTCAGGCCGGAATTGGAGATCTACTGCCAAAGAGGAAGGCCCAGAGATTCCAAGAGTGAGCGTGATTGGACCAAGTGTGGCAAGAGGGGACCGTCTGGAATGCAGCAGCCTGGAGGCTCCAGGACGGGCCTCTGGCTGACAGCCAGCAGGGAATCAGAGACTTCCGTCCTACAACCATCAGGACTTGAATTCAGCCAATGACCTACGTGAGCTGAAAAGCAGACTCTTCTCCACAGCTTCCAAGGGGGCAACAAGTCTGGCTGACACTTTAATTTCAGCCTCATGGAACCCTGAGTAAAGATATCAGTGGATCGAAACCAGACTTCTCACTATGTATTGTTTTGAGCCATGAAGTTTGTCATAATCCAGAGAGAACTAATACAAGTGAAAAGTAACTTTCACTCCTACCCTATTCTCTCCCTTTCCTGTTCCTGGAGACAACCTCTGTCCTCCCTTTCCTGTTCCTGGAGACAACCTCCCTATGATTTGAAGGGAAAATCAAAAAAAGGGCTCTTCTCTGGGATATCTTAAACTGAGAGATCTTTGGGAAGATCAAAGGGTAGGAAGAATGATATTTCTTGTATGTTTTCTTAGGGAAATTTTTAATGCTGCATTGTGCCAAGTATAACACCATCCATGTGAAAGTGATAAATAAAATAGCTGAAGCATTTGAGGTATTTATGAACCTTTAAAGAAGAGAAAATCACAAGTACTTAGAAAATGTGGATAATTATGAACGTAATGGTGAACTAATAAATTTAAATGTATCATAAAGGAAAACTCCCCGTGTGAAAATTTAAGAGATTGTCTTTTTAGAGCCATGAAAAAGCTTCTGAGTAGTTCAGTCATGTTCCTCCCAGAGCCAAAACCTCTAGAGAATGGGGAGAGAGAGAGTGGAAGAGAGGAAAGGAAGGACCATTAGTCAATTTGAAGAAGAGAATTACATAAACAGCAAAGACTTGTAAATATCGCCAATGGAATCCGAGCTGGGATCATTGCAAACAGGTCTGGCACAAGGTAGACAAAAGATGGTCCTTTAGATAGATTGGGGTCATTTTGTATGTCCCCACTTCTACCAATAATCAGTCTGCAGTTTTTCATTTCTCCCACTGACATTTGGAAAGTTGACAGTCTACCAGCTAATCTTTATATTTTTAACTTGGCTTTTTGGGGATTTTTTTTTTCTGGTGTTGGTGGGCAAGGAGAGGTCAGGAAAGGAATGTAATAGGTCATCCAATGAATTTGTAGGCATATTCTTTGGAAGAATGACTGAATCTAACACAAATCACAGAAGGCTAAAAACTGACATGTTGAAAACTCATTGTATTTTACTTGAGCCCCCCGATTCATAATTGAGAAATCAATTTTAAAAATGCGTTATTAATATTTGGAGGAAATAAAGTATAATGACTCACCTGATGAATATTAGCCCTAGTAGGAACATTGTAAACATCCCTGCATCATATGGATAGTGGAAATACATAACACTCATTCAAGTCACATTACAAATAAGGCAAGGTGCAGCTTCCTCAGGACAAAAATATCAGAATATACAATGGTACCGTCAGAAGAGTTGTTTTTTTATTGTTAAACAGAACACAAAATAAAGAATCTCATTGCTTTGCTATAATTTTCTCAAGGGATTTCTCCCTAGAAGAATAAGACGTAACTCATAGACTTTTATTCCCACCCCACGAATATATCACAACATGTGAGATTACCCAGGAGTTCACTTCTATATTGTACATCCCCAAACTCGAAGTTATAGTTACATTTATTTCAAAGAAAGGCCAAAAGCAATCTCCTCTGAAGTCCTTCTGCCTGTTAACACACACCACAGAGCCCCAGGAATGATGCACCCCAAGTGGCCTCTTTCCCTAACCAAAGAATCTCTGGGAGCTGAGCGAGTGCTTTCTGTAGCCAAGGCCTTCCCCACCCCCCAAGTCTTTCTGCTCTTGGCTGAATAAGAAAGGTGTCTCAGCTAAGGTGGTTTTAATTGATGGAATGCCTTCAAGGTCAACAAAGAGAACTTGTTGTAATTTGCTTTGGCAGAAGAATGGGGACAAGTAGCAACAGTTGTCCCACCAACACTAAGGACCATACACTTTGGGCATGGAGTTGAGGTTGCTCATGACCTTCTTTGGTTGATCTCAAGTTCTCTTTGCATGGCTAATGAGGAAGACACCACATGTCGTTAAAATAAACCCCAGAAGAAACAGGCAGCCTAATTATGAGAATTATATCTAAGAACATTTTTATCTCTTAGGACCACACGTCTTCAGAAGGCAAAACATTCATACTCATGCAGCTGTCCTACTTGTAATCATTTGGCTGAGAGTTTTCCGTATCCAGCCTTGTCAGTTGGATCAAACTGCTTGCATCTGGTTGCCGGTTCAATTATTGCTGGTTAAACTAGTTTGTTGCTCATTTGTGAAAACCATGGGATCAAATCTTCTCATTCTGGCTGAAGCATGACATTTAAGAAAAACAATGTACATTTTATCTTTATTTATTTTTAATGTTTGTTTATTTTTGAGAGACAGAGCATGAGCGGCAGAAGGGCAGAGAGAGAGGGAGACAGAATCCGAAGCAGGCTCCAGGCTCTGAACTGTCAGCACAGAACCTGACACGCGGCTCGAGAGAGCCTCGAGATCGTGACCTGAGCTGAAGTCAGACGCTTAACCGACTGAGCCACCCAGGCGCCCCATTTTATCTTTAAATCTAAGAGTGATATTAACTATTGGTAACACTTGCTGTTATTTTTCTTTCTTTTTGCACCAATCTTGGAGGAAAGGTTGCAAATACCTTTGTCAAACGATTGACAAGAAGTTCCTCCTTGTTCCATTTATAAAGCGACAGTGTCCTTTCCTATCTCATTACCTTTTAAAGACTATCAAAAAGAAGGGTGCACTGTTCTTGACCGTGGGAAGGTCTAGTTACCCCGGTCTTGGCAGGAGTCTGCGACCACCTACTTATATATAGACTCCAAAGGAGCTCTCTTCTGTGATGGTGGTAAACTAGTATCTAGCAAACAAGTAAACTTTGGGGTTTTCCATTTAAGCTTTTTTGGATTGAAAAGAGTCCTCAGCCGATTTCTCCATTTATTTGCCTCATCATCTGCCTAATGGAATCAGGTGGGTGGTTCAATGCCGAGCTTTGATGACTGTGAGGTGCCATGCCTGGTGGGGGCTTCGAGGACGGGAAGGGGGGGAGGCTGACAACAGTGAGAATCTCCGTGGGGGGTGATCGGAGCTGCCATATGTTCTACTGAATATTCCACAAATCTCGGTCTCAGCTCCCAAGCCACTTCCTCAAGGAAGCCTTTTCTGACTCGCCCAAATTAAATGTCTTTCTTCTATATATATTCCAGAGACCCGTGTCCCTCTCCTTTTACTGTGCTCATCCGGTTTCCAAACATCTGTCTATCCTTCCTCAGAGACTGTGAGCTCCACGAAAGATGGGAACTGTGTCTGTAGCTCTACTGCCTACCATTTAATTGTGTGTAGACTGTATGCCCACCTTTTTTTTTTTTTTGAGTGTAGCACTTCCATGTTAGAAGCTGTGACTTTTTGCACGGGACGAGGCCATCTTGACGTCACGGCTTTGAGAAAATCTTCCACGTGACCCGGAGGCTTTCGTTTCAAGGTTCCTCCCAAGTTTCTTTGTGAATAAGCTCGTGCTAAGGAAACTGCAAATCTTCTCACGTTTGAGGGGAGGAGGGCTTTATCTAAGACTTCATGGGAGCTTGCTCATTTGGCCGGGTTGTTTGCGTGTACATCCTCTCTGAGGTGGACAGGGGCAAGCGCTTCATTGCCTCGTAGGTTGGTGCATTCTGCATGTGAAGTCATTTTTCAGCCCACGGATTCTTGGTAAACACCCGCTGAGTTTGGAAATCAGTGGGAGAGGAAGTGGTCATGTGGCTTAAGAAGCTTACCTTGGGGAAAGCACATTTGACCTCCCACATTCAGATCTTGACAAAAGGGTCTCAGACCCATAATAACAGTATTTCTATTTTTAATCCTGTTTTCCCATGAAGTTAACATTTAGTGGTTTGTAGTAGAATAATTTGGGGAACTTTAATTTGTGTCTCTTTGGGCTGAAAGCAAACTAAGGAAAATCAACTGCAACTCAGATAGTCTGCAGGTATAGTTCATTGCTTTAAAAGACTCAGGTTTCCTTCACCTTCCTTGGCAAAGGAATCATCTTCCAGGATTCCTCACCAGTCCCTATTGGGATTAAGTGCCTTCCTGTCCGGGAACTAGAGGATTCCTTTCCCTTCTGCAAGGCGTCTATGTATTTACAGTCCTCTGGCCCTTGCCCAGAGATCTTTAGGAATCACATGGCTGCCTTCTCCCATCTGTATTTTATAAATTCTACTGGTGAATTTTTGGAAAGAAAAGGTACGAGTTAGCATGGGTGGGAAGTAATTATAGTTTTCAGTCCCCAAATCTTTATCTCCTTCTAAGGGAGTGAAGAAAGAACTAAGACCTTTCTGATGGTTAAGATTGTAAACCTGTGGGTGCTCTTGGAAGCTGTGGGAAAAGAGAGGCTATACAAATGGAAATGAATCCCCCTCCCACCCCCATCTGTAAAGCCTGGAAGACAACAGAGGAGGAGGAAGACAATTTTAGGAGCTTAAAGACATTTGTTCATCATTTGCATCTCCCAGGGTTTCAGGTAAGCTGACTGGATTTCATTTCAGACACTATGTAATGAAGCGCAAGCTAATTTTAGGAGTTATTATTCATCAATCCATTAAGTCAGGAAGGTATTTAATACCCGCCCTGCCCCCCAACAATTTTCTAGGCTTCCTGTTTTAGTCACTTCGCGATGATGAGCAAGCAGGGGAAACTTGACCTTGGAATGCAGGTTGTGATACATAGTGCGAGCATCCGGCTGCTCTGTGAGGCCAACACGTGGCCAGGGCCGTTGCTGCGAGCAACCAGGGGACGCATCTGACCCTGGGCTGTCCATTTCTTCCCGTGCGATATGATTTGGCTTTCTAAATTGGAAACCATCAATTTCTTGCAGATAAGTAGTACTCACTTCTGCCACAGTTCTTTCCTTCTGCTGCGTACTGGCCAGGTCACAGGTAGAGGCTGTCAGCCTGAGTCCCTGTATGAAGTTGACCTGGAGGAACACCACTGCTGACCTGGGAGAGACGTGCAGCGTGAACAGGAAGTAAGCCTCTGAGACTTGGAGTCGTTTGTTACCACAGCACAACAGCCTATCCTGACTGATACAGTAGTGAAAACATTTGAAGCCTAGTCAGGGGAAATCATTTTTGCCCCTGTCCCTCTTTGTCTGATTTCTTCTCACAGAGAGCAACCCTTATTACCCATACGTAATACGTTCGGGTACCTCACCCATACGTAAGGTCAGAGCGCAGGCTGACGAAAAAGCTATGAAGCTGCTCACTGAAAAATGAGATTTCTACGTAGTAATACCCTCCAATTAATTTCTGGAAAAGAGTTGGACAGAGAGTGGTTGCTCCCTGAGGGCCAAGATCATGCTGGTCTTTGCCATGGCTATATCTCTGGTGCTTAGCAAAGTACCTTGCCTATATAATTGGCTTTCGTAATTGGATAATGAATTCAGACTGGATAATGAATGAAATTGCACGTCTCTATTCTTTAAAAAAATTTTTTTTAACATTTATTCATTTTTTGAGAGTCAAAGAGAGCACAAGCAGGGGAGTGGCAGAGAGAGGGGGAGACCCAGAATCCGAAGCAGGCTCCAGGCTCTGAGCTGTTAGCACAGAGCCCGATGCAGGGCTCGAACTCATGAAATGCGAGATCACGACCTAAGCCGAAGTTAGGCGCTTAACCGACTGAGCCACCCAGGCGCCCTGCACATCTCTATTCTTACAGGTGACATGTAGCATTTTGGATGAAAACAAATTATGTGTAGGGTTTGAAAAGCAAGTAAAATCAAGTAAGGAACTGAGAGGCTAACATGGGTCTAAAGGAGGCTGCTAGGGTCACACCTGGTATCACAGTCCCATCTGTCACTCGGGGTTATGCCAAAAGCAGTTAGTGAAGCAGGCTGGGTCACATCAGCACAAAAATAGCCTTCCTCCCCTTTTTCTCAAAACATATGGTTCTCTTAGTCTATCTTTAATTCCCTCACACTTTGAGATGGACGTATATGAGAAATATTTTTCTCTCTAACTTGACTATAGGAGAAAAAAAGGCTCAGTTATGATGACAGTTCGTCACTCATGGTCAGCTTAGTTTCTAGGGGACAAAAGAAGATAACTTGGAGAGCACATGTCCCAGCAAAAGGAGTCAAGTAGGTCTCAGCTCCTACTGAGTGCTGCCATGTTGGAACATGGGCCCAGTTTTCTCAGAGCATCTTGATTTTTTTTTTTTTAATATATTTTTTTATGTTTTTATTTTATTTTTGAGAGAGAGAGAGATCACGAGCAGGGAAGGGGCAGGGAGAGAGGGAGACACAGAATCTGAAGCAGGCTCCAGGCTCTGAGCTGTCGGCCCAGAGCCCGACGTGGGGCTCGAACTCACAGAGGGTGAGATCATGACCTGAGCGGAAGTCAGATGCTTAACTGACTGAGCCACCCAGGCGCCCCCAGAGCATCTTGATTTTTAAGAGCAGCTGACAATCTGAATTTTGGTTTTGAATTTCCCAATTTTCAAACGTTGGCAAGTAAAAACTAATATTCAGTGCAGGATAATACCACGCAGGCCCAACAGCACACCTTTGCAGGGCAGACTTGACCCTAAGCCACCAATAACAACTTCTGACCTTGGTCTATTTTTATAAGCATGGCTTCTGGGATGAAAGCTTTAGAGTTTAAGATTGTATTTGCATAGGTGTGTGTGATTTTAGAAAACACCTGGAGGAAGAGCTGGTGCCAGCTTCCGTGGCCCCCGAACCACAGATTGGTGACTCATCACCCAAGCCACCACGAGGATAGCAGGAGCCTGCTATATGTCCTTTCAGAGTCTCTCCTTGATTCAGGCCAATGCCCTTTGACTTTGAATATTTCTGAGATTAAATCAGAGATTTGGGTACTGAATTATATATTTAGAGTCCCCTTGCTGAAATGAAACATTTTGTTTTTGTGCAAGGGTGTTTATTTCTTGTCTCTTTTTCTCCGATGACACTAGCAAATTTCCAATCTCCTCCCAGGGCAGGGATGAAGGCCTGCGTGAAGGTGCGAAGTGTTAGGAGTCCCAGAACAAGGGATGTTTTAGAAAAGCAGAGAAAGATCTGTGCATGAGGAGGCGTCCTTGTTGTTTTCAGCTTTTCTAAGATTAGAAAGGTGTGTACCACAGGAGTGACTACTGTTTGAAGACCTCCATGTACCCAATTGATGGAATTCGAAGGGGACGATTGTCTTGTTTATATCTACCCAGTAACACTGGAACACTTTTCCTATATTTTGGAAATTTCCTTCATTTTAAATCCTGCTCCCTGAAGGGAGAAGGCAGGTCTTGTGTCCCTGGCTCTCACCTTCCTGGTCCATCTCATATCTGTTGCCGGGTGATCTAGGCTCTGGGTGGCAGGTTTCCTCTGTTTGTCCTACTAAATCCACTCTCTACCTTTCTCTACTTGCCCTACCACCCTTCCCCCACCCAGAATGCTGACCTGTATGGACCACATTGCCAAGGTTTCCTTGCCTCTGGCTTCTGATTGGGTTTAGCCAATGGGAGGCAATAAGAGGAGACTGAAGAGAGGAAGAAAAGAACAGTGGAACACTGATTTCCCCAGCTCCATCAATGCCAAGAAAGTGTTCTGACTCTTGCTACTGTTTCAGGAATAGAGAGTAGGAATGTCAGAGTTATGGACATAATTGATGACCTTGCCAATCTGGTGGGCAATACAGATGAGAAACTTCATACTGAAACCAAGTGTGTGAATATGGGGGACAGAAAGTCAACGTCTTGTGGGAAGACAACGGTGACTTTTTTGCCCCTTGTGGCTGTTGTGGTCATTGCAGTCTGGCCTAGCAACTAGGGGTAATTAAAGGACCACCAGCAGTGAACCTGCCAGTGATAGAGAAAAGATTAGCACCCTTTTGGTACATGAAAGCTGCTCTCAGTAAATTCCTTCAAAGCTCTGCAATGAAACAAAACAAAACAAAACAAAACAGAACAACTATTTAGTATCTTTGCTATCTCTACCGGCTGTTCTAGAAATAGCTCCTTCCCCTTGGACCTTCAGATGTAGGTGCAGTAATGGTTTCCCCCTGTGGCTAGTCCTTGGGTACATCACCATCTCTTCCCACATCAAGATAAACTGTCTTCTTGTTTTTAAAAATTTTTTGAAAAGTTTATTTATGTATTCTGAGAGAGAAAGAGTGAGCAGAGGAGGGGCAGAGAGAGAGGGAGCAAGAGAGAATACCAAGCAGGCTCTGCAATGACAATGCAGAGCCTGACACAGGGCTTGAAGTCATGAACTGTGAGGTCATGACCTGAGCTGAAATCAAGAGTCGGATGCTTAACTGACTGAGCCACCCAGGCGCCCCGAGACAAACTGTCTTCGTAATAAAACCTCTACAATTATCCTTTTAAATATGCCATCTCTCTCCTGCCTGGACCCCCACTGATTCACTCTGCCAATCAAACATGATTTTGCCAAACATTGCCCCAAAGCTGGTGACAGAAAAATGTTGGGATGGTGTGACTGTTAGTTTTCTATGCCAACTTGTCTGGGTCACGGTACCCAGATATTTGGTCAAACGTTATTCTGTGAGGGTTTTTTTTTTTTTTTTTTTTTTTGATGAGATTAACATTTAAATTAGTGGACTTTGAATCAAGCAGATTTTCCTTTCCAGTATGAGACTCATCCAATCAGTTAAAGGCATGACTAAAATGAAAAACCGACATCTCCCAGGCGAGAGGGAAATCTGCCAACGGATTGCCTTTGGACTTGAACTTGCGACTCTTCCTTTTCACCTTATCCCATCAGATTTGGGGCTTACCGAGACCCCACAATCACATGAGCCCATTTCTTAAACCAGTAACACACACACACACATGCACACACATACATTCTGTCTCTCTGGAGAACCCTGACTAATACACATGGTGAACTTGCTTTCTTTTTTTTTTGGAGGTCAGACTGTGAGGTAGAATTCCTGGCATGGATGTGACAGTGGTTCAAACCGCGTAATTCTTGCTGGGTGGCAACCGTGGTGGCAACAGCTTCCTCACCAGCCTAGTTCCGCAGGGTGTTGGGAACCGTTTCTAGAAGCGCATTCACGCCTGGTTGTCCAGCCCTCCAAAGGATTTTGTGACCTGCCTAACATCCGGCTTTTGTTGCTTACAAGCATCAGCCATGACAGAAGCATAGATGAAGTTGGAGAAAGGTCAGATTGTAAAAAAAGAAAAAGTTTTGTTTTTGTTTGTTGACTTAAAGAACAGTTATAAGATGTAGTTTCGTGGTATTAAAGCAATAAATTGTTCTTGCAATAAACAATAAATATACTGTCATTCAACTGTACTATTATTTCTTTCTTTAGAGTGTAATGTACTTTTCCAGACTGGCACAAATAATAAACTACGCAGGCATATTGATTGTTATTGTGCCCTCATTTAATTTCACTTCTGCGTGTCTCTGTGATCTTGATTCAGCGTGAAGAAGCAAATGTGATTGTGTTTGCAAGAGGCTGCATTCCGAGATGGTGTATGCATGTTGGTCTATGTTCCTTTTTCTCCTTCTCTATAGAAACATCAAGTTAAGCTTGCAGTTTCTGTGATATTTGTGGAAGGATTAATTTCTACAGAACAGAAGATTTAAAAATCTGCCTAAGGAATAGTCCTACTTGCTGGATAATACAACCAGTGGTTTTTATTTCTGATGTGCTTTAACTCTTTGGCTTTCGTGGGAATGCATGAAAGAGGAAATTTGTGAGAATATGTTGGTTTTCCTCTTATTATGTGGATTAGTAAACCAATGGCTTTATCCCTAAATGGAGCATTTTTGTGCAATGTCCTTCTCAGTGTAACAGTTAGTTTTTTAAATATATAGACTTTATTTTGTTAAGAGCACTTAGGTTCACAGCCAAATTGAGTGGAAAGTACAGAGTGTTCCCGTATGCCCTCTGCCCCCACATAGGCGCCCCGTCTTCCACTTATCAACATCCTCCACCAGAGTGGTATATTTGTACAGCTGATGAACCAACATTGACACATCATTATCAGCAAGGACTGTAGTTTATATTAGGGTTCACTCTCTCTCTTGGATGTTCTATGGGTTTTGAGAAATGTATAATGACATGTATTCACCATTATACTATCGTACAGAATCATTTCACTGTCCTAAAAATCCTGTTTTCTTCCTCATCATCCCTCCTTTTCCCCAAACCCGGTGGCAACCACTGATCTTTATACTGTCTCCATGGTTTTGTCTTTTCCTGAAGGAATATACTGGGAATCATACAGTATCTAGCCTCTTCATGTTGGCGTCTTTCACTTAGTAATATGCCTTCAAGTTGCCTCCGTGTCTGTTCATAGTGTGAGAGCTTCTTTCTTTTTCCTGATGAATAATATGATATTGTACAGATGTAGCACAGTTTATTTATCCATTCACCTATTGAAAGACATCAATTTAAAACAATTTTTAAAGGAGATGGCATAGGGTCCACATTTAATTTTAATAGCTGCGTATATCATGTTAAGGCTAAACAACAGTTAGGAATAGGATAAGAGCACCAGCAAATTCATGAATTAAAACTTTTGTTTCCTTTTCTCATTTGAACTGTGTGATGACATTTATGTCTTTGCTGCTCCCTGAGCCACATATTTCTGAATACATTTTGCTTCAATTGCATTAATGAGAATTCTTTTTGCTGCCCATGCATTGCACTCCAGGGACCGCATAGGAGGGTCCTACTCCATTTATTCTTCCAGTCAATATCTAATAGGAAAACATAAACCTTTCTAGATACTCCAAACAGAGAGAGATTTAATGCAGAGAATTGGTTGTAAAAGTCTTAGAGTGGCTGGAGAAGCAACAGCAAGAAGGTGGTGTTGCTGGGGCTCCTGGATGGCTCAGTCGGTTGAGCATCTGACTTCGGCTCAGGTCATGATCTCGTGGTCTGTGGGTTCGAGCCCCGTGTCGGGCTCTGTGCTGACAGCTCAGAGCCTGGAGCCTGCTTCCGATTCTGTGTCTCCCTCTCTCTCTGCCCCTCCCCTGCTTGTGCTCTCTCTCTGTCTCTCAAAAATGAATAAATGTAAAAAAAAAAAAAAAAAAAAAAGAAGAAGAAGAAGAAGAAGGTGGTGTTGCTTAGGAGTCAGGAAGCTGATGCACCAAAAAAATGCAGCCTGGAAATACAGAACAAATGTCAGTGCCATACTCAGCGATATCAAAAAATCTGGAATTCTCATATCAGAAATTTAAAATAATTATAGTAGGGGCTCCTGGGTGGCTCAGTCAGTTAAACATTTGACTCTTGATTTCGGCGCAGGTCACGTTCTCATGGTTTGTAGGTTCGAGCCCCGCATATGCTGTCAGTGCAGACCCTCCTTGGGATTCTCTCTCTCCCCCTCTCTCTGCCCTTCCCCTACTCTCTCTCTCTCTCTAAAAATAAATAAACACTTAAAATAAAATAAAATAAATTATACTAAATATGCCAACAACACTAATGGAAAAAGTGGACAACATGCAAGAACAGGTGGGTAATGTAAGCAGAGCTATAGAAGTGCTAAGAAAGCATCAAAACAAAGTGTTGGGAAAAAAAAAACCCATGGAAACAAAGAATGCCTTTGATGGACTCCTAAGTAGACTGAATGTGGCTGAACAACAACAACAAAAATCAGTAAGCTTGGAGATATGTCAATATCTTTCCCAGGTGGGAAAGGAAAGAGAAAAAAGGAAGGAAAACAAATGGAAGAGAATATGCACATACCGTTGGACAATCACCAAAGGTGTAACATACACAAAATGAGAATATTGAAAAGAGGGAAAGCAATAGAAGAAATACTTGAAACAGCAATGACTGAGGATTTCCCCGAATTAATGCCAGACTCCAGAATACAGATCCAGGAAGCTTAGAGAACAACAAGCAGGATATATGCCAGAAAAACTACACCTCAGCATATCATTGTCAAACTGCAGAAGATCAAAGATGAAGAAAATCTTAAAAGAAGCCAGAGGAAGAAACCCACCTGACCAATCAAGAAACAACGATGAGACTTCTCTTCAAAAACAATGCAAACAAGAAGAAAATAGAGTGAAATATTTAAAGTGTTGAAAGAAAAAAGCCACCCACTTACAATTTTGTATCCAGTGAAATTTTCCTTGGAAAGTGAAGGAGAAATAAAGATGTTGAATGCAAGCAAAAATTGAGGCAACTGGTTGCCAGCAGATCTTCCTTGTAAGAAATGTTGAAAGGAGTTCTTTAGAGATAAGGAAATGATATAGGTAAGAAACTCAGCTTCACATAAAGAAAGGAGGAGTGTTAGAGGGGAAATTATAAAGGTAAAATAAAATTTTTATTTTTCTTATTCTTAATTGATATATCAGATAGTAGTTTTTTCAGAGATAGTGACAATATTGGATGACTATAGTTACGATAAATAAAATGAACGGCAGTAACGTTGCAAAGCATGGGAAGAATTGGAAATACTCTATTATGTAGTTGCACACAGGTAAAGCAATACAGTGTTAATTTAACATGGACTTGGATTAGTTGTAAATGTGCATTGCAATTTTTTTTTTTAACTTGAGAGAGAGAGAGAGAGCAAGAGCGAGCAAGACCAGGCAGAGAGCCAGGGGAGGGAGAGAGAGAATCTCAAGCAGGCTCCATGCTTAGCATGGAGCCTGACACAGGCTTGATCCTACCACCCTGGGCTCATGACCTGAGCCCAAATCAAGAGTCAGATGCTCAATGGACTGAGCCACCCACCTGGCCCACTTGTTGCAAATTTTTAAAATTTAAAAAAAGATATATAATTGATGTTCTAAGAGAGAAGAGAAAATGGAATCATAAAATTAAAACCAGAGGAGGCAGACAAAAAGGGGAAAGACGAGATAAAAAAGGAAACAAACAACAAAGGCAATAAATTAAGTTATAATGTGTAATAAGCAAAATTAAAAATATGGTATATATTAATCCAATTATATCAATAATCACTTCATTTTTTTAATCTTTATTTCTGAGACAGAGACAGAGCATAAGTGGGGGAGGGGCAGACAGAGAGGGAGACACAGAATCTGAGCTGTCAGCACAGAGCCTGATGCGGGGCTCGAACTCACGGACCGTGAGATCATGACCTGAGCCGAAGTCAGTTGCTCAACCGACTGAGCCACTCAGGCACCCCCACCAATAATCACTTTAAATGTGAATGGTCTAAATACACCAATTAAAAGACAGAGACTGTCAGAATGGATTAAAAAAAAAAAAAGACCCAACTCTCTGTTATCTATAGGAAATCACTTTAAATATAATGAAACAGATAGATTAAAAACAAAGAAATAGAGAAAGCTATACCATGTTAATGCTAAAACAAAGCTGGGTAACTATATTAATTTCAGACAAAGCAGACTTCAGAGCAAGGAAAATTATTGCACACAGAACATTCACCGTGATAGACTATATCCTTGATCATAAAACAATCTTTAGCAAGTTTAAAAGAACTGAAATAATTCGAAGTATAAACTCTGACATTAATGGAATTAAACTAGAAATCAATAACAGAAGATACTTGAAACCCCCCCCCCCCGCCAATTTTAGAAATTAAATACACACTTGCCAATAATCTATGGGTCAAAGAAGAACTCTCAAGGTAAATTATTTTATTTATCTCAAGGTGAATATTCAATGAAAGTGAAAATACAATATATCAAAATTAGTGGGAGGTAGTGCAGGTAAAGCAGTATTTAGATGAAAATTTGTGACATTAAAGGCACATATTAAAAAGGATATAAATTCTCAAATATATAATCTAAGCTTCCACCTTAAGCAACCAGTAAAAGCAAAGCAAAGCAAAACAAAACAAAACAAAAAAACAGAAGTCACCAAAAATTCAAAGTGAGCTAAAGGAGGAAAATAATAATGATAAAAGCAGAAATGAATGAATTAAACGACAAAAAGAAAAATTAATGAAACAAAAAGATGATTATTTGAAAAGATCAGTAAAACTCATATACCTGCAGCTACAATGTGCAGGAAAAAAAGAGAAGATACAAATTACCAATATCAAGAATGAAATAGGGGATAGCACTACAGTCTTTGCAGACTTTAAAAGCATAATAAGAAAAAACTATGATCAACTCTATGCACACAAATTCAATAATAGACATGGACCACAATTTACCAAAACTAACCTGAATAGTCCTGAAATAGATCACCTGAATAGTCCTGTATCTATTAAAAAAATTGAATAGATATTTAGAAACCTTCAAAAAAAGAGAACTCTCATTCCACACGACTCTACTGGTGAATTCTGCCAGACACTTAATGAAGAAATAACACCATTTCAGCAAAATCTCTTCCAGAAAAACAGATGGAGAGGGAATACTTACAAATTTATTTTATGAGGCCAGCATTACTTTGATTCAAAAACCAGGCCAAGAGAGTACAAGAAAAGGAAACACAGACCACTAACCTTCATGATACGGGTGCAAAAATCTTTGGCAAAATATTAACAAATTGAGTCCAGCCATACATAAGAAGAGTAATACATCACAACCAGATGGGGTTTGTCCTGAGAATAGCAAGGCTGGTTTAGTATTAAAAAATCAATTTAATCTACGATATTAACAATAATAAAGAAGAAAAATCCTTTGGGTTGCCTAGGAAATTTTTCTGGGCTGGGCTGGGCTCCCTGAGGTATATGTGATCAGTGGTGGGTTGGGCAGACCCCTCTGCTGATCTTCGGTGCTTAAGGGCCAGCTGCACTGGAGGCTGTGGGATAAATTTGGCTGGGATTGCAAAAATGATTCGTTTTCTTCACACGGTCTCTCTAGTCCTCTCTTTTGTGGTGGTAGTGAGGATCCAAAAAAGAGAAGGGAATTGTGCACCTCGTGAGATCCAGACTTGGAACTGGATCGCTATCATTTTTATTGTATGTTATTGCCAAAGAGGTAACAAGATTCAAAAGTTATGAAAATTGATAGACTTTTTCATTGGAAGGCCTAAAAATCACTTTGCACAACGTCATGGATACACGGAGAGATGGAGAATTTGGCCCATTTTTGGCAATCAAAATACACACAAAGGTACACTGAGGTATTTTCAAGAAAAGGGGGTTTGTTATAAAATGCATATTTCTAGGTTTTGTAGCCTAGAACTAGACAGAGAGACTCCATTTTTCTATGTCCTGTTAATTGGCGTGTTTTTCTTTTTCTGTCACATCTCTCCAGACCTCCAGTACGAATTCCTGAGTGAGAATCTGATAGGTCAGTTCCATCATGGACCACCCACCAAACTGTAGATTGATACCCACATTCCCTCAGCACTCAGCATTCCAGTAATTGCCAACATTGTGGTACTCTAAGTATCTGTAATTCTGTGCCTGAGGGCTTTCCTTTTTTTTTTTTTTAATGTTTATTTACTTATTTTGAGAGAGAGAGACAGAGCTAGCATTCGTGCATGCACACAAGCTGGGGAGGGGCTTTTGAGAGAGAGAGAGGGAGAGAGAGAATCCCAAGCATGCTCTGCACTGTCAGCTTGGAGCCTTACATGGGGCTCGATCTCACGAACCGCGACATCACAACCTGAGCCCAAATCAAGAGTTGGACACTTAACCAACTGAGCCACACGGGCGCCCCCTGAGGGCTTTCTTTTGACCCAACCTCTTAGGACAGTCTGGCAGTTCTGAGAAATTGTCCTAAGTCAATAGCAAATGGGAACTGGTGGAAATGGTAGATCATTTGCATTGATGGTACCAACTCTTTAACCCTCTCTGAATCCACGACTTTGTAGTTTCTCTCAGTAAAGAGGGCATCTATTTCCCCATCACTTGAAACTGGGCTTCGTGTTTTATTGATCCGTAGGATGTTAGCAGACTTGATACAGAGGCTGGAGAAAGCTTTTGGTGTATTTCTGCTTTCTTCTCTATTCCTCTGTGATTGCCATGAGATCATGGCCAGGCTAGCCTGTCAGAAGATGAGACATATGGAGCAGCCAAGGCCTTTGTAGAACAGCTGATAGTCAAATGACCCCTGGGCATGTAAGGGAAAGCCTAGCTAAGATCAGCACAGCTAACTAGCCAATCCACAGCTGGACTGCAGACGTATGAGTGAGCTTAGCTGAGATCAGAAGAACCTGCCCAGCTGACCTGCGGATGCCTGAGCAGGATAAATGGTTGTATTTTAAGCTACTAAGTTCTCCTTGAACTACCAGCCTGGAGAGGCAGTGATTTAGGCAGGGAAGATTAAGTTCTTGACTTCTTTGGCAAGAGATAGACTCCAGCATTAGGCATTATTGAGAAGGGTGATTTTTCTAAATTCCTTTAGTTCTTTTTGTAGCGTAGCAAAAGTCAGCCTTCCTAGAGTTTCTCCTATTTAGTGAAGAAAGAAATATTTATTCCTATTAAGGCTTGGTCTTGAGGCTGGAGTTGAGAAGAAGGAGAATATGACACAATAGGAAGCCTGTCCCTTCTGGTGAGGTGGTTTAAGGGCAGAGGAGGCAGAAAGAGAAGGAGACACTGAGGCAGAAAAGAGAGCTCGTACAACCTGTGGGTCTTGATACTCTCTCTTGTGAAGACGGCATACACCCTTAGAGGAGACTAGGACTGAGGATATCACTAGGTCATTGCCATGAGGACATTTGTGTCCCCTACTCCTTAAACCCAAATGCCATTGGAAAGGAATGTTTGCAATATGTGTGTTGGGGGTGCATGCATGTAGGATTGGGGAATGTCATAAATAAGAGGACTGAACAGGATAGTGGTTACTTCTAGGGAAAGAAAAGGGGTGGAGATCAGGAAAGGGTACCCCAGGGATTTCTGGGGAGTGGGGAGTGGCTGTTTTCTACTTTTTGACTGAGTGGTTCTCATAAGAGGTGCTCATGGCCGTCTTTAGCATGCTTTCACGGTTGTGTAATGGCTGCTGGATGTCACGTAATATGCCTCTGCTCCACACGGGATACAGCTGAATCTTTCCAAGGACTTTTCTGGAGGTCATAGCCAGCAAATTCCATTTATATCTCATTGACCAGGACTGGAGTCACATGGCCTAGTTGCAAGGAAATATAGCGAGGTTAGTATTTTTAAGGGGACACATTGTCAACCTAAAAAGCCCCAAACCCAAAACTAGGGTTCCATTAGTCAAGAAGAAGGAGCGAACAGATTTCGGGCAGGTATATAAGTTAGGGTAATGCTAGCTGCCTTAACAAGGAGACTCCGAATTCTGACGGCTTAACGCCACAGAATTTTATTTATAGGTTACTAAAAATCCAATATGGTTGTTCCTGGTCAGTGGGAAGCTTTCCATTTTGTTGATTTGCTGTGCTCTAGGACAGTGGAATCTTGTTCATCCATTAGGGAGATGGGAAAAAGGAGAGAAAGTACACAATATCTTAGCCACTGTGGCCTAGAAGTGCGATATATTACTTCTGCTCATTTTCTCTTGGTGAGAATAAGACACATGGGGGTATTAAACAACTTCCTGACTTAATTGATTAGTAAATAATAACTCCTAAAACTAGCTCTGCATTTCATTACGTAGTGTCTGAAATGAAATCCGGTCGGCTTACCTGAAATCCTGAGAAATGCAGATGATGAGTAAAGTCCTGTAAGCTCCTGACATCATCTTCCTCTCCCGTTGTCTTCCAGGCATTACATTTGGGGATGAAAAGGGCTCGAGCAAGTGATTCTGGGAAATGTAGTCCCTGCCAGGGCATCTGCTTCCATTAACAACATTAGACCTGGAAAAGAACACCGCACTTTTTCTCAGTTTATTCTTTTTATTTACCCATATTGTATAGACTGGATACTTGTGTTTTAGAAACTTTTCACTGCAGTACAGTATACAATCAGAAGAGTGTATGTATCTTAAATGTACAGCCCAACACATTTTCACAAACTTAATGGCTGGCTCCAGATCCCAAAACAGAACATAACTAGCACAGCAGAAAGAAGATGATGTTATTGGTATTGCTTATTAAGTGCCATATCCATCACCAGTGTAGTTTGGTTGCTGAGTTCTGATAATTTAAACAAACAACCCCGTATGTGACTGGCCATAGGACAAGGCACTGCTGGCTCCGGATTGGCTGAATTTCTTGTGATCTGTTGCATATTCATTAGACTGTGGGTAATGGAAACCACCTTAGCAGATGAACAATGCCGTGAATAATTTTAGCTTTGCCTAGTACATGAGAAGTTTTTTGGTTCTAAGCAACCACTGGAGATGTAGCTTAATGAATCCTAGGAATGAAATGCCCTAAACAAAACACTTCTCCTGAAAATACAGCTGAAGTTTGTACGGGAGACTATATAAATGTGAATGAGGCAGGTAGGTATACAGGAGCCAGTCAAGTGTTTCACACGCTTGTGTTCATCTGGTAGGGTGTTTGTTATGGTTTGGCTTTAAGGCATAGCTTTGACAAGATCCCCCCAGATGCAGTGCTGGGTGGGCACCAGGTTTTGCTTTTGCTGAAAGCCTTTGAGTACGTATATGCCAGACGTCATGGCAAGTGCTGTTACAGCTGCAAGGAGGAGGCAGGTGCAGACTGGTGGTTATGAGCATTGGGTCTGACATGGGAAAGATGTAGGTTGAATAACTGGCCTTGCCACTTTTTAACCACTTTTACTTGGGCAAATCACCTAATCGCTCCTAGCTTCCTTCCTTTTACATTCATTTCCATGTTTAGTGAGATGTTTCTGTAGCCCAGACACTGGCTGAGGTCACACTAGACGCTGTACTTTAATAGTTGGATGAAAATAGCTTAAACCCTATTTAATAGTTTGTGTAAGGTCCAGTGCCCCATCTTCTGAAACCTGGCCCTCCCATGCTGCCATCCTGTGCATGCCATCTCACACATGCCCTTCCATGCACATACCCATGCAGGGACTCTGATGCGCTTCGCCCCAAAGCTTCTGATGCGCTTCGCCCCAGGTTTGGGAGGCAGAGAGAACTTCATTCCGTTGGCAGAGACAACGGAACATTGAATATTAGACATCCTTGTGCTTAGAAAAAGCTTTGCCCATTTCGATACCTTAGGTTCCAGCTGCTATCAAAATTGCTTGGCAAGGCCACCTGCTTGGTTGTGTAGTTTGTGCACTGCACAAAAGAATCTGGCCAAGAGAGGTGAGTGGGGGTAAAATCCAGCCTGTGATCTGCTTGTCAAGCTGTGAGCCCTATTGAAGGGCTGTGTTTAGCCAGAGGCGGTCCTTTTGTCTAATTAATCCACCCAGATTGGACACTTATATGTAAGTCACACAAGGGCCATGTCGTTTGGTCATTTTACTCTCTTTTATTCCTTTCTTTTCCCTTTCTGCTCTTTATATCCAAGGAGCAAAAACAGAGATTCCTCCTGTAAACTCACATTCCTTTAGCCTAAACCCTTGGGACCACACATTTATTTTCTGAATTCAGAAATTTCAGAATGTAGAAAGGTACACTTACCCTGTGTTATGTAACAACTCCAGCACTGGGTCTGGGAAAGCACTGTGTAATTAAACACATTAATATTTTCCTGGCAAAATGCGTGAATATTCACACTAAGTAGGATGAATAAAGACTATAAAGAGTCAAGTCTTGCCACCAAGTGAGTTCACGTCAGGTCAGGTTCTGCCGCCATGGAGTTTTGAAAAAAAAACTTTCAGTTTTCAGAGTCTTCTGGGTTTCAGAATCAGGGGTTATGGACCCTTGTTTGCTCATGCAGAGTCACTGGGGTCTCTCTGGTTTCTATACACCAACTTACAGTCTCATTGGCTAGATTAGGTTTTCAGATTGGTGGATCCCAAACTTTGTCACTCCTTAGAATAATCTGAGGAGATGGGGCACCTGGGTGGCTCAGTTGGTTGAGGTGTCTGACTCTTGATTTTCAATTCAGGTGATGATCCCAGGGTCATGGGATTGAGCCCCAGGGTCATGGGATTGAGAGGGTTCTCTCTCTCTCTCTCTCTCTTTCCCACTCTCTCTCCCTCCCTCCCTCTGTTCCTCTCCCCAACTTGCACTTGTTCTGTCTCTCTCTAAAAAAAAAAAAAAAAAGGAATAATCTGAAGAGCTTTTAAAAACTCTGATTCCCAGGTTGTACCCCAAACCAATTAAATCAGAGGGCCTATGGGTAGGAGCTACTTTTTGAAGATCTGTAGGTGATTCCAATATAAAGTCTGGGACCCACTGGCTTTGGTGGAAAGGGGAAATCATTTGGGAGGATTCTGGGCCATGTCTCCTCATCACAGGGAGGGCTAAGCCGAGGCTGGGACAAGGGACTCAAAACCACCTCTTGCATCTGCCCCGATGCCTGGGGGTGAGTGAGGAGTTGAGGGAGACCACCACTAGCTTACTACCCTCGGGGAGGGTGCCGTGGCCCTGTGGTGGGACAATAGGTCACAGTAACAAATTTGGCTTGGGACAGTCCAAAGTGAGACTCTAATGGCCAAGCAGAAACCAGCCGGCAGAACCTGCTCAGTCTCCTTGCCTCTATAGCTTCCATCTTGTTTCAGGGTCAGTTCAGCTTCTGACCACTGAGGTTCATCTCTTATTATCTTCCGTGCTGGGACCCTCCAGCCGGGAAGGTGGGGCTGGGCTTCCCCCTGTTATCTTGCAGCTTTCTATTATGAGGACTTATACCCATTCTGGTTCTACTTTGGATTCCTTACGCTACTCATCGCACTTGATCCGATTTTGCCTTCTATGTCTCCACTCCAGCCTCATTCATTGGGCCGGCCTCCTAGAAGACCCCTTGAAAGTTAGAGAGCAGGCAGTATACGAGTGATCAAAATCACCCAGACTGCTGAAAGCCAGGCCAGCAGTTAGGGGTGAGGGGACCTCAAGACACATAGAGCAAAGAGAAGCAAGGGAAGAGACGTGTGATGTAGTTTGAACTATCATTTAGCAATTATTCACTCCTCTCTCCCTCACTTTCCCACCCTATTAATGCCGGGCTTGGCTGCATGGCTTTCTTTGTCTAGCGGAATTTTGGAGAGATGATAAGAACAGAGACCTTACGTGTGCTTGGGTTATTGGGCATACCCTCTTATGCTCTAGTGATCCACTCTAAGGGAAGAATGCCCAAGCATCTGTTGCCTTTTCAGCCTGAGACCTAGAATGAAGAAACCCGAGCCCAACTCACAGCTTGGAGCCAAACCAGCCAACCGGAAGCAGAGTGAGCCATCCCAGAGAACTGTGCGAGAAATATGTGTCTGTTGTTGTAGCCACTGAGTTTTGGGGTACTTTGTGATGTGGCATCGTTGCGGCAATAACTGATTAATCCTAGAGAAACTGAGGGCACAAAGGTCATTCCTGCCTCAGCAAGGACGTCTCTCTGCGTTTCAGTCTGCACTTAGGGCCAGTTCTAGAGTGTAACTAGCCTAGAGCTGGTTGGTAGGTGAAAGCAGGTGAATCATGTTGGATTGCTAATAAGGAAGTCAGCCCTAGGTGGGAGTGGGGAAAGTGGCCAGGAGGACTAATTTTGGTAGTTTCACATTCAGAATTTGTTGTAAGTGGGAATGAACTTGGGTAAGCAGCTCAGCAACTCCTTTTTATTAAAAAGTTAAGTATCTTGTTCGAAACCATGGCAAGCGGACAAGCTAGACCAGAAATCAATCAAACTCAGTCACTTCTCAGGAATAATCCCCCCCCTCCCCCACCCCGAGAGAACTATCCTCAATCCTTCTATTGTTGTTTTAGAGTGTCAGGGAATGACCTCTAGTGTGGTTGTGCCTTTTATGTTTGTCTTTATAGAAAGAAGTCTGACCTTAGCCTCCGGCGCAAGAATGGTAAATAAAAAAAGATTTAAATCAAACAGAACCTGAGAAGCACTCCAATCCTGTTCCTTTTTTTTCCTTCTTCTCAAATGAACTTGTCTTAGGCTAGACTGTTGGAAAATAAATGCACTATTGTTTAATTCAACATTAAAATACTGAATAAGCAAATGAAATTTTTCCTAATTAAATTTTACTATATTACACAGTGTGATGAAGGATAATTTGGATTCCACAAGATGTAGGTACCGGTGCATAGAAGGATTCTTATGACCAAAGAATTGGGGAAATGTTGGGTTAAACGACATTTAACACCTGCCTTTACTGCAGGATTTTCCAGAGCCTTTACTAAGCCTGTGAACACCTTGAGTCTCTAAGAATAAAACATTTCCCAAGTTTAGTTGACAGTGAAGCACCCCTCCCCCTCATCATCCCCCGGGAATAGTGGGAAAAATGCTTTAGGAGATGTTGTATTAGAGGCATATCTGGGTTTGTAATAATCTCTTCTTTGCTTCTAGCCCTGAAGCAATGACGTGATGGGTACCCTCCTGGAATGGAGATTATGGTTAGCCTCTGCCTGGTTTCCTAAATCTGTGGTCATCCCTTCATCAAGGGCTCTCTCTCCCTCTCCCTCTCTCTCTTTCTCTCTCTCTCTCTCTCTCTCTTCCCTGGGACTACTCCTTAGAATGCACCGAATGAATCTGGCAAGCTTGTTGATGTCTAGATATGTATAAATATGTAAATATTTCATCACTGCTGTCTTCCTCTCTACAATGCAATCTCCCTTGTGAAGGTATTTTTACTGACAGAGCTCAAATCTGCTGGCACCCCCACATCTGTCACTGTCTTTCTCCTGGAATTTAATTGGCACGAGTGACTCGTGGGACCTTATTCGTTAGCATTCTAGAAGGGATTTTTTCTCCAAGGGTTCCTGTTCCTAATGTCTGATTTTTTCCCCATGGTTGACAAGAGGCACTTCAGCTTAGAAGGTCACACAGGACCCGCCATGTTCCCAATATCTCACCCCACTGGTATGTTATGATTCTGGATGGTTCTAGGTCCCTCAAGCCAATGTTTCTCTTATCACTGGGACATAGGAAGGCTTGCTGAGATTAGGGCAAGGGGCATATCGGTGGGGAAAGATAAAGGGGAAAATTGCAGGAAAAGAATTTTCTCCAACATAAATGGCATGCTTTCCAAGCTAAAAGGAGCACCACTTTTCAGGGGGTGGCTATCCACATCTTTCATACATAGTCCTGTGGAGTGAGGCCTGATAATTATAGTTTCTTAGCACTTCTTAGTGCATGTTGGGACACAGAAGCTGAGACACAAGAATTCCAAGTAGTTTTATGAGAAAATAGTGAAGAAAAAAGATCACTTGCCTCAAAAAGAGCTGAAGAGTATGCTGATGTCAGATGGTGATCTTTGACTATAGGCTAGAGCTTCAAATGATTTGGGGGCATAACATCAAGAGCAGATTTGTGTTGATGTGAATCCAACTCCCAGACCACGTTTTGCATTTTATTTTCTTTGCTTTATTTATTAAAAAAAAAAATTTTTTTTTTTTTTTTTTTTTTACTATTTATTTATTTAGAGAGAGACAGAGTGCCAGTGGAGAAGGGGCAGAGAGAGAGAAAATCCCAAGCAGGCTCTGCACAATCAGTGCACTGAGGCTGACGCGGGGCTCAAACTCACGAAACTGTTAGATCATGACCTGAGCTGAAGTCAGACACTTAACCGACTGAGCCACCCGGGCGCCCCGATTTTCTTTGCTTTAAAATTGCAGATAATTGTGTGACTTTTGAGCTAATTTTGAATTAATCATTTTGAGCTTTGGTTTTTTTAAGAACTCCCATTGAATCCCTGTAAGAGCGGATTATTAGAAAGGGAGTTGCCCTATGATTTGGAGACGTATGAGACTACCACACATGCCCACAAATGGCTCCACTTGGTCCGTTAGTATTCCTTGATACAAAGGGGTATCTCACAGCAGCTTTGGGTCTTTTAATCTGTGCAAGAGACCCATTTTCTGCTTGTCATAATGTTTAATTGTAGCAGGTAGCTTCCCCACCACAATTCTGAATAACCATTGAACTTAACTTTGATTTGCATTGTCCTCATTTTCCCATTTATTAGCAAGCATATTGGCTCTGCCAGAGTCATGTAATTATCTTTGTGTCTGCCAGATTAGGGCATATGGTGTATTATTTTGGGAAGGCAGATAATGCTCCCATTTGGAGCAGTATCCGGGCAGTGTGAACATGCCTTAGAAAAGGTTTCTGTATAAATTAATTTCCCCTCTCAACTGTGTAACGACAGTATATTAATTTTTTGCTCTTTGAGGCATGCAGACTTAACTCGGAGAGGATTTTATAATGGTCTCCCATGATACCATTGGTTTGGTAATTTGAATATCTTAGCCTGGAGATTTTTTTTTTTTTTTTTTTAAAGAAAGCAAGCTGACAATCCGGTGTGCCTCTTAGAAAAAAGCCACTGAATCAACATTGTTGGGCCCAAAGAGCGAAAAGAGAATCGTAAGATGCTTTCTACCACTTTCAGAACATCGAATGCTGGGTCTGAGACTGTCCATTGGAGGTAAAGACATCAAAGCATCCGTTCGTGGCTCTAGCTGGATTTCTCCAGAGGAGTCAAATGGCAGTCCACGGCTAGCATTTTGGAAACACAGAACTATGCCTTGAAGATACCTCAACCTGAAAAAAAAAAATGGCCAGGGACAATATTTTGAGGAAAAAATGGATTTTCTTCTTAATCCTTGCTCACTGAAGTGCTATGTTAAAGGCAGATGATGTCTTCTAGAGGTAACCAGCCTGCAGAAGTGACCTGCTTTTGTAGGTTTTCTTAAGGTCCTTTTCAGCTTAGGGGACCCTTCGTTCATCTGGAGTAGTTGACCTGGGAGAATGCCTCAGCCATCACTTTCTACACTTCCTGGTTTCTACCATCACCTCTGCCAAGAGTCACGGAGCAGGACCGTGAGCAGTTGTCGAACTCTGGCTCACATCAGAATCACCCAGAGGGCTTGTTCGCAGAGACTGCTTGGCCCCAAAGCCAGAGCTTCTGAATTTGTGGGGTGGAGAATTTGCATTTCTGCCAAGTTCACAGATGATACTGACATTTCTGGTCCGGTGACCACCTTTTCAAGACGTTCTGTTCACCGAAATACACACATAGGAGAACTGTGCCCTTAGAGTGAGGACAGCTTGGGAACTTTAATCTCTCTGTGATTTGGTGTCCTCACCCAAGAATGGGAATGATAATACCTACTTTGTACAGTTGTGAGGATTCAATGCAACGATACTCAAAAACTGTATGGAACGTGCCTGACGTGCAGTAAATACACCATATGAGTAACTATTATTATATTATTATTATTAGAGTAATACGCTTCGAATGATATGATTTAGACCCCGAGAGGACCTTAGAGCTAGTGTGTCTAACCCTTCACTCTGCTCTCTCTTTTTAGGAAAGAAAAGGGAGTCACAGAAGTGGAATAACCCACCTAACGTTCCACCAAGAGCTGAAAGGTACAAATGGTGCCAGAATGCTTCTCTCCTAATTCTTATTTCAGCACTTTTTCTAAAACATCATGCTGATGACTCTGCCTTTGAAGACTTGTTCACAAATGATCATTCAGTTTATATTAAGGATGTTTTGCTCTTGTTCGGCTAATTTACGATCAGAGAGACTGGGAAAGCACAGGAACAACGTCATAATAAGAACTTAATTTGCTGTCTGGCTTGAGAACAAGCTCTTTGCACTCAGCCCATCGCCTCGTTCCACAGGGGCCCCGGGATAAGCGTGTTTGGTAGAAAGGCTCTGTATTTCACTCTGGATGTTATCATTCCAAAAGCCGTTCCCTCAGCCTGCTTAGAAATAGTAAATTTATTTTTGTTTCACTGGTGGTTGGACTTGTGTGGGGCAAAGTCAGTAGTCACAAAAAAATAGGAAAGATAATTAACTCGCTCTCTGACACGTCTTCAGAATAGTTCCTGAGTTTGCCTTTGGGCCCTAACCTCCTCCTCCAGGTATTGGTATCTAGGAAAGCCTTGATGTGCCCACTCATTCATTTGACAAATAATTATTAAGCACCTACTATAGGCCAGGTACTGTTAGATAACGGAAAGACCTTTGAACTTTTACACGTAGGTAGTTCTGGACCTGATTTATTTCATCTTTGGTTCCGTTTGCTTTTCTTTTTTTCTGGCTGTTGAGGGGCCACCTGGCATCAGGCAGGAGGCCATGGTGACCAGGTTCATGGTAGGTTCTGGAAGAATGAACGAAAGACAGAAAGAAACTCCAAGGGAGAGCCCAAATTCCCATCCTTGGACCAGCCTAGGTCCCAGCTTCCTGAGTTTGGAGCCTTCGGGAAGAATTTGACATTATTCATAATCTCCACTTCCACATCATCACCAGCACGCACATAAACACACACACCGCTTCAGTTTATTTTGAATGTTTACTCCCAAGGACTGTCCTGACCATTTAGGGGTGACTGGGTTGTTTGCAAGTGGACCTTTTCCACTTATGTTTTTTTTTTTTAATTTCTTTATTATGAGAGAGGGGGAGAGAGAGAGAGAGAGGCAGAGGGAGAGAGAGGGAGAGAGAGAGAGAGAGAAAGAGAGAGAGAGAGAGAGAGAGAGAGAATCCCAAGCAAGCTCCACATGTCAGCCCAGAGCCCGATGCGGGGCTCGTACTCACGAACCATGAGATCATGCCTGGAGCTGAAATCAAGAGTCAGATGCTTAATCAACTGAGCCACCCACGTGACCCTCCACATATGGTTTTTAACATACATTCCTCCATTTTAGAGGTTGAGCAAATCCCTGGGGCGAGCCAAAAGGCTGAACTCACAAACAGCCTTCCTGAAAACGAGTCTGTGTTGGTTATTTGAACCATTAACGTAATAGCCAACAACGATGCACAGTTCTGTGTGCCACAGCTTGTTGTCACATGTGTTTGGGGGGCCAGGGAGACAGCTACACGGAAACATTGTCCAGCTTTGGGTCCTTGAATAGGTACTTTGGGGATAGGTAACTGTATGGATTTGTGAGCCATCATTATGTAGCTCGGAGGTTTTGGCTACAGATGACATCACCCTGGGAAGTGCATGGCTCCTTAAAAAGAATGAAGAAGATCCTATTCAGATAATCCCGACTGCTTGTAGGTGGTTAGGCTAATTTATTGCATGTTTTTCTGTAGAGAGATTTCTGAAATAACTCTGGTTGTAACCTATATTTGTTTTCTCTTTTTAAATTAAATGTTTTGTTTTAGAATAGTACAGATTTACAGTAAAGTTACAAAGATAGCAGAGAAAGTTCCCATATACCCCACAACCAGTTTCCCCTAACGTTTGCATCTCACATCACTACGGTGCGTTTGTCACAACTAAGGAACCGACATCAGTACGTCACTGTTAGCAAACCTCTACACTTTATTCTGATCTCATTAGTTTTTTCTTCTTTTTTTTTAATAAAAAAAATGTTTTGACATTTATTTATTTTTTGAGAGACAGAGTGAGACAGAGCACAAGTGGGGGAGGGGCAGAGAGGGAAGGAGACACAGAATCTGAAGCAGGCTCCAGGCTCTGAGCTGTCAGCACAGAGCCCAACGCGGGGCTCAAACCCATGAGCCGTGAGACCATGACCTGAGCTAAAGTCGGTCACTTAACCGACTGAGCCACCCAGGCGCCCATCTGTTTGTTTTTTTTTTTAATGTTTATTTATTTTTGAGAGAGGGAGAGAGAATGAAAGTGGGAGAGGGGCAGAGTGAGAGAGAGAAAGAGAGAGAGAGAGAGAGAGAGAGAATTCCAAGCAGGCTCTGTGCTGACAGCAGAGAGCCCAATGCAGGGAACCAACTCATGAACTGCAAGATCATGACCTGAGCCAAAGTCGGACGCTCAACTGACTGAGCCACTCAGGCTCCCCTCATTAGTTTTGTCCTAATGTCCTTTTTTGATCCCAGGATCCCATCTAGGACACCACACTACGTTTAGTTGTCACGTCTCCTTAGGCTCCTCTTGGTCGTGACGGTTCTCAGACATTCACACATTCCTTGTTTTGAGGAGTACTGATCAGATAATTTGTAGGATGTTCCTCAGCTTGGGTTTGTCTGCTATTTTTCTCATGGTTAGAAAATGCTTATGTTTTGGGGGGGCGGGTAATGGTGGGGAGGAAGACCAAGGAAATAAACTTGTCTTCTCATCACATGGCGTAAAGGGTACAGAGTTTCAGGATGACTTATCATTGATGATGTTAACCTTGATCACCTGGCCAGGGCAGTGCTTTGGGAAAGAACTTTTTTCTGCCCTTTACATAGTCCACTTGTTGGCAGCAAGCCACTAAATACAGCCCACGCTCGGTGGATGTGGGCTAAGTTCTGCTTCCTTAAGGGAGAAGTATCTACACAATGCATTTGGAGTGTTTCTGTACAGAAAATTGCCTTTTCTCCCTCCCTTGTTTATTCATTCAATAATTTACTTAGTATGGCCTCATGGATATTTATTTTGCCTTTTGGACTTTAATTCAATGCTGCACTACTTTATTTTGTTTCTCCAATTGTTCCAGCTTTGGCCATTGGGAGTGCTTTCAGGTTGACTCTTACATCCCTCTGACACATCCTCGTTATTATCATTTTTTGAACGCTTTCTTACTCTCTGGGACTACACGTTGCTCCAAGATCAGCTCGTGTATTTCCTGCCCCAGTCCTAGAATCAGCTATATCTCCAAGGAACTCTGGTTTCTTTTATTAGAAAATGGTGTTAGAAGCCAAGATCTTTGCGCTGGCTGACTTGACGGTGCTTTCATAGAAACTCAGCTAGGGAACAATGAGTTAATTATCTGTGAAATTGATTAACAGTCCTATGGGACTCTTCCACGATTTGGCAAAGTCAATAATGAGGACTTTATTTTTGTTTAAATTTTTTTTTTTAAAGTTTTTATTTATTTTTGAGACAGAGACAGAGCATGAGCAGGGGAGGGGCAGAGAGAGGGAGACACAGCATCTGAAGCAGGCTCCAGGCTCTGAGCTGTCAGCACAGAGCCTGATGCGGGGCTCGAACTCACAGACTGTGAGATCATGACCTGAGCTGAAGTCGGACATTTAACCGACTGAGCCACCGAGGCGCCCCAATAATGAGGACTTTAGAACACACAAGGAGGAACTTCCCTTTAAGAGGAAGCTTTTGCGGGCGCCTGGGTGGCTCAATAGGGTAAGCGTCCAACTTTGGCTCAGGTCATGATCTCACGGCTCATGCGTTCGAGCCCCATGTCGGGCTCTGTGCTGACAGCTCAGAACCTGGAGCCTGCTTCCGATTCTGTGTCTCCCTCTCTCTCTGCCCCTCCCCCGCTCGTTCTCTCTCTCTCTCTCTCTCTCTCTCTCAAAAATAAACATTAAAATTGTTTTTTAAAAAGAGTAAGCTTTTGGGTATTAGGGTGTATGGTAGCTAGCTACTTGTTCTGTGTGGCAGGAAAAATTCTTTATTAAAGCAATATTTAAAAAAAATTTTGTTTAATGTTTATTTATTTTTGAGAGAGACAGAGACAGAGCTTGAGTGGGGGAGGGGCAGAGAGTGAAGGAGACACAGAATCGGAAACGGGCTCCAGGCTCTGAGCCATCAGCCCAGAGCCCGACGCAGGGCTCGAACTCACAGACTGCGAGATCATGACCTGAGCTGAAGTCGGACGCCCAAGCAACTGAGACACCCAGGCCCCCCGAGCAATATTTTTAATGGAGGTATGTTATTTATTTATTTATTTTTCAGTGTTCTGGTCCTCAAAATCTTGACTGCAATTTTATGTTGGTCCATCTCATTCTTCTATCCCTTTATACCAGTACCTTCTGGGTATCTTTATCTTGAGACTCAAAGCAAATTACAGGGGGATTAGTTGGGGAATAACTAAAGGCCTGTATGATTAAAGACTTATGTGACAACACCTTTCTCTCTACCCTACAGTTAACGACCATCGTCCAAGGTTATGGATCTCAGCTGATGGGGTCTAGGGTGAGCTGGAACGACAATTTACTTTTAAACAATTTCAAGGAAACTAACGTGTCATGTAGGGCATTTCTCTACTAAGGCCAGCACAGACATGTGCAACACTTGAGTGAATCTTAAAGATAAATATTGAGGCTTCACATTTTTTAAAAAACTTGTTAATGATAGAATGGCTATGGCTTGGGGTGCCTGGGTGGCTCAGTTGGTTAAGTGTCTGACTCTTGGTTTCGGCTCAGGTCACAATCTCGTGTTTCCTGAGTTCAAGCCAAGCCCAGCATTGGGCTCTGTACTGGCAGTGCAGAGCCTGCTTGGGATTCTCTTTCTCCCTTTCTCTCTGTCCTGCTTGTGCTCACTTGCTCTCTCTCTAAATAAATAAACAAACTTAAAAAAAATGATAATAAAAAGAGGGGCTATGGCTCCATGCAATGGACAATTCAGGAGTAAAAAGAATTAAGCACTGCAATATGCTATAGTGTTAAACCTCAAAAAGGTTGCACTTAGTGAAAAAAGCCAGATGAAAAGATCACATATTGTATGGTTCCAATTACAGAAAATATTGAATAGACAAATCTACAGAGACAGAGGCTGATAGTGAGAAAGGGCATTAACTGTAACTAGGTAGGAGGGATCTTCCTGGGGTAATGAAAATGTTCTAAAGCTGGATCATGGTGATGGTGGTAGAACTCAGTAAATTCAGTTAACTTATTAAAAATCACTGAATTGTTGGGGCGCCTGAGTGGCTCGGTCGGTTGGGTGTCCGACTTCAGCTCAGGTTATGATCTCACGGTTCGTGGGTTTGAGCCCCGCATCGGGCTCTGTGCAGACAGCTCGGAGCCTGGAGCCTGCTTCAGATTCTGTGTTTCCCTCTCTCTCTGCCCCTTCCCTGTTCATGCTCTGTCTCTCAAAAATGAATAAACGTTAAAAAAAAAAAATCACTGAATTGTAAATTTAACAGGTGAAACTAATAGTATGAAATTACACGTTAGTCAAGTTATTTACCAAAAAAACCAAAACAAAAAACGGGGGGTGGGGGGGACTCCTGGGTGACTCAGGTGGTTAAGCGACCGACTCTTGGTTTCGGCTCAGATCATGACCTCACAGTTTCTGAGACTGGGCTCCGTGTTGGGCTCTGTGCTGACACCGCAGAGCCTGCTTGGGATCTCTTTCCCTCCCCCTCTGTTTCTCCCCAACTTGTGCACGTGCTCTCTTTCTCTCTCAAAATAAATAAACAAAATTTTTAAAAAACAGGAACAAGAAAGGTAAGGAAAAGAGACAGAAAATAGGGTATGCCACGCCACCTCCCCCCCCCCCCCCCGCCCTGACCGTTTTGGGGTGTGGGCTCAGCTGTTAGGGGGTGCTTGGTGGGAAGGCTTTAAAAGCACATCTGGTCCCTGCAACCTGCAAGAACCTAACTGAGCAGCACATGTGTCACTTACGGCAAAAAAAACCCCCATACTTTATTTAAAATAATTATGAATTCTATACAACAGATTCTGATATTCCTTTCTCCCACATTCTCAAGAAGGAACTGGTGATAAATATGAATCAGATAAGACTAAGAATGACCTGCCTTCAGAAAGGGACTGGGACACTGCTTTTTAGACGTCAGTATGGGGAGAATCACCTGGTGCTCTCATTGAAATGCAGATTTGGTTAAGTAGGTCTGGGGGTGCCACCTGAGATGCTTCATTTTAACAAGCTCCAGAGCGACACTCAGGCTGTTGTGGGTCCCAGGAACGTACTCTCAGTGGCAATGGACTGGAGCATAGTGGCGAAAGTTCAGGACGTTCAGAGGAGGGTGGATTCACATCTGGACTCTGCTACTCATTGTGCAAGTTGCTTGGGGTCTCAGTGGCTCCGTTTCTAGCTCGCGGAAAGTAGGACTAATAATGTATTAGCTCATAGGCTGTTGTAGGATTAAATGCATACAAAAGACCTAAGAATGGTCCTGGGCACACACAGTGCCCAAGACAATTGTCAAATTAGTCATATGATTCCGATGGTGATCAGAATCCTTTGTGTTTCTGTAGATATTCTGCTCGCTGGAGACCCTTCGCTCTGTTTTGATTTGGTATTAGGTTATTTTCTTTCTTCTTTCTTTAGTACCAAAGCATTTATTTATTAATGTTTATAGAAAGTTGTTAGAGTTTGTTTACATGCTTTCAAAAGAGTCACTTTAAGTACCCAATCTTTGCTTAAGAGGTTTGCTTTCCTCCTCCATTATCTGCAGAATGCCTGGCCCTAAATTATTCCTTATCCAGAAATGGCTTTTGTCTGGGTGGAGCTCAGCCTCTTCCGGCCTCTCTGTCCTGTTTGTGTTTTCTGTGCTGTGGAGGAGTGAGGAAATTTTCAGCTGTTTCCATCCCCCCCCCACCCCCCCCTTTTTGGGAAGAATAATTTCCTGATCAGGGTTTGAGCTGAAAATGGAATTTTCCCTTTGTTGAGTAGAAAGGTCCTGGAAGCCAAGACAATTCCTGTAAAACAACATTAAACATCTCCACTCGCCATCCCCCACCCCTCCTGTGTAATAATTTTCAATATTGCCTCACATGTGAGAGCATTTGTACAGCAAGGCCAATGCTTTTGTCTTGATTAAATTGTTCTACCAAGTGACATCTTGCATATGTCTCTAGGTCACATAGCGAGTTGACTATTAAGTAATTTTGTTTTCTGTAAGATATTTAGGTGGACTATCTTACACCATGTCTAAGACGGTGTGTGTGTTCATGTGTTCGTGCTTTACTTAAAAGTACCCACAAGAGGCTAGATCGCCACAAGAAACAGAAGGAGGCACATGCCTCCTTCACCCTGGTGGCCAGAACTGGAGTGAAACCAAACTTGGAATGCCAAAGCCTGGCCCATACTGCTGAAATCCCCGTAGTGTTATTTTAGGTTCCGGAATGATTCACTCACACTTTAGTAAAAATATTGCTAGGGGATATTTTTCAAAAATCCATTTCCTTGAGGTATCATCGATATATCATCCGATGCATGCATTCCGCGTGTAAAACTCGTGAATCTTGACAAACGTGTGCACTGGTGTAATCATCACCATAGTCAAGACATAAAACATTTCTATCACTGCTGGGGGATTTTTCGTGCTGATACATTCCACTAGTAGGCAAAAGGTAAGGCCTACCCCCATGGGTAGGAATTGGGCTCCCCTAGCAGTGGTGAGGGGAGTCATGGTCTGGAGGCCTGATGGATTTGGTTTCACCACCCAGAAGATGATGTGATGGCAATGCACCACAGAAGTGAGCGAGGAACAAGAGGAAGAAGGAGGTGAGCTAGGAACTAGAGTTTTCCATGACAAGGTCCCAGGTGAAGGCTTTCCTTTTTTTCCTGTATTATCCTGAGTCATACTTAGCGCTCTGTGTCAGGTGTTACCGAATCTCTTACAAAAGTGCAGAATCTATGTTAGTGATTTTGGCAAGTGTGAAAGGGCAGACGGTAAAGGGAAACACCGCCAGCTTTGCATTACCCGTTGGCTGAGGGCAGCACGGCAGAGGCTGTACTCTATTCAGGATGAAAAGAGCCTTGGAGGTGCTGGAGTGACCAGGCACGGAGAAACGATGGTCACAATGGAGCTGAAAATGGTGGAGAGGGAGCATGTGATGAAAAACAGCAGCTGCAGCTGAGACTGACTCAGGGGCAGATGTGAGATGTGTTCAACCCTTAAAAATAGGTTGTCGGATTTAGCAAATAAAAACACAGGATGCCCAGTTAAGTTTGAATTTCAGATAAACAGCGGATAATTTTTAGTGTAAGTATGTCCCATGGAATATTTGGGACATACTTATCCTTAAAGAAAAAAATTCTGGTGTTTATCTGAAATTCAAATTTAACGGAGCCTCCTGTATTTTATCTGACAACATACCTTTAACGAAAAAAGGAACAACTGGCTTGCAATGTTAATCATTAAAATATATATACATACTTTTTTGGAGTAGGCTTCAGGGCCAGCGCAGAGCCCAAAACAGAGCCCAGTGTGGGGCTTGAATTCACAACCCTGAGATTAAGATCTGAGCTGAGATCAAGAGTCCAACGCTTAACCAACTGAGCCCCCCCAGGCACCCCCAATGTTAATCATTTAACCAAAATTATTAAAAGTTGATATACACGCACATATATATGGGTCACATCAGCCTTTCTTATTCCCTCCTCACAGTTAAAAAAAGTTCTATGAAAGTTTTATATGTATATACTAAAAAACAATTCAACTAGTTCTAAAACACTTATTACAAAAAAAGTGGCCCTCTGTTCAATACTTTTTCATTTTCTACCTTCAATCCCCAGAAATAATCACTTTCATTCCTTTTTATTTTATTTTATTATTTGAAAAAGTATTTATTTATTTTGAGAGAGAGAGAGTGTGAGTAGGGAAGGGGCAGAAAGAAAGAGTGAAGGAGAGAATATTCAGCAGGCTGACATGGGCCTCGATCCTGCGACCCTAAGATCATGACCTGAGCTGAGATCAAGAGTCAGTCGCTTAATGGACTGAGCCACCCAGGCATGACTCATTCCTTTTTGGAAATTATTTATGATATATGCTTCCACATGTCAGATAATATTCTTATGTTGTTACCTCTTAATTTTATTTTTTTATTTCCTGCTAGGCAGTTGAGAATTTCACTTATACTTTTCTCCTTAGTCTTCTTTTCACTTGTCTCTGTAGTCTACCCAATATATCACAATTCTTAGTTCGATAAAGAGTTGGAGTTTACACTGTTTCAATTCATAAATGTCATTCACTGCTGAGAAATGGAGTATATTATGGTTGCATTTTTATACAATTTTTGTTTTTCTTGGAGTTAATAGTTGCCTCCGTTTTTAATTTTTTTATTGACATATAATTTATAATTGACATATAACATTATATTAGTTACAGATATACAATATAATGATTCAATATTGGTATATTGCAAAATGATCACACTATATTTCGCTAACATCCATCACCATATTTGGGTTGCAAATTTCTTTTTCTCATGATGAGAACTTTTAACATTTACTCTCTTACCAACTTTCAAATGCAACACAGTGTTATTAACTATGATCGCCATGTTGGAAGTTTGTACCTTTTGACTCCCTTAACCATTTTAACCACCCGCACCCACACCTCTGGCAACCACAGTTGCCTCTGTTTTTACTTCAGCTTTCGATAGACTTCTATTTTTTTCCCCAAAATGCTCTCACTGATCTATTAAAGATAGCAACATTTTGTTTGCAAATGATTAAACACATCTGTTCCATTTTTTTTCATTCTGGAAATCTCTCCATAGCCTTCTATCTTCCTATTCCATCTGAAACGGTTGATCTCTAGGCTTCCACACTGTTATCATCATGAGTCTTCCCTTCACCACCTGTTTGGGAATTCCCTTCACTTTCTTCTTTTGTTAAATCTTTCTGGAACTCACATCTTCCTCTTTCTATTATTGAAACATTAAGTAGTTTCTTATCAAAAGTGTGCATGGGAGGTTTGTTTATTCAAACATTTTCATGTTAGCAAATGTCTTTATTTTCTTCTTGTACTTGATTGATGGTTAGACTTAGTAATAGAATTTTAGATTGCAAATAATTGCCCTCAGAAATTTGGAGGCATCCAGTGTTGCCATTCTTATTTCCAATATTTGCATATGACATATTTTCTCTCTCTCTGCAAGTGTTTAGAGTCTTCATTTATCCCAGCTGTTCAGATTTTTCCTGATGATATGACCTCAGTTGAGTCTCTTATTATTCACTGTATTTGTCACTTAGAGAACTGCAGACTTATGTCTTCAGTTATGGATTGTCTTCTTGTACCATGACCTTGATAATCTTACCCATTTTCTGCCTCTTTTGTTTAATTCTGGAATTCATATTAATATGATAATGGGCTTCCTGGATTATTTAATTTTGTTTTATTTTTCTTCCTATTTACTATGTCTTTGGAAAATTGTTCTACATTCTGTGTAAGTCTTATTATTCTACTTGCCAGGTAAGTTCATCGAATTTATCATCTAGCTTTTCCATTAAAATTTTAATTTCATTTAAATGTTAAATGATAGCCTTTTATTGTGTGTTGACTGATACTTTTTTACTAACATCTTATTCTTGTTTCGCGAATGGAAATACCTTCACCTGGCTATCTAAAGATATATAGTATCGATCTTTTGAAAATTTCTGTTTCATTCATTGTTTCGGTTTCTTTTAGCTCCTCCTATTCTGTTTGTTTTCGTGTCTTTCATGCCAGAAAACTGCTGTAATAACTGGGCATCTTTGGGTTTTCCAGATATAACTGAGAGCAAGGCACTAGAAAGCAGGCTGGAAGCTATCTGTTGTGGGAGGAGGCCTTTGCACTGGTGGGCTTCATTGGAAGATGATAAGGTAATGAAGGGGCAGTTTGTTGGGGCTCCCCACATGTCTCAAAGGTCTTATATCCGTGTTGGTCAGCTTCCCTAGGGAAGAAACACCAGCTTCAGGCTGGGGTGAGATGAAGGGATGGTAGGTTGCCCGGCTCCTATTGTTTGGGGGCAGGTAGAAGAAGAAACAAGAAGTTCTTAGAGTTCTGTTTGTGGGTTTTAATTGCTCTGTTTTCAGTCCTCCCTCTAACTCCATTCCTTTGCTCTCTCCTCTTCTACTCTATTTGACATTTTGGGTTAATACAATTTTTTATTCCTTTACTGGAATTTCAGTGGGATAGGCAAGGAAAAGGAGGAAACCATGAAGGAGAATCCACCTTTACTCAGAAGTCTGAGACAACTACTTTGCACAAACAATCTTCATTAATAAAGTCCCCTTAATTTCCATCTAAATAGGTTGTGTTGACTTTAGGAAGTGGAATGTATTCAGAACGCCTGGGTGGCTCAGTTGGTTAGGCATCCGACTTTGGCTCAGGTCACTTAATGGACTGACTCTGAGGTCATGATCTCACAGTTTGTGAGTTTGAGCCCCACATTGGGCTCTGTGCTGACAGCTCAGAGTCTGGAGCCTGCTTTGGATTCTGTGTCTCCTTCTTTCTCTGCCCATCCCCCACTTGTATTCTCTCTCTCTCTCTCTCTCTCTCTCTCTCTCTCACACACACACACACACACACACACACACACACATACACACACACACACACACACACACACAAGAAGTGGAATGAATGGAATGTATTCTTCTCCTTTCCAACTAGAACCTGAGCCAAGTAGTATCTGGTGCTGTATTAGAACCCTGTGTGTACTGAGTTTGGTTTCTAAGTCCCATACTTCAAGGTCATCCTTTGCTTGTCTTTGGGCTCATTTTAATGGAAAGAAAGAAAAAGGCCAGCCTGGAAACCACTCAAAATGCTGGTGCCAGGAAGTGGGATGATAAAAGACATGTGAACATGATTAGATGGTCAAAGTCCCACTGAGTGCTAAATAGAGATTCTTTGACATTGGGTCCTTTAATCAAGTTTTGAAAAGTTCTGCTGAAGTGAACCTGTACCTTCATTATTAGGAAGTAAGATAACATTTGAAGTACAATGTGGAAGCAGTGAAATATATCCAAGAATCCATGAAGCAAGTCTATTATCACCCTTAATGGACTCAAATGTAAAGAATTTGATTGAAGTCTTTGGACAGCTGTGATTTCTAAATGTATTTGTGATAGCTAATGACATTGCCTGGTTATTATTAAGAATATTCCTAGTCCTCCCCAGCAGGAAGAGATTCTTAAGGATGCCTTGATGTATAATTAGGTGGGAATGCAGTTGTGTTTCTCTTTGAAGGTTCTGAGGCTAATCCTCTAGCCTGCCAACTGACCTTATTATAAAGCCATTATATTTATGGAAATAGGTGGAGCTTTTATGATCTCATATGAGTATGGAGAAAGCAGTAAACGGGAACATATTCCATTAGATTGGTGCAGCAATTTTGGAATGCCTGATTAGATGAAAAAAATAATACTATTTGTTGAGTGCCTACAATATGCTAGGTATTGTGTTAAAATATGAAATGCATTATCATTATTTACATCTTTGGAATAACCCCATAAGGAAGGAACTATGATCATATACATTATATAGATGAGAACACTGAGATCACAGAGGGAGTAGGTGGTGGAGACTTATTTTGAAGGGTTAGGCTGTGTAATGGATCATGTAGGTACTCTTTCCAGCCCTGTAGGATCTGATTTTACTGTGTGTGTGTGTGTGTGTGTGTGTGTGTGTGTGTGTGTGTGCGCGCGCACACACACACGCTTCATGGGGCTTCTGCTTCCAATTGTTACCACCATAGCTCTTTTTCAGAGGACTCTAGATAGGACACTGGAACCCACTTTGCCTGGATTGGCCTCCGGGGATTAGACTATAGGGCTCCTAAGCCCTTCTGAAGATCCTCCCTTCCTTAGTTTTTTCATCTTTCTCTCGCTTTCCCACCTTCCCTTACCGGTTTCTTCCTGGCAAAATTCCTTAGTAAATCACTTGTAGGTGAGTCCTTGTCTCAGGGACTACTTCTAGAAAACTTGGCCTAGGACAGAATGATTCTTTTACACTAACTAGTTGTGAGAACGTACTTACCAGCTGGGGTAGACATAGGGGAGACAACCCATGCCTGCTCTCCTCACTCTGACTTGTGACAGCCACACTATGTGTGTATATATATATATATATATGCAAAAATTTAAGACCCACATGATTTATTATTATTTTACTATTAAAAAAATTTTTTTAAATTTTACCGTTTACTTATTTTGAGAGAGACAACAACAGTGCGAGTGGGGGAGGGTCAGAGAGGAGGGAGAGGGAGAATCCCAAGCAGGCTTTGTGCTGCCAGCTCAGAGCTGGATGCGAGGCTTGAGCTCACGAAACCACAAGATCATGACCTGAGCTGAAACCAAGAGACAGATGCTTAACTGACCGAGCCACCGGGTGCCCCTAAGACCCACATGATTTAGATTCAACTTATGAGCACCTGGGTGGCTCAGTCGGTTGGACGTCCGACTTCAGCTCAGGTCATAATTTCATAGCTTGTGAGTTCCAGCCCCGCGTGGGGCTCTGTGCTGACAGCTCGGAGCCTGGAGCCCCCTTCGGATCCTGTGTCTCCCTCTCTCTCTGCCCCTCCCCGGCGCTCTCTCTCTCTCTCAACGATAAATAAACAATAAGAAAAAATTTTAGAGTCAACTTAAGACTTCAGCTTCATCTCCTGTCACAACCGTCCCTGCTTTTCCAGGCACATGGCCTTCTTTCTGTTCCTTGAATGTGCCAAACTCGTTACGGCCCCCAGGGCTTTGTACTTATCGTTCCTTTCTCATCATTTATGTCTCAGTTCAAATGACATTACCTTGGAAGAATCTTACCTGACCACTTTGCTTAAAGTAACAGACTACTCTCATATTGTTAAAAAGAAAATTACCTGATTCTGTTTTCTTTTCTAACATTCACCATCACACAGAATTGCCTCACTGATTTGTTTGTTTACTTCTTCCTGGTCTCTTCCTCTCCATGCAAACGTTACTTCCATGAGATCAGGGACTGTGTCTGTGCTGTGCACTACTAATCCCTAGTGCCTAGGGCAGTGCCTGCCTCCTATCATGCTCAGGAAATACGTGTTGTTTGGCAAATAGGCAGCCTGCCCTGAAAGGGCAAAGTAAGATCCTGTCCTTTCTTTGCTTTTTTCACTCTTCCTCTCCAATCTGTTGTTTGTCAAGAATATCAGATGAAGAGAGGTAGAAATAGTTCAGAGCAAGTCTCAGTTGCCCTTTCTGAGGCTTGGTTCTAGAATATCTGACTCAGAACTTTTCTGCTGGCCTGGGGACATCTTCCTCCTCTCCCTTCCCTCAATGGTATTTTCTTTATTCACTCTATCCCCACTGTAGAACAGAAAGACGAGCTCTTATTCTCATGTCCTCACTCTGGCCCCTAACTCTGTCCCAGGAGGTGCTTCAATAACATTTTCATATTGTTAAGGAAATATTTTGGTTTGAAAGTCACACACCTTCACTTCGACACTTGAACTGCCAAAATATGGACCAACTGGCTGATTTGTTTTTGTTCATATTTCATAGTTTTTGAGAGCAGTGAAACCCCAGCATCAGGAGTGTCTGTTCACATAACTGTATGTGAAAGGGGACTAATACTGACCGCTAAACACCTGTTCCATTAGTGTACTTTAAAATGAGAAACAGCAAACCCATAACAATTCTTGGCTGGACCTGCACAGCTCTTGCATATACACGTTTCTGGCATTTTGCAGTCGTGTCCGATTACTTTCTGTTTATTAATGTCACTGTTTCACTGTCAAGGCGTTTATGTCATCAGATCCTTTCTTCTGGAGAATTCGGGAGGGCTAACACGAGACCCAGAACGTCACAGATCAAACAGAGAATGGGGCAATCTAGAGAAGGGGCCAGTTACAAGGCCTTGCCTGCAAACAGAGAGGAAGGAAAGAGGACGCGGAACAATAAACACAGATACTCCAAACCTAGTTGTCAAGCCAACGATAGGACCGCATGGAAACAGAGTTTGTTGTTAAGCTAAGCCTGGAACATAGCACGGGAGGAAGGAGAGTACCACGGTCCACATCAAGATAAGGATAACAACAACGAGAGGGAAAATGTATTATTTGGGGCTTTGGAAAATGTATGATTTAGGGCATTATGCTTTTCATTCATTGATTTATCAGGTATTTCTTGAACACTTACCTCAAGCTTCCCCTTGATGATGACCCTTGCTTATGTGTTGAACTATTTGTGTCTAGTTCACCAGCTTCCCCAGAAGGTACTGGCAGTTGAAGTATTTTGCAGTGTAAAGAGTTTCTCTGACAGACAGACTTTGTAGGCTTCTAACTTCCTTTTGTTGACTTTTGATCTCTGGATGGAGAATTGAAGTGGAAATGGTTGTGAGAGAAGAGGGGAATGAGGTGTGTGTGGCTACAGTGTACTTGGGATATGAATGGACTGGACATCGGATAGGGTGGTAGAGACCGGGAGGCATCTATGTTGATTAATTCTGGCAAAAACTCAGGTGAGCCTCGGACGAGGAAAATTCACATCCTATGGTCCCGAGAGTCTTTCTGTATATATTTAGCAACGTGCACTCTTTCATAGCAGGGCTGTCCAAATGCAGGGTTGTTTTGAGAGCTTTTGATGGCTTTTGCCTGCCATTTCCTCCTGTTCTCTATCTTTAGGCATATAATAGAATCAAACTTTCTGGTCTCCTTGTGGTTGGGGGGACCATAGGGCGTATTTCCAGCCAATGACCTGAGATAAGAAGTGACCTGCGTCTTGTGAGTCACAGCATTTAATTACAGGTGTGAGACCCTCCTGAACGCTCTGCCATTGGCATCTGCCAACACTGAAATTGGTAGTTGCTTTGTCAGCCTGGATCCTGGGGATAAGAGATTTGGGGAGCAACATCTCCCCATCATCTGACACGTGATATATAGGGAATGTGAGTGAGACACAGCTTTGCTGTAGCCATCTACTAAGATTTGGGATTGTTACCGAGTAGCATCTAACCCATACATTCTTAAGGGGGAGGGAGGATATCACATACAAGGGATGCAACTTGGTTCCTGGGGTGGGTGAATATATATATGATATATATCATATATATATAACATATGTTATATATAATATATAATTATTATATTTATATAGTATATAATATATTTATATATTATACACATTAATATATATTATTATAGTATATATAAGAAACAGATAGCATATCTGTGGTACAGAAATTTCATGGGGGGCATTAAGAAAAAAATGTCCAAAAAGAAAGACTTCTTTGGAGGGTGATAAACGAAAAATAGGTCTCAAAAACTGATCTAGCGGGGCGCCTGGGTGGCGCAGTCGGTTGAGCGTCCGACTTCAGCCAGGTCACGATCTCGCGGTCCGTGAGTTCGAGCCCCGCGTCAGGCTCTGGGCTGATGGCTCGGAGCCTGGAGCCTGTTTCCGATTCTGTGTCTCCCTCTCTCTCTGCCCCTCCCCCGTTCATGCTCTGTCTCTCTCTCTGTCCCAAAAATAAATAAAAAACGTTGAAAAAAAAAAAATTTAAAAATAAAAAAAAAAAAAAAAAAAAAACTGATCTAGCTTATCCTGAGTGATACAGTTATGAAGCATATAATCACTGCCTTTTCTGTGTCCCTTTCCTGTATCCCTTTTACCCCTCCTATGTCCTCTCTAGAACACTTCCAGTTACCAATTATAAGATGAATATATATTTGAAACGTTTTAGGACAAGCCTATTGCTAAATTTTCTGTTCCTTTGTCCCCCTAAGTACTTCTGCATTTTCCAGGCAGATTCTTGATTTTTGACTTGGAAACATACGTTCAGGTCACCCAGGGCCTTTATGGTCTCTTGATTTCTCTTGAGTAGAAGGGTTCTTAGAGTTTTCCTAACGTTCTTTTGTGGGAGATGAGGAAAGGAGAGCTAGGGTCAGCATGTGTGTGGGGAATTTCCAGAAGTTCATCTTGGTTTAAAGAACAGTAAAGGAAGAAGCACATTTAATCTTTCGGTTAAGACACTGAAGGCTGTCATTAACACTGGGCTAAAAGAATGACTTTGCGTTGAAGGAGGGAATGCTGAACGCTAGCTCTAAATAAGCAGAGGACGCAGATGCCACGGGGGCACCCTTGGACAAAACACCTCCCCAACCGGAGAACATTTTCTCCTGTGGCATAAAGCAAATGAACCACATATAAGCAAGCCCTTGTCAGGCAAAGCTACTAAACAGTCCAATGAGAAGTAAGAGCCTATTTCTAGGGTGATTTTCTGGAAATAGGCCAGGGCTCTGAGGGACAGAAGGTGTGGTGGGGAGCATTCTAAGAAGCTAAAGCCTAGCCGGAGTGTGGGACCATACTGGTGCCCTTTTCGCTTCTCAGGTGACGCTCTGAGACTCGAGTTGACCCCCTTCGCACATAATCGTGGTTCAGTAGGAATTTATTAACTGAATGCATGCATCACAGAATGCCTGTCATCAACTATAATGATTCCCAGGGTAAAACAGCTCTGCCCACTGTGAGGATGTTCTGTCCCGGAAGCAAGGGTAGAACAACAATCGGGGGAATGAGCATCCTGTACCCCCTTCCTTTTTTCCTCTCTTTGTGCACTGCTCCCGGCAAATAAGCATCTTTTCTATTCTTTTTTTTAACCTGCCAGGTGTTGAAGATTTAATTTGAATAGTCCCCACGTATGCCGACGTCAGCTACATTTGGGAGGCTTTCTGAAACAGCGCCTCCATTCTTTATCCTGTTATGCTACAAATCCTTGCTACCTGGGTCCGGGCCTACTGAATTAGAATCTGCATTTTATCAAGATCCCTAGGTGATTCACCTGCAAATGTTTGAGTGGAACTGCTGTAAATGACTATAAAGACAATGTTGTACCTTTTATAGGTAATAAAACCATATGAGAAAGGAGACTGGGTATATAAGTAATTGTTCATGAGCTAGACCAGAAAAGCACTGTGTGGAGGGATGCCCTCAGAGACCCCCTCTTCCTCCACCTAGTGGACCCCTCAGCAGTCCTTCCTTTGGGGTGAGATGCCTTGCTGGATGTCCTTTCCATGATGCTGACTGCATCAGAAAGAGAGCTGATCCGTGCCTTTATGATGACGATATAGTAAGAGGAAGATTTGCCCTTTTCTTGATTTTAAATCCACTCCTGCATAACTGTTGTTTTTGAAAAGGTTACATACATACGTATCTAATAGGGTATTTCCTTATTTTAAAAATTTTTTAATGTTTTATTTTATTTTTGAGAGACAGAGAGAGACAGAGCATGAGCAGGGGAAGGGCAGAGAGAGAGAGAGAGGAGACCCAGAATCCGAAGCAGGCTCCAGGCTCCGAGCTGTCAGCACAGAGCCCGACGCAGGGCTTGAACTCACAGACCGCGAGATCATGACTTGAGTGGAAGTTGGACGCTTAACCGAGTCACCCAGGCGCCCCTCTAATAGAGTATTTCTTAGGAAGAATTAAAGACTCCCCAACGTAAAGATACATGTTTTATTTGGAATCCATTTTACTCAGAACTTTTCCTTAACTGAATCGTTTATTACTTATCTGTGTCCAAGAACTCTTCAGGTACCAGGAGTCTTATTGTAGGAATTATAAATGCTTGCTATGAACCCAGGAAGTGCTATACTTTATAGTGTGCTGGTTCTCAAACTGGAATATGTCTTAGAATCTTTTGCAGAGCTCATTAAGAGCAGATGACTGAGCCCCACCTCTAGAGTTCCTGATTCAGTCAGTCAAGCAGGCCCCAAGAATTTGCATTTCTAACAATTCCTAGGTGACACTTATATTGCTGGTCCCAGCCATACTTGAGAACTGCTATTCTAGAGAAAATTCTTAGAAAATATTGGGCCTCTCTGATTAAAGTGAGTGATCTCTGTCTTGCCCGAGAGCCAGCTTCAGCCTTTGGCTTGATTTCATTTTGATTATTACATTTTTGTTTGTTACCAGGACTTTAATCCAGGAAATCAGATTTCTCTTGCGGGGGAAGTCTGATGGAGACTGTAAATTATCCCTCAAAATCTCTCCTCCCTTTGTCTCCAGTGGTAGAAGCCCTGCTATTTGGCGGGGCACATGGCTTCCCAGAATAGCCTTTTTACATGCAGGTGTGGCCATGCAACTAAGCTGTAGTCAGTTAGACATGAATGCAAACGATGAGTGCCAATTCCTGGGTCATGCCCTTTGAGGGAAAGGACATCTTCCATTTTCCTTTTTCCATCTTGCTGCCCTGAATGTGGATGTGGTGGGTACCATCTTGGACTGAGAGAACAAGCCAACTGGATATGTTAGAGAAGGAAGATGGAAGGAAACTGGGTGGCTCACACTCTGGAACTACCATGCCAATGCGTTCTGCCAGCAGCTGGACCATTAGGCTAGAAGTAATCCCCTTTCTTATTGAGGCCACTATTACTTTGAGTCCTTGACACGGAAACCCAGCTGATATTCTAACTAATGCCAGAGGATACTGTGACTATTCTCTTGACTGGAGAGAGCCTCTGAAGACTTTTCAAGATACAGAACCATGAAAGAGCTTGGAGGAGCTGTAGGAGAACTTATTCTTTGTTTTGTTGGGTTTTCCGTTTTTATGTGTTCAAAGGGAAAAAGTACCTACCCACTTCAAAAACGAATTACGAAAAAGGGTAAGGAGGATGAAGTTGCCAGAGAACAAGGTCTTCAGAGGCTTAATGTTAATCCAGATCAAATCTCACAGAAAATGGATCTGAGCGCAATATGTCTATTATCTATATTGTTTTCAAGCCAAGAGCAATGCTTACGGGGTAAACCTATAGAACTATCAGAGGAGGGGAAATATCACAGTCTCTGTGTGTCTTTACTTGAGGAAGGAATTTGAAATAAAGTCTTTCACGATAGCTTTGTGGATAAAGAAAAAGGAGGGTTGGAGTTCACTATGGTTAGAATTGTGTCTGGTTGATCAACTCTACCTTGAAAGTTGCTCAATGGTCCTATTCTAACTAAGGTTAGAGTTGCTCAATGGTCCTATTCTATCATTCAAGTTACTTTTGACTGCCAATCACAGAAAAACCAGCTAATAGTGCAGAAACAGTTATTTCTGACAAGAACGCTGAAGGTAAACATAACAAGTATAAGGGAACATGGTAAAAAAAGATGTGACTGCTGATTGACCTGTGAGCTGGAGCTGGGCACTTGGAGGCTCCTCCCCACCCCCCTGCTTGGAATGTGGGTTCTGCTTTCCTTTCCAGCTCACAGAGTTAGCTCCAAGGACATTGCCTTTGAGATGGTGATGTGGTGTTGAGAACACCTGCAGGGGCTATGTGACTGAGCCCAGTTAGGGCTTTGTGTGTAAATTCCCTTCACTGTTATTAAAATTGCCACCTACCAACATGGAGTGGCCTGCCTCTTTCTTCGGTATCTTCCTGCCCCCTGCGTACGGGGGCTGTTTCCAGATTATGCTAGAAAGTCCAGAGAGGGTTGTGAACCTACAATAGGCCAGTTCAGAAGTTCTTCCATCTTGGTCAGTTCCCTCTGCCTTCATGCTTGTCACTTCAGGGTCACAGGATGGCTGCTAAAGCTCCAGGCATCACAATCAAATTCAAAGGGAGAAGTAATGGAGTCATCAGTGTTAAGAGAGCACATCTCAGGTTGACCTTGTTTTTTGGTTTATTTTTATTTTTTAAAGCGAAATATTTCCCTATATTCCTTCCTCCTTGTAGGTGTTCCTTTATTTCTCACTAGCCACCACCAGCTAGAAGGAAAGCTGATGACAAATTGGGTTTCTGGCTTTCTTAGCCTCTATCATTGAAAGAGAGCAAGGAATAGAAAGTTGGGAGAAAGGGCTGTTGGATGAGTTGACAAGTTATACCTGCCACACCGGGAAAGAGGCCTTTAGGGCTAACTGTGGGGTCTTGTGGTGCTGACGTGAGGAGACCATTTATTAGCAACCTGAAAAAGGCAGGAAAATCATGACTACAGTGTTTCTAAATGACACCCGGCGAGGACAGTTAATATCTTGTATGACAGCATTTGTTTTCAAAAATTTTATTTTTTTCCCCAAAGATAAAAACTTCACGTGTACGTGAACTACCAGTTACCTCAGCACAGAAGCCTAGCGGGCTGGGCATCAGTTAATGTGAAAAAGCCACGGGGGTTTAAGTTGGTCTCTGACTCCGACATGAGTAAGAGAGAGAGAGAGAGAATCTGACTGAATTCACAGAAATAAATATCCACAAATTGTGAGTAACTTGGCTACAGCGAGTCTTCTTTTATTTTTTGATGATCTTATTTCTATTTCTAGGACTCATTTATTCATTCATTCAGGAGAGCTTCGTTGACTGTATCCTGCGTGCAGGCCAATGCCTGGCGCTAGAGACACACGACGCAAAGAAGACAAACCGCTAAATATGCAGAATGGCCCTGTAAGTAGAAAGTGGGATAATCCCACAAAAATGCAAAGTCAAGGAGACTTGGAAGCCGGACACATGGAGGTTTCCATTTGGCCTTGGTGATGCAGCAAGATTTCTCCGAGGAAGTGGTAATTCTGCTGCGGCTGGACAGACAGACATCCGCCAAGCAGATTCACGGGAGGAAGCAGGTACAAGCAGAGAAAATGGGCACTTCGGGAGGTGCCGACAGGGAGTGGAGCAGAGTAAATCCTGTGGGGCTTCCAGAGAGGATCAGAAGGGCAGGGGAGAGGCTAGGGCTGTGGGAGGCAGGAAGGTATCCGGAGACAAGGCCGCGAAATTGTGCCAAGGGGGTCATTCACAGCTTTAGGGGCCGCGATAAGGACGTTGGTCTTTATTTGAAAAGCATTGGAATGCATCCTTTTGCCCTCTAGAAGGACCCCCCTGGCTGGTGTGGACAGAATGAGCTGGAGGGGGCCAAACGGATGCAAAGGAACTGGTTAATGACTTATTGCACTGCTGGCAGCTGGGACTTTGGGGGGAAAGAGGAGAGAGATTTAGGATTTGAAGATGGATTGGACGTGGAGTGAGGGGGCGGGAGGTTTCTAGACTGATTCCTAATGTCCGGCCTTTGGACACCGAGCAGATGGCTTTGCGCTTCCAGTTCAAGGTGCGTGGGGGGACGTCCGAGGGGCTCTGTGTGCCGCCCGTGGGGTTTACGGGCCTGGAGCTCGGCAGGAAGGTCTGGGTGGAGATGAAGGGCGCGGGGTGGGGGTGGGGGGAGAGGGTCAGGTGCTCACGGATGGGGAGGCGCGAGGGCGCGTGGGAGGTTGTCCAGGCAGAGATGGCGGCCAGGGCACGAAAGCAGGCCTGGCCCACACCTGGAGGAGCAGCCAGCCAAGTCTGAGATGAGGAGGCCGCCCTGCCTGGCACATGACCCCGTGGAGTGGGATGTGGGGGGTGGGAGGAAGAGCAGGAGGAGCCCGAAGGGCGTTGCGAGTCGGGGGGCGCAGTGGTCCCCGCGTGCGCTGGCCAGACTGCAGGCTTTACCTGCAGGAAGTTTGGGGGCCTGGGAGGAGCCTGGAGCCCCCCTCCTCTCGTCCTCACCCGAGAAATGAGAAAATACGTTCTCCCAAATTGGGTATGTTTAATGAGTCATGTTTAAAATTCCCTCTTCCCAATATTTAAATTGTGCGAGTTTAACCGTTGATCCACCTCGCTTTGTAAACCACTCAGCCGAAATTACTTTTTGGTGATTATTTTTTTTCCCCTCGGTGAGCCCGTGGCCCGGAATAGAAAACAAGTTTCCAACCCCTCGGCTCCCGAGGTTTGCATTTCAAAAGAGCCCACAGCTGCCGGGGCGGGGCGCTGCAGTGGGTTTGCAGTGGGTCGTGTCTTTTCACTTCCTCTGCCGGAGGAATCGCCGGCAGGCCCGGCGCTAAAGGAGGACTGGGTGTTGACCTCGAGTTGGCCCCAATCCACTGTGCATTTCAAAGCAGATTAGGAGATACTTTGAACAAGCCCTTGCTGCACGTCAGGTGTCCTTCCCTGCGCCTTAGGTGGAACTGGAGACGAGCTCCATGAATTGTTAATGCTGATCTGAAACTGGGCTTTCCATAATGCCTGCCCCGTCCCTTCTCAGGGTGAAAATCACATTGCAAAGGAGGTCAAAACGCACCCCCCCCCCCCCGGACGTGATCACTGACAGATTAGAGATGAGAAATTCGGGGACAAAGTACAAGTTTATTTGGTTATTTTTGTAGGCCGGCAATTTTTCATCCCAGGTGGGTGTGTACGAAATCTTGCCAGATAGATAGTGTCCTCCCTTTCTGGCTGCTGGGGATGATTTCTTATGGAGCGTTTCGTCTGGCGTCATTAATATTTTTAGTGGCCGTGGTCAGATTAATAGCTTTTGTTCGGCGGTGTAGAATTTTGTGTCCTAAGGCACTTTAAACACACCTACACGCATATACACACACGCACGACTTGGGCTGGCTAGACTTTTTATTTTCAATCTCAAACGCCTGCTTTGTGTCCTTGACTTTCCATAAATTCCCCTCCCCGTTACCCCTCCCCCTTCCTGCCAGGCCCACTCACCCAGTTTCTTAGGCCCGGGGTTTTCTTTCCTCCGCAACCTGCCTTCACCCTTCCTTGCCACGGGGAATTCTCTCCAGGCACAGTGACACCTGGGAGGGTGAGAAGGGAGAGAAGAGATGATCCACTGCATCTGGGAAATATTCCCCCGTGATACTTGCAATACTAACATTTCAGCCTCACGTCAGGGAGAGGATTGAAGCCACTCCTTGCAAGAAGGAGTTTCTCTTTCCAGTCTGAAAATCGCGTCAACAGAGAGCACATGGAAAAGATGGGAGCAACGCTGGAGAATCAGGCCTTCTCTATATAATACTGTCAGCACAGGAATCACAAAGTCATAGGGTTTAAACGGGCCTTCAGGTGTCATTGAGTTCAATCCCCTACCTCCAGGCACGGTAGGATCTGAATTATTTCAGACAGGTGGTTGTCTATATCTGATTTTAAATGGCCTTCAGGGAAAAAATTCCACAGCTTCTCTTGGTAACCGGTTCTAGTCTGTAATAACAGTGATGAAAATGAGGACGGTTTACTCTGGGATGTCTGATGGAATTACTGTCAGTTAGTGAAGAACCCATGGGCAGGACTGGTCCATTGCGCATCTGATTTGTCTAAGTTGATTCCTCTTTTCCAACGCTCTCATTTGAGCCTTCATTTTACCACCTTGACAGTCCAAAGGCCCTTTCTTTCTTGCTCCTAACGCAGTCCTCTCGTTGGATTTTAAAGTAGTTTCTTTTTGTTTGGGCCTTAGGGGAGAAAAGGCCAGCTGGCTCCTTTCTGCTCTGGGTTATCTTTTGTAGATGAAGAAATTGTTCTCGTTATTTCTGATTTGTCTAAACTTTGTACTTTACTACATACTCGATAGGATTGGCATTATTAATGGAAATCACAACAAAAAATTAAAACCAAGCTGCTCATGTTCTTGCCACGTTAGTGGCTCAGATATTTCTTTCTTTGGGGTTTCTTCCTAGTACTTGTCCATGTGTATATAAAGCCTTTCGCATAACTTTTCTTAGATATACCTTCATGCTCGGTTTTTAAAAAATTTAACGTTATAGGTTAAGCATTTGCCTTTTCCTCAGAACTATTTTAGAAATCAGTGCATACAAGTCCTGTATTGGTTTTCCTGTCACTTCTATAAATCACTATTCTCTTCTTATTGGCCATTTAAATAATTTCCAAGTTTTAATAACAAAGTAAAGAAATTGACGTAAGGGCAAACAGAGCTCCCCAGCAAGCCCAAAAGAAGTTGGAAAGAGCAGCCACGGGCTTTTAAATAGCTATTATAAATATCTTAAGGAATCTAGTGGAAGAGATAGGGCGTGTGGGAAACAAGTAGAGTTTCAGCAAAAACAAAAAACAACAACAACACACCAAGGAAAATGTTAAAAGGAACCAAATGGAAATGCTAGAAGTGAAAAATATCTACCAGAATCGCTTTTAATACCTGTGTTGGAAAGGATTGGCGAACATAGAGGCAAGTTAACAGAGGTTATGCAAGCTGGAAACAGGAAGTAAGAATGAAAAACTGAAAAGTGTATCTGAGACCTTAGGAACACTATCGAATGATCTGGTAGAAGTACAGAAGGAGTCCTAGAAAGAGAGGAGACCGTGAACAGGCATAAGAAATATTTAAAGAGATAATGGCCACGAGTTTCTCCAAACTAATGAAAGAGAACGATCTATAGGTCCAAGAATCTCCATGAACCCCAAACATAATAAATTCAAAAGAAACCATAGGCAAACACAGTCAACTTTCGAAAAACAAAGAGAAAGAGAAAATTGTAAAATTAGCCTGATGAAAAAGACACAGTCCTTACAGAATGATGGCAGATTTCTCACCAGGAATAATGTGTATAATGCACATATGTCTATATACATACATATATAGTCTGTAAAAGATTATTGACCATTTAAAACATAGAAAGAAAACTGTATCTTGGGACTATGACATACGTATCAAGTTCACCAAGGCCAGACGTTCACAACTAGATGGTTGTAAGTTTCCTAAATTATTCCTAACGTAGTTTGGCATTATTTTACTGTGATAACTGAAGGTTCCAATTAAATCTCTAGGTCCATCCTTTAAAAGTAACACAAAGCATATCATTTCTTAATAGAAGGGATAAGGTGGAGTACAAAGAAAACAACAACAGAACAAAACTTGACTAGCCCAGAACATAGGAAATTAGGAAGAGGAAAAAGGAGAGAAAAGAAATAGGAAAAAATATGAAGATGCTACCTTAAATTCTACCATAGCAATAATGACACTGGATGTAAATGGACTAAATGTTCTACATAAAAGACAAAGAATCTCAGATTGTATAAAGCAATATCCAATTATATGCTGTTTACATGAGGCGAACTTTATAAAAAAAAAAAGACAGGTTGATAGTGGGTGGACACAGATATACTATGTAAACAGTGAGCACAAGAAAGCTGGTCTGGTTTTGTTACTGTCAGAAAAATAGACCTCATTACAAGGAATACTACCAGAAATAAAGAGGGAAACTTCATAATGATGACGAAAGGGTCAATTCATCAGTAAAAGCGATCCTAAAAGCATATGCATCTAATGACAGAGCACCAAGATCCTTGAAGCAAAATTGATGGCACTAAAAGGAGAAACAGACAAGTCTGCCATCATGAAGGTTGTCAAAAACTCCTGTAAGGCCCTTTGTATTCTCAACTCACACATGCACATATGGACACTCCCACACTGATGGAAATCTCTGGGGCTTTTGCAGGTGGCTCATGCTTCTAGGGCTATGAGAGAAGAGGAACTTTGACCCTTGGCATGAGCAGGTGAGCCCTTCACTGCAGAACAGTCCTGGAAGGGGTCACCCATGTGGGAAGATATGACCACTCAGCCCTCCCATTTCCCAGCCATGAAGAACCTCCCATTTCCCCCCAGTGACGATGATCGATTGGTGTACCACCATGTAGAAAATGTGGGAAAACTCTGTTTTGTCATTTTGTTCTCCCTACCGTGCCTTGATTCTTTCTCACTGACTTATGTTCCAAGTGGAACATTCTATGGTGCTGAGCCAGTAGGGCCCTGAAAATTCGGGGCTATTCTGTGGCAGCCCCTGGTGCCATATTGGGCCTGTTGTTGGCTACAGAGCTTTCCCCCAGGCCATCCTGGAAATGGTGTGCAGGTCTGAAGGTCCTGCTTGAAGGGATGAGTTTGTTCCAGCCCTTGGTGGTGCTACCCACTACCCGGGAGGTGGTGGTATGGTCTTTCTTGCCGACAAAACCGAACTTGTAGGGAGAAAGAGCCTGGCATAACTTTTTCTGCCCTCGACAAAGAAAAAGTAAAATTTCTGAGCTCAGGAGTATTAAAAGGGAGATTCTGAAGTGCTGGAATCCCAGTTGAAGGAGGCCAGCCTTGAGCCAAGTTATCAGGAATGCTGAGCCTGGAAGCAAATAAAAAAAGTGGAACACATTCCTTCTTGAGGTAAAAATAGACTTGTCAGTAAAACAGTAAAGTCAAGAGAAATCTAAATGTCTAAGGTGAGAGGTGACGAGGGTCACATCACAAGGATGCTTAGTTGCCAGAAGATGAATCAGAAGCCATTCAATACCAAGTGGCTGAAGCCAAGATAGCTGTAAAGTTCTGTTAGGAGAGCAAAGAACAACTCAATGATGCCATTAAATAAAAGTGTGGATGAATATGTCCATCTTCCGGAAAGCACAAAACTACTTTCATAAGAATGAAAAGGATAGAAAGAGTAAAAAACTCTCCTCAGTGAACAGAAACAAATGGTTGAAGACTCTACAGCAGCGGTTTTCGAATGTTTTGATGTCAGAACCCTTTAAACTCTTAAAAATTATTGAGGACCCCAATACTTACGTGGGTTTATATCCATTGACATTTACTGTATCAGAAATTAAGATGGGGAAAATATAAGGATAGCGTTTATACATTATTGTATTTTTCATAATAATTGTACAATTATTTGTTACTTTTGTATTTATTATCACACATTTTAAAAATAAATTACATTTTTACATTTTAAAAATAAATAACATTTATTTACATTTTACGTTTTAAAAAGAAAGAACAAATTCTAAAGAAAAATGGACAAAATTTTCCAAAAAAGAATGTGAGAATATTGGTATTATCCTTCATATTTACAATTTTTTAAAAAAAGTCTGACTTAATAGGGGCACCTGGCTGGCTTAGTCGGTTAAGTATTGACTTCAGCTCAGGTCATGATCTCACGGTTCGTGGATTCGAGCCCCATGTCAGGCTCTATGCTGACAGCTCGGAGCCTGGAGCCTGCTTCGGATTCTAGGTCTCCCTGTCCCTCTGCTCCTCCCCTGTTCATGTTGTCTTTCTCCCAAAAATAAATAAACATTAAAAAAAACCTTTTTTTAAGTCTGGCTTAATAGAAGATAGCTGGATTATATCTGTTTCCGCATTCGATATGTTGCAATATGTTGCCATACCTCAAGTACATGAAAAATCCTATCTGAAACAAATCCATAGTTGGAAAAAGGAGGAGTATGTTAACCACCTTTTAATAGATAATTGTGGATATTCTTTGTTATCCTACTAAAGCTTGACAATTGTTTGTTGAAGGGTAGTTCCAATGTGACATCATATCAGTGAAATTTTCATGCTCTGTTAGGTTAAAATTAATTAGTCTGTCTTGCACTTTGAATAGGTTTTTTTTTTTTTTTTTAACCTCTGCATGATTTTGTGACATAGTGTATTGGCTCCTTGAAATATATTGGTTCACTGACTTATTTGAATCTTCCAAATGTTGACATATTTCATTATAAAATCTCAAAATGTTATGCTCATTAATAACACTGCTGATTTTATCAGGAAGGGCTCTTTAAGTATTGGGAAGCTGTCAAACTCATGTAACAGATACAATTTTTTCCAGAATTGTAATATTCATTTGAAACTTGAATCTTACCATTGACACAAAAATATTGTCAGGTGTTGTCCTGGAAGTGACAGGCTTACTTAATTTATTTTCAAGAAAATGTCTGCCAAATACCTAAATTTGTATCGTTTGTCTGTTTTTCTTTAAGTAGAATAGTGTTCTATGAAAAAAGTGACTAGTGGCTAGTTCAGCTTGCAACTCAGTCAGGTGTACACGTGCTTTCCTTCCTGGTAATCGTCACACTTCAGAATGAAGCAGAAGTCTTTTATGTGTTGTCCCCATTTTTTTTTTCGTGATATTAGAACACGAAATTTTAATAAAATCTATAGGTTTGTTTCTGCTTCATCAAGTTCATTCTTAAGTAGAGCTGACTTAAAAAAAATTATTTTGTGGGGGTACCTGGGTGGTTCAGTTGGTTTAAGCATCGGACTCTTGAGTTCAACTCAGGGCATGATCTCACAGTTCACGAGTTCAAGCCCCACGTTGGGCTCTGCACTGATGGTGCGGAGCCTGCTTGGGATACTCTGCCTCCGTCTCCCTCTGTCCCTCCCCTACTCGCTGTCTGTCTCCCTCTCTCATAATAAATAAATAAACATAAACAATTTTTTTTAATCTGAAATTGCAAGGTGGATAAAGAATACAATGACCACTAATACAGTTTGGGGCCTTGACCTTGATTCATATTAGAGGGTCACCAGTTTTACCCATCATTGGTTTTGCATCATTGGTGCAAACATCACCTGCAAAAAAGAGAATAATATCTTAGTATTATAAAGTCATAAGGTTCTAAAAGTTGTTTTGACCTCATAGCCTCCCTACAAGAGTCTTGGGGACCCTCCAGGGGTCCATGGATCATGTCAGAACCAGTGGTCTAAAGCATGGATGGAAAAAGTTCTACAGGAGAGGGAATGTCAGATCAACACTGACTAAATGGCTGCTGAAAATGGCAGCTTGGGCTGCTGTCCTTGGAAAAGATAGCATGGATGAAGGTCACCAGGAAATGGACATAAGGACAGAGTCAAAAATTGGACACCACTTAGGTTAATATGAGCTTTGAGGAAACTGTCCACATCTTTAATTTTTTTTAATTGGAAAAAAAAAACTTTTTTTTTTTTTTTTTTTTGAGAGAAAGAGAGAGAGATTGGGAGAGTGAGAACAGGGGGAGAGGGTGAGAGAAGAATCTTAAGCAGGCTCCACACTCAGCATGGAGCCTGACACGGGGCTTGATCCTGCGACCCTGGGATCATGACCTGAGCTGAAATCAAGAGTCAGATGCTCAGCCAAGCATCTCGGGTGCCCCTGGTCCACATCTTTAAAAGTAGGGCCTGATGGGACCCATCCTGAAGATGCTTTGGGTAATGTAGGTCGTCCTGATTCCTCTTTGCCACCTGCACGTGAAGTTGGTGCAGGCTTTTTCCCTAAATCACGTCATCCAGTTGAAGGTCCCATACTGGGAATGGACCCATGGGAGTATATTATGAGAGAAGAATAGCTGTCTCCTCCAAGAAACTTGTATGAAGTCCCAAAACTACTTCCCACAGGGGATTTTCCTGGTGCTTCATAACCTCCGCTAGTGCCGAGGAACATCTGCCTGCCAAGAAGTTTCCTGTGACATATATATATATATATATATATATATATATATATATATATATATATAAATGTTTATTCATTTTTGACAGAGTGAATGTGTGAGTAGGGGAGGGGTAGAGAGGGGGGTGCAGAGGATCCAAAGCAGGCTCTGTGCTGACACCAGTAAGCTCGACGCGGGGCTTGAACTCGTGAACCGTGAGATTGTGACCGGAGCTGAGGTTGGATGCTTAACTGACTGAGCCACTCGGGGGCCCCTTCTCTGTAACTTTTAACAAGAGCTGGATTTTACCCCTGCCGCAAAGGGATGAGTTCCCTAAGGATGAGTCAGCCTTCCAAAGAACCTCCTTCTGAAGGTCTAAACCAGGACAATCATATTAATAATGTTTCTGTCACTTTCTTAGAGACGTTTTGAATTCTTATTTAGTTTAACAGCTGTTGTTTAAGTGATTGTACATTTGTTCAAATTGAAGCTTGAAAGAATTATAATACTTAGGGTTGTATTTTGTAAGTAGTAGAGTTGTTTTATAAATTAGAATCTTATGAATGAATTATTTCCATTTTATTGTACTCTCTAGGTAGTAGCAGATTTGCATTTTGACTTGATTAATCAGTCCGCCACAACACCAACTATAATAGGCATTTTGCACGCATTTAAAACATTGAAGGCCAGTTTTCTTTGCTGAGAACTATGTTTTCTGTTATAAAGTATTGAGAACGTTGTGAAAGTTGTTTCAAGTTTCCTGAATAAATTTTCAGTGGTTTAAAAGAGTAGTAGATAAACGAATAAAATTGTATCAAAGAATGCTTTTTGTTTCAGGGTTGCAGCTGGGGTGAAAGAGCGTGAAGTGCCCATGTGTCTAAAGAAGGTGCCATATCACCACGTGGTGCTTCCTAAAGGGAGATCCAAAAGACTAACTCTGTCCCCCATAGGTAGCTCTAGTCTATGTGTTTGGGAAGGCATCACTCACCTCTATTCTATACGTATGGGAAGGCAGAGGAACTGGGGATTTTCCTAGTGAGACTCTGTGGAGAGATGAAGGAGGGCTCTTTCTTCCCATTCCTCTCTCCCGACACCTTAAGCCAAATGAGGGGGGCCTCAACGGAACTCCTGGAGCCATGTCCCGTGTCTGGTCCATACCTAAAAATATCTAAAGGTGAGAGGCAAGTTATATCTTCCCTTGAGGTCAGAGCACGGGGAGGGTGGCCACAGGAGCAAAAGGCACTCTCAGTGCTGGTTGGAGCAAGGGTGGTTCTTGGAAGCCACTGAGCTTGTTTTGAAGCATCCTGCCCAAGAGGTCTGCCTGTGCCAAGTCCTAACCCAAAAGCAAGAGTTTGTGTTCAACTGGGACAATGTAGTGGGAGGCCACTGAGTGGGGAGTTACCCTCCAAAAGGGATAAAGAGACAGGGTGACTAATATTTAGGTATCTCCCCCCTCCCTGCCCCCACAGCTCTGACCCCAGATTTATATTAGTCAAGTAAGACTTTTCACTCCCCTCTACCTCTCTTCCCCAGCCCCCATCCTAAACAGCGATCTGATAAGGGAAATAAAACAAAAAGTAGAAAAGGCTGTCTCCCTACCTCCCTGCCCACCACTGCCTCCCAATCTTTATCACAGGTTTCTAAGTTTAGATCAGACCAAGAGTTTTAAATTAAATGAGATTAAAGTTTTGATTCAGATTTTATTAAACATTTTAATACCCCTAAATAAGACAGTTTTTTTTTTATTTTTAATACTTTAAAGTGATTGAAAAGCTGTAGGCTCTACTTCAAATACCATCCAACAAAGAAACAAATGTTAAAAGAAGGAAGATATTTCAATATTTTACTCCCACTAGGTTTGGACTGTTAAATATCTTCATTATGATAATGATGAATATCCTTGGGCATGAATTTTTATTCTTCGTTGGAGCAGTTTCCTTAAGATGAATGCCCAGATGTGGAGTAATTGGTCAAAGGCTATGAACATCATTATGGTTTCAGATAAGCAATTGTTAAATTGACAACCCATATGTTTGCCAACATAAACTGCCACTAGCAACATAGGAAAAAATCAATTTCATGCCAAATTTCATTGAACTGTCACTACCCTTATGAGATGTCACAAGTCAAGGTCAAAAGAATATAATACAGAAAGTAGGATAGTACTCATAACTTCCGGTTTTCCCTTTGTACCTATGACTATTCTCTTTGGGAAAAAATACACGAATGTCCGTGTGGATTTTGTTTTGAAAAAACAAAAATATGTTTATATAGTACATACTCGTATTCACTTTGTTGTATCTTTCCATATCAACACACAAGTTCTGCCTTAATGAATGTTCCAATATCTTGCAATAAAAACGATAATATACATTAAAAATTCAACATTAGGGAAAAAGTCACATTAAATTTCTCATAACTAATTAATTGATTGATTTTACAAACATTGTAGTCTTTTTTTTTCTTCCTCCCTCTTTCTTTATTATTGTATTTTGTATTGTACATTATTTTCAGGGTACCATGTTGTGCCATGTAGCATTCATTTATTTAATACATAGATACTGCATATATAGGCTTGAATTAAAAAGAAAAAATTGCATCTGCTCGCTGGAGTTTCCACCCTAGTGGAGTTCTCTTTCACGTTCTACTTTGTCTTCTCAAGTTTAATACTTAAACCCAAAAGTTTGGCCATTAATTAATAGCGATCTTCCTAGTAGCCAACACAAAGTGGGAAAATTAATGAGATACATAAGTTACAGTTGCTGAGGAAATGCAGTTATTCACAGTTGTAGGAATGGAGAGAATATTTCCTGTGGGTCTTCATTAAAGAGATACCTTATGATATAGAGAGCAGTGTTCTCAACATTATCTCATTAGCACAAACTGAATTCCATAGTGCTGTTTTCTATTATGTTTTTCAAAACAGATCAATGACCTAATGCCAAACACAATTCAGAAAAATGAGTTCTCTAAGGAGTATGTATCTTGTGGATCAGGCTCTCTGACTTAACCTAATGACATAATTTAGAGGGTCTACAGATGAGATTTCAGAATCTAGAAGAATATATTGACCACACATGTTTCCTGGAATCCTCCATTAACAATAATATCTTGTACAACAGAACTTTCTGTAAGAATTGGGTTAGCAGCTAGGGTGCCTGAGTGGCTCAGTTGGTTAAGCATCCGATTCAACTCAGGTCAGGATCTCATGTTTCATGAGTTTGGGCCCCGTGTCAGCCTCTGTGCAGACAGCTCAGAGCCTGGAGCCTGCTTCAGATTCTTTGTCTCCCTCTCTCTGCCCTCCCCTGCTCCTGCTCTGTCTCTCTCTCTCTCAAAAATAAATAAACATTAAAAAAAAGAAGAAGAATAGGGTAGCAGGGTGGTTTTAGAGTATACTTCATGATGAGTGTAGATATTCTATGTTACTAATTTACAGTGTAAGGATACTTTAATAGCCTCTGCAATGTATCAAACACTGTACTAGGAAGTTGGTATAGAGAGGTGGATCAGATATAACTCTACCCCACAATGCTCATAGTCTCAAAGGGAACCAAAATTTGTACACAAACATCTATGAGATACTAAATTTCAAGGGCCATAAAAAGAGTCCAGATAAAGGGCAGTTCATTTATTCATTTAACAACCATTTATTTAGTGCCTAGTATTGCCAGGTATTGTGTTAAGTGTTGGTGATACAAAGTGATACAACAAGATGCCTACCAACAAAATTTTAGAAAATGAAAAAAAAAAAAAGTATCATTTATAAAAGCAGCCAAAGTATCAAATACCTGTTAGTAAATCTAACAAACAGCATGAAATATCTTCACAAACATTGTGGACAGAAACTAAAAAGGACTGAATGAGTGGAAAGATATACTATATTCATGGATTGGAGGCATCAGTATTGTTAAGATGTCAATAGTCACCAAATTGATCTCAGTTTTATGCAGTCTCAATAAAAATTATGTTAGTTGCAAAGTCATCAAGTTGTATAGATTAAAATATCTATAGCTTTTTGTATGTAAACAATTGCATTAGAAACTTTTTTGGGGGGTGAAAATTGATCAGCTGATCCTAAAATTTATATGGAAATGCAAGAAACTTAGAAGGCTGTCATAAGCAAATGGAGCCCCAAATATGACTGCACCTTGATCTCTGGAATCTGTGAATGTCATGTTACATAGCAAACGTAGGTATAATTAGGGCTATGGAATTTAAAATAGGGTGGTTATCCTGGATTATACGGATGGGCCCGATTCAATTATATGAGCTTTGAAAGCAAAGAATTTTTTTTTGGCTGGAGACAGAAGAGAGGCAGCACGAAAACTGGAGAATTTGAAATATAAGAAGGCGTCGATGTGCCATTGCTGATTTAAATGTGGAGGAGGCTACATGATAAGGAATGAAAGTGGCCTTAAAGGGTTGACAGAGGCTCCCAGCTGACAGTGAGCAAGGAAACAGAGACCTCAGCATTATAGCCAAAAAGGACTGAATTCAGCTAAGAACGTGAATCAAATTGAAAGGAGGTTATCCCTGAGAGATTCCAAATAGAAGCCCAAGCTGACTGATGTCTTGGTCTTTGGCCTCATGAGGCCAAGAGTAGAGGAACCACCTGAGCCTGTTCAGACCTCTGATCTACAGAACTGTGAGACAAGGAATTTGTATTGTTTTAAGCTGCTGAGTCTGTGATAAATTGTTATGGCAGCAATAGAAAACTAATGCAATACCAAAGGTGATCTTAAGAACAAAACTGGAGGACTTACGCTCCGGAAATACAGATTCCTACCTTCTTGGCATCTATACTTTAATGCAATGAGACTTTAAGGAGGAGAGGGTTCTCCATGTATCAAAAATTGTCCTGAATCATGTCAGGTATTTGCTCAGTAGGGCGCTTTGCGGTCCCAGTTTCATCCCTTATAGGCACTGCTTATTTCCACTTTGCCAACATCACTGTTCCACATAGAATGTCTTTCTCCCCTTGTCCTACCTAAATGCCACTAATGATTCCAGGTTGTGAGCTCCATAAAAACAGTAACAAGAATAACAACAGTGCGGTGAAATTTCTTTGGATATTTTGTACTGCATTGATCATATTCTTTTTTGGTCTCTTACTCTATTCACAGTCAGAATCATAGAGTAAAGCACTTAGTTATTGTGTTTCATTGGTGTTAATGTAACCGATCTATTTTGTGGTATCCTTTTAGTCCTTCCCCTCATTTCTGAGAACTGTCCCTCTCTGAAGTTTCAGATGAAAGAATGGCTTCTGAGGCCATGTGTGTGTGTTATGACCATTTCCCTCTCTGACCAAAACTGATTGGGTTGAAATGGATCCCAGGCCCAGGATCTGAGCTGATTTGATTCTCTGGAGAAATCGAACCAATTGCCACAGACACAGGGGGTGGTTGTGTGTTACTTAGTGGCCTCCAATGTACATTACATCCTAAATAAGTGGGGTAAGTATCCTCACCCTTGTGCACTCCCCTCCCTGTGAACCTTGGTTTTAACCAAAAGAATGCAGCAGAAGTGATGCTATGCCAGTTTTACTACAATGAGCATGTATTCCGTGTCCTCATAATTAGAAAAGACATTCAAATGCAAAATGGAGCTCATGGCATCATAGGGTTGATATGAGACTTAAATGAACTTATATACATTATGTGCCTTGCCTGGTGCTTGCTGCATGCCTGATAGTTAATAGGGGTATAAAAATGTGAGCTGCATTTCCCAAGTAATTACTTGGAGACTAATGGCTTTCTGAATTATTCTTTAAGTAGTATGGTTATAGAATGCCCAATTCCCTTAGACTAAATATGGTTATGTGAGCCATGGCTGCTAAGGAATTGGATGAAGTCTGTGGCCTCGAAGAAATGCTATAAAACCTGCAAAAAAACACATAAGATCAGATGGGAGCCTAGCCTATATGAACATGAAAAACCAACTGAGTTGACCAGTTTATAGCTCATGGGTCAACGCATAACAAACTTAAAGACTGCTCACAGAAGTCTCTTTACCTTCCTGCTACCATGTGAGGAGACAAAGCCTTGCTTTTTCTGGAAGGTTCCCAAGCCTAGAACCAAAGTTCAGCTCTTTAATGCTGTTGTGTCCCCTCTGCTACCTGGTGGAGTTGTGTGTCAAGGGATAATAAGCCGAGAACTCACCATGAGCCAGATACTGGTCTAACTGCTTGATATGTATTTACTTGTTTCATTTTTCCAACATCCCTACTACAAATATTCTCATTAATAGATGAAGAAAATGAGTTAGGAGTGGTTAAACCCCTTTACTTTGTGCAACTAATTAGTAGCAGAGGACTTGACTCAGGCAGTCTAATCCAGAATTTGTGTTTTTACATTTGCATGATTTAGCTGTAGGATGAGAAATCTCAGCATGAGAACTCCTTGAAGTCACAAATTTCAGATATCCCCAAAACAATCATGGAACCTTGCTTTGTCACATTTAAAGATAAAGTTCATTTCTCAAAGTACTTTTAGTCCGCTCTTTTTGGGCCACTGAAAAGAACTGTATTTATGAACTTCATCCTCACTTTGTGGTGTTTCTTTGCCTCCTAGAACATAAAGATCAAGGATGTGGTGGGCCATTTTCTTGGCATATCTTTGGGCCAGAAGTGGCTCTTCTAGGAAGTCTCTCGGGCCCTATGATGGTGCTCTATCCTTTTAGGTTCCTGCACTTGAATATCTCCTTCTCCTAATTTCTCTCCCTGGTGTCCAGCCTTGGTAATTTCCACCAATTAGTTTCCCTAGTTCCCATTCTGATTAGCTAAAATACAGGCATGTTTTTGCATGTTGTTTACTTTCTTTTGTTCATATTCTTTCCTCTACTGCCTGACTTCCCCATTTTGCTGTTTTCTGTCCGTTTCTGACATTTTGAACATAATATCTATACTACCTCCTTCTATTCTTTTTTTTTTATTTGTTGTTCTATTCTTAATTTATATAAAATGACGCTTGCATGCACACCTGAAGAAATGGGCTATTTGTCACACACCATTTACCAAGGTTTTGCTTTTCCTACAATTACTTATTCTTGATGGGACATTCATTTATAACAGAAACTGGGCTTCTTTTATGACATTAAGATCTGAAGACTTGTGCTGATTTTCTCCAAATTCCCACTTCTTGGAGAAATCTGGAGTTTTTCATACTTTCGGTAGTTCAGTTCTACATGGGCAAAACTTGGGGACCAGAAGAGATACCTTTTCTTAGACGCCAGGCAGATCAGTATTTTCCTATCATGTTTGTTCACAGAATGCAACCTAATCTTAAAATCCCTTAGGTATGTGCTGAGATCCCTGATGGGTTAAACTTCGATGGAGTGAGAAATTAATCAATTTCTGCCTCCGGTTTCTGTTAGTGCTACCAGACCATGTGGCCTCACAGAAGCTTCTAACTGATATACAGCAATAATATGCAGGAAGACAAAGGCATCTCCAGTGGGACCATGAGTGATCCTGGAGCATGAATAGCTTAAAATTCCAGATTGTGGTGTTGGTATTGGAATACCTGCTTGTCCTTTCAGGAAAGAGTACTCTTAAAACAGGTAATTTTTAAATACATAAATATATTTTTAAAATATTTATTTATCTTGAGAGAGAAAGCATACGTGAGCCAGTGGGGGAGGGCACATGAGCAGGGGCGGGTGAGCAAGGGCAGAGGAAGGTGGGGAAGGGTGAGGGAAGGGCAAGGAAGGGGCAGAGAGAGAGAGAGAGAGAGAGAGAAAGAATCCTAAGCAGGTTCCCTGCTGTCGACATGGGGTTCGATATCACGGACTGAGATCATTACCTGAGCCGAAATCAAGAGTCGGATGGTTAACTGACTGAGCCAACCAGGAACCCTTTAAAATAGGTAATTTGTTGGCAGGTGTCTTAGGTTGGGGTCCCTAGAAACAGAACTCAAGACAGAGATTTGGGTGCGTGTGACTTATTGAGGGAGTGCTCTTCAGGAATAACCTCTAAGGGAGGGGAAGAAGCAGGGCTGGGAAGGGGAAGGATTCAAACAAAGCCATCATTTCAGGAAAAAGTGTAGCTTGGCCTTGATTCATGTAGGCTTTGGGGCATAAAGAGTGCCAGAAGGTTGTCTCACCCTGAGACAGGGGAGGGGCTGGGGATTATTATTATTAGTAGTAGTAGTATCATTTACCCCTTATTAGTCAGTTCTCTGCCATCATTCCCCTCCCCCTTTGGTTGTGTCAACTTATAGGCAGCTCCTGGCCAGCTGGCCCTCTTTAGCCAAGTGCAATTCTCTGGCAAAGGTTATTCAGGTAAGCTATTAATGGCAACATTTGCTGCAGCTGGGGGATGGATGGGCATGCCAGCTGGAAAAGGGTGTTGGCTGATCCAGTTCCTGGTGATGGCCCGCTTCCAGGCTAGGGAGGACATCTTCTAGCTGCAAGGTCAGATAATAAACTGGCAGAACTGGATCAAAACTTATGTCCACCTGTTTTCCTTTTAACCCCCACCTGTTTTCCTTTTAACCCCAGGGTAGGGTCATGGTCAGAGTAGGAATTTATAGGAGAGGTTCTGTTTTATTAAATACATGTGTGGGATCTCATTTTAGATTTTAGAGAGCCAGGCTACAGAATCACATCACAAACTTAAATGGGGGTCTTTACTGAATAGGGATGGGAAATCTTTTGGTTGAAGAAAAAATATAACTGAATTATTATATTTCCAAAGAAAAGGCAATCACAAAGGTCTATGTCCATGGCACTTTGGTTTTAGAGATTAAGTTTGCTCGGGAAATGAAGGACATTATTTAAATCATGCATTGATCATACTCTCAAATTAAGAGCCAGTAGAAGAATAAAAGGGAAAAAAAGGAAGATAGTTGATTAAGGTGAAGAGGGGAAAATTTTCTTTAGTAGAATGACTAAGATCTTAGCACGTAGTGTAGGCACAGAGGAAATGGAACATGAGACTTTGGAGGCCAGATTAAATGTATCTAAGAATGGATAGGAGAAGCACATCCATTTAGCTACCCCTTCTGGATGAAGGGATTGCTATATAACTGCCCTAAGACCAGAAAAGGTAAGTGATCTCAGGGAGGAGATGGGAATAGGTTCCCCAGGGTTTCCTGAAGTTTGGAAACGGTTGTGGGAATGCAGCTCTATGGAACTGTGGATAGATATTCCCTGACAAGAACAATTGGGTGTGTACCCCTCGAGGACCGAGACAGCCATGCAATATTCGAACAGGTGTGAACGAGGAGACCCGAGAAACCAGGATGAAACGCTCACGGCAGGGAGTCATGAACTGGAAGGTGGGATGGTTATCGTAGGTGGGGAAGTAGGAATTGCCCGTGCCCCCAGGGAACCTGCCAGGGAGATTTATGGAATTCGGATCCTCTCAAGGGAAGGCACAGGGCAAATAAAAACTACTAGAAGGGAGCCAGGCAAGATAAATAAACGAGGTCAGTCCTGAGTTGGCGATTGATCTGATGAGGTCACGCCTCCTGAGTGGGATTGGACAATTTAGGAAAGTGAGGGTAGATATTTGTTTCAAAATTGTATGCTTTGGAAAACTCTTCATTCCTTGACTTGGTATCAGGTACCCCGGGGGATCCTCAAGACAAACTCTAGAGGAGTAAGTTAGAAAGACAAATGTCTGGCCCAGAAAAAGCAATATGAAAGCAAACAGAATGAGGGCACTCAGTCAGCAAGCAGTTTCCGTCCTCTCAATAGGGAAGGCTGGAGGTCCCTTTAAGAAGCAGTGTGAATTGCCACCTTCTGAGCTGAGGCTTCTGATGGGAACAGAGGGACAGGGAACACCAGAGGCCCATCACACCCATGCAGAAAACAGATGGAACAGAAGGAAACATTAAAGGCTGGGATTTTCAAAAGCAGAAGAAAGATAGGGTCTCCAGGAGCATGCAATCTAGGGGCGTGCTCTTACTGGGCCCCTGGACGCAGGCTCCAGAGCCATCCCTGGCAGCATCCTGAAGATGCCGAAGATGAAACTGGGAAGAATCCATTGTGGTGAGGAGGTCGTGAAATAAACACAGAGCATTCAAATGAGAACAGACAAGTTACTTCCGGAGTTTGCTATAGCAAGGGAGTCAGCCACCATCACTTCTATTTGGCAGAAAGTCAAAGGCAAGCATAGGCTGGAAGAGACTTATAGGGAAGACTTCAAATGTGCTCTGATTGGAGGTTGTTGGCATGGAGAATCTGGAAGTAGGTGAATCAGAAGTCAGGCACCTTATGCACCTGATTTGGCTTCCTCCGTTGCTGAGCTGGAACTGAGAGCAAAAACTTGAGAAGCTGGCTTGACTGTCTGAGCTGATTGCTACAGAGGTGATGGGTCACAGTTCTATTTTCATCTATTCTCTGGCCATTGGCTGTTTGAATATTTGGTTTTTCAAGAGTGAAACTGCGCCAGGGAGCAGGTTTCATGGACTGATAACATTTTCATAGCAGGAAGACTGTGGCTGGGATTGGAAATGGCTATTTGCACACAGAAATGTAGAAGTGATGTCCTTATTTGAAACCCATTCTCAATACGTCACTGGGATGTCAGGGACCAAAGGTTCAGAGGGGAATGGAAAAGATGAGGTTCTGAATATGCAAGAAGAGAAAGTAAGTTACCCCCTGTAAGACCTGCTGGTTGGGAGTGTTGCCATGGCAAATTTCTAGTTTACCACTCTCCAAGAAGAGAACAAGCATGGCTGGATTCCTTCCCCGTCAGAAAAACATTGTGTCATAATTAACATCTTGTTGTGTGATATTACCCATTTAATTCTAGGGTCACAGGTCGTGGATATCGTATAGTATGACCAGCACTCAAGCAAGGCTAAGATCAAGAGGATTTTTTTTTTTTCAGGCTTCCTTGTCCGCAGATGACACTGGGGATGTGCTATGTATTTTTATAAAAATAATAAAGATTAGACTAAATCCTGGTTTCTGGGTATGCCATTGTGAATAGAATAATTTTTCTAGGGTAGAGAGTTTGCTTGTATTTTTAAAATTTGGGGATGTATGGCTGACACTGAGATACTCTTGTGCCCAATTAACCCTTCAGATTGTTTAAAGCAGAGATGCATGAAAAATTTGGGTTGCATTAATGCAACTTTGGAGTCTGGAAGGAACTATTCCCATTCCAGTGGATAACAACCCAGGCTGAAGCACGGACAGAGCTCTGTCTTGAGCTGAGCAAGGTCCTTTGACTGAGATGGGGCAGAAAAATAACCTTGGGGAAGTTGATTTGGGGATTTTCTTTCTTTCTTTTTTTAATGTTTATTTTTGAGACAGAGTGCATGAGCAGGGAAGGGGCAGAAAGAGAGGGGGACACAGGATGTGAAGGAGGGCTCTGGGCTGACAGCAGCAAGCCCGATGCGGGCCTTGAACTCAGGAACCACGAGATCATGACCTGAGCTCGAAGTCAGACACTCAACTACTGAGCTACCCAGGCGCCCCTGGGGATTTTAATTCTTTAGAACTCTTACTAGAGAACTTTCTATTTAAGTTCCTTGGGCTTAAATTTTTTTTTTCTGAGACTTTAATAATGGGAGGATGGTTATATTTAAATTTGACATGTTATTAATTATTGATCTTATATTATAAGGTATTATATTGTCATTTGATCTTATAACTTCTGCTGATCTATATTGGTTAACATGGCTGTGCATGAAACAGGAAAGTACAGCTAACAGAGAGGGAACTTCCAGTCTAGAACAGCAGGGATTTGGAGTAGTTATTTAATTTACTGTCCTTACCTATTTTCATGTCCTCCAGTGGTCCTAGGAGATTATACAAAAAAGTACTTTCTGGTGTCCAGGCAGTATTTTGTGCAAGTGAGAGAGTCTCAGGTCTCTTTAAATATTGTTGTGAGAGATTGGGAGAAGGGTTAGCAGGACTTAGTCTGGCAATGTTTATCTTGGAACTCACAAGAAGTGAGTAGGCTTTCCTAACGGTTTTGTTTTGGGAATACTCAATTGTAAAGGATGTAAGTACTCCCTCTATCAATAAATAAATGATCTCGGGTTGGGATCCTCCAAAAGCAAGCCCCGAGACAAGGATTTGGGTGCAAGTGGTTTGCTGGGAAATCAGGTGTGGGAGTGGGGTAGACAGACTGGAAAAGCGGAGAAGCTAATAAAGACAGCATTCGGAGTAAGGACTGCTCTGGGCAACTGGGGCTCAGTCCAGCTGGCAAACCTCCGAAGTTTGCAGAACAGTCCTCCGAACTGTCCCACTCAGAGGTGAGGATGCTGGGATCCCCCCACCAGCCTCTGTTCCTCAGGTGTTGGGAACTGTTCTTGGGGTCATTAAGTTCTCAGTGTCCTGCCTAATTATGCTTCTGTGTCCAGAGAAGTGCAGGGATTTGAGATAGAAAATCATCACCGTGGATGGGAGCTCTCTTCTTCATTTAAAAAAAAATTATGTTTTTAATTTCTTTTTTTATTCAAGTATAATTAATGTACAGTGTTATATTAGTTTCAGGTGTACAATATAATGATTGAATTCTATCTCTTACTCAGTGCACATCACAGTGAATGTACTTGTAATCCCATTCACCTATTACCCATCCTCCCTCCCCCCCAGCTTCCCCTCTGGCAACCACCAGTTTGTTTTCTGTATTTAAGAGGGGTTTTTTTAATCTCTTTTTTTTTGTTCATTTATTTGTTTTGTTTCTAAAATTACACATAAAAGTGAAATCATATAGTATTTGTTTTTCTCTGACTGACCTATTTTGTTTAGCAGGATATTTTCTAGGTCTATCCGTGTTTGCAAATGATAAGATCTCATTTTTTATGGCTGAGTAATATTCATATATATATATATATATATATAGGTAATATACCTATATATATATATATATACCTATACCTATATAGGTATATATGTGTGTGTGTGTGTGTGTGTGTGTGTGTGTGTGTGTGTATATATATATATATATATATACACACACACACATACATATACCTTGTCGTCTTTATCCATTCATCTATGAATGCATACTTGAGCTGTTTCTATATCTTGGCTATTGTAGATAATGCTGCAGTAAACGTAAGGGTGCAGGTCTCTTTTCTTCTTAAGCTGCTGGTGGCTTTCAGGGTGGGTCAAAGGAATATGGGTGGATGCTAATGGAATCTACATAAGTCCACCCTCCACCCCAAAATTTAATAGGGTCTTTTCTGTAATTTAACAAGCTGATTCAAACATTCATTTGGAAGGAAAACTGCAGTAGAAAATCCAGGAAACTTTTGGGAGCGCCTGGGTGGCTTAGTTGGTTAAGCGTCCGACTCTTGATTTGGGCTCAGGTCATGATCTCACTGTTTGTGAGATCGAGCCCCACATCGGGCTCTGTGCTGACGGTGTGGATCAGGCTTGGGATTCTCTCTCTCCACCCTCTCTCTGCCCCTATCCCTCCTGGTCTCTCTCTCCAAATAAATAAATAAACTTAATTTTTAAAAATAATCCAGGAAACTTTTGAAACACAAAATAATGTAGGGGACCCATCCAGCAATTTTAAAAACATCCTATATAAAGCTATACTAGATAGAATTTTGGGATACTGGTGCAGAAAGAAAAAGCATTTTTTGGAACACAATAAAAAAACCCTGAAACTGACTAATATATGTAACAAAATTTAGTATACGATAAAAAAGTTTTCAGATCTATAGGGGAAAATGGTCTATTTAATAAATGGCAGCACAACTTGCTATCCATGTGGGGAAAAAATAAGCTATGTTCCTAGCTCACACCGTAAGCAAAATAATTTCAGATGAATTAAAAATCCACATGTGTGCAAACAAAAACTCAGTGCACAACTGGAAGCATCAAAGGAAAAGATTGTTAACTTTGATTACATTAAACACAAAAACTTCCCTACATAAAAAGACAGAATAAAATTTAAAAAGTGAGGTATAAATAGGGAGAAAATACTTGAAACACATCATAGATGAGAAGAATCAATATCCAGAATAAAGAACTTTACATCAGTAAGAAAAAGATAACCCACAAGAACAAGCAATTCAAGATTAATAAATATGAGTGTCCAATAAACATTCTCCACTTTACTAGGAATCAGGAAAATGCAAAAAGAGAGAGAGAGAGAGAGAGAGCTTCTTCTCCCCACTGTTGCTCATTCAACTGGTTCTCACCAGTCTCTTGAATTTTTGCCAGAATACTGAAGTTGAAGGAAAAGATATTTTCTTCCATACTGGTGCAAGTATAATTAGGTGACACATTTTTTAAAGGCATTACAAGGCAATATGCCAATATCACCTACTTTAATAATTGTGCATACGCTTTGAACCAACAATTCCATTTCTAAGTATTTGTTCTAGTGAAAGATCTGACTTATGTGTAAAGAGACATAATGCATAAGGTTGTCTGTTGCAGCATTGTTAATAAACATTAAAACTGGAAACTACTTCAAACATCCGCTAATTTAGGAATGGTTTATAAATGGTGGCATTTTATACTATGGCATGCTCCATAGCAGTTAAATGAATATGGTAAATTTGTAGGGACGTACAAGAACAGGGCTGTCTGGGTGGCTCGGTAGGTTGAACTTCTGGCTCTTGATTTTGGCTCCAGTCATGATCTCATGGTTGTAGGACTGAGCCCTGTGTCGGGCTCTGCACTGGGTATGGAGCCTGCTTTGGACTCTCTCTCTCTCTCTCTCTCTCTCTCTCTCTCTCTCAAAAAGAAAAAAAAAAAAAGAACTGGTGTCTAATGCACTGTGAAAAAAAAAGTTGTAGAACAATATATTTAATATTCACTCCCAAGGTCCACATTTTCTATATGTGCATGTATGTGTATATCAACTCTTAGAAAAAGGTCCAGAGTGATAGTCACCAAACATGTGGAGTGAGGGGAGAGAAACCGAGGGGGCTTTCACTCTATATGGGATGGATTCTTCTCACTGAGAATTTACTTTTGTACTGAGTAATTAAATTTGTAATTTTAAATGTTTTGCTTCGGAGTTTAAAAATATAGCCTTATATTTTATTTATTTTTAAGATTTCCATGCTTGATGTGATGGAGTGTCACATAGGCTTGGGTGCAATTCCATTTTTGCTATTTAATTATTTCTGTGCTTTTAAATAACTACTGAAATCCTCTGGGACTGTCTTCCTATGTGCATAACAAGGGAAATATCACCTTCCTTACAGGGTTGCTGAGAGCATTAAGTGAGATAACATATGTAAAAGGACCCCAGACTGGCACATTACAGCTAATTAATAAATGTTCTGTTTTCCCCTTAGAGCATTGCTTTGCTACAGGACAAAAATGAAACATTTCATACTCATCCAACAGAGAGGTCCTTATTTGGAAAGCTTTGCTCTAATGATTTCAACTATATTCATTCGTTTTTTCATTCATCCTCCACTGTCTTACATGTAACCACTTATCACTTATTTTGGAATTGTCCTGAATCCTTGATAATCACTTTGACAAAAGAGAAGTTGATATTGATCAATCTAATTTATCAAGTGTTTGTTTGATAGACATAGAAGCACTGTGTAGGGTATTATGGGTGAGGGAATGGAAGAAATAAATATTAGAAATACTTCTTGTCCAGTAGGAGCTTATAGTTTAACCAGGAAACCAAGATATGTACTAAAAAGGACTACCATATGAGGATGTAGACAAATAATGGCACAAAAAGTGCATACCAGGTAAAGTATAGGTGAAGACCTATTACTCTCGAGGGTCAGAATAATGTCCATAACGGAGAAGCTGATTGCTGTATTTATAGTAAGAATGTGGCTGAAGATGTTGATTGCATTGTTTTCCCTTTTAGAAGAACCTGAAGGAGATATATTTTGTCTCAAAATTTTTTCAGGAATAGTGCTTCTCCTAAACAATTTTTAAAAAATTTCATAGGCCCCTGGGGTGCCTGGGTGGCTCAGTCGGTTAAGTGTCCGACTTCAGCTCAGGTCGTGATCTCACAGTGTGTGGGTTTGAGCCCCGCGTCGGGCTCTGTGCTGACAGCTCAGAGCCTGGAGCCTGTTTCAGATTCTGTGTCCCCCTCTCTCTGAGCCTCCCCCATTCATGCTCTCTCTCTCTCTGTCTCAAAAATAAAGGTTAAAAAAAAATTTTTTAAAATGTCATAGGCCCCCAAAATCTGGCAACACAATGCCAGGTTCCCTAACGCTATAAGAAGTGATAACAAAAAATGTGTGTGTGTGTGTGTGTGTGTGTGTGTGTGTGTGTGTGTGTGTGAGATTAGAGTTTTTTTCTGGCTGTGGAATGTAGTCTTCATACACTGTACACACAAAGTTCCATCTGTCTCAGTATCAAACTTCAGTTTGCTATCTCCCAATTGACATTCATTGGGCCATTTTTTTTATTAAAAAATTTTTATGAATATATTTATTGTCAAATTGGCTTGCATACAACACCCAGTGCTCATCCCAAGTGCCCTCCTCAATGCCCATTTTCCCTCTCCCCCACGCCCCCCCATCCACCCTCATTTTGTTCTCAGTATTTAAGAGTCTCTTGTGGTTTGCCTCCCTCCCTCCCTGTTTGTAACTATTTTTTTTTCCCCTTCCCTTACCCCATGGTCTTCTGTTCAGTACTCGACTAAGCTAGCTGCTTCTAGGTAATGGGGAACATGTGAAGACCAGTAAATCCTGTGAATATGTGAACCTATTACTGTGGTTTTTTTTTTCAATAAAATGAATTCCTGGGTCAGAAGTAACGTTGTGTGTGGACACTATAATGATGAAGAAGGTATTCTGTAAGTTCCTGGATGGTGTTGCTACCATAAGCATTGAGAACAAAGAAGGCAAATTCATTTTGACAATAAATGTCTGTTACAATGAACACATCGATGCCACCTTCATGATGGAAATAGTCCAACGAAAGCAGCCTGCTGCCTGGTGACTGGCTGGTTCCTCTAGGGACTGGTGACACTGGATGCTATGTTTTCTATCCTGCTGATTTGTTTTTTGACAGTTTGAGGGTGATGTATCTAGGTGTGGATCTCTTTAAATTTATCCAACTTGGACTTCATTGATCTTCTTGAACGTGTCAATGAATGTTTTACGTCAAATTTGGGAAGTCTTTGACTATTACTCTGCAAATTCTTTTTGCTCTTGTCTCTTCTTCTGGGACGGACTCCCCATCATGCATATACTAATATGTTTCATTATGTCTCACTGGTTTCTGAAATTCTGCTTTTTTTTTTTTCATTCTTTTGCCTTTCTCTTTCTCAAACTGGATTGTCTTAATTAATTTATTTTCACATTCATTGATTATTTTTTTCTCGGGCCAAATCTGCCTTTGAGACACTCTCATGAAGTGTTCATTTCAGTTACTGAATTTTTTTAACTCCGGACTTTATTTGGTAATTTTTTGAAAATAATTTTAAATCTATTAGCACTCTGTTTGGTGAGATGTCACTTTCATTCTTTTCTTTAGTTCTTTACATGTAATTTCTTTTTATTCTTTGAATGTATTTTTAAAAGCTGATCTAAAGTCTTTGTCTAGTAAGCCCAATGTCAGCTTTCCTTGAGGACAGTTTTATTGACTGTTTCTTCCCCCTTCCGTTTGTAGTGCTACACTTTCTTGTCTCTTTGTATGTCTTGTAACTGTTGTTGAAAACTAAACATTTGGGGGCTCCTGGGTGGCTCAGTCAGTTAAGCGTCCGGCTTCGGCTCAGGTCATGATCTCTCGGTCTGTGAGTTCGAGCCCCGCGATGGGCTCTGGGCTGACCGCTCAGAGCCCGGAGCCTGCTTCGGATGCTGTGTCTCCCTCTCTCTCTGCCCCTCCCCCACTCATGTTCTGTCTCTCTCTCAAAAATCATAAGTAAACGTTAAAAAAATTTAAAAAATACAACAACATTTAAAATATTCCATGGCAGTTCTGGAAATTGGATTCTCCTCTTCCCCAGGGTTTGTAATATCTGTCGTTTGGTGTTTCTGTTGCTATCTTGCAGATGCTATTTGTTTGTTTACTGACTTTCCTGAACCAATTTGGTAAGGTCTGCATTCTTTGTCACGTGTGGCCTCTGAAGCCTCTGCTCGGTTAGCTTAGAGGTCAAAGGCACAGACGTCCTGCGTTGCTTTGGATGAACAAATCTCCCAGTCCTTGCAGAGGGACTTTGTGTACATGTTGGGGCACACATTTAATGCTCAGGCAGCCTTTTGAAAAAAATTTTTTTCACCTTAACCTTTACTTTCTACTTGAACACAGCCTCGAGGTAAGCCAGAGGTGAGAGCTTAGGGTTTGCTCAGTGGTTTTCTGGCCTCATGCACAGCCCTGGGCATATACAGAGCCCTGTGCATATATTCACAGCCTTCTAGATTCCTAGGAATGTGTCAGAGCTCTCCAAAGACCTTTATGAACTTTGCTTTACCTTTGAAGTTTTTTGGTCAGCTTGTTGTCTGTCCCAACTGTTATTGCCCCCTGAGGCGAGTGCGATATTCAACAATTGCTGCTGGTTCTGTTTGATAAATACCCCTGAGGAAAATGTTGTTCACACTGAGTGAACTCTGAGTTGGGTCCCATGAACACCTGCTAGCGAGAGTGTGCAGGGAACTGCCAGAGGGGTCAAATAATGATGATTCTCTGGAGTGGTGGTTTTGGGGAGCTCTAAAACTCTCCGTTTTCTCCAGTGACCGCTGAGTGGCTAGTTTTCACTATGATTGTGGAACTGTGGTTTTCAAGGCTACTTTGGAGCTGGGGGTGGGGGATGGGATAGGGCAATTTAAAATGCTACAAGGCTGGCTAGTCTTACCAAGATTCAGTTCTTTTTCTTGAATACACACTCCTTGGATTGCCGCAAGCCCTTGGTTAATTTCCAGAGTTTTGGAAAAGGTGATTTTCACGATTTTTCTGATTTCTCTTTGCATTTATGGAAAAGCAGATTTCCAGGGTCCTTATTCCATCCTTCCTGCTGCATCCTGCTTACCTGCGGTATCTTTGATTCTGCTTCTGCAATATTTGCTGGAATGTAGGTGCTAATATCTCTTCCTCAAACTTTTTCTCTTCAGTTTTCCAGGTGGTTTTTGTCCAATTGCCAGACCATGTGGTGACACCATTAGCCACCACCCAAGAATCGGGATAGGTCTTTCCCTCGTACCATCTCTTTGTCCAGGCAAAGTGGGTAATCAGATGTGTTACTTAAAAGTTTTGCCCAGGCAAAGGATTCTTCATCATTTTTCAGACACTTCAGAGTGAATCAGTAATATTTCCTTCTGGCGTATGTCTCAGTATTGTGCGGACTATCTGTAAACCAGACCCAAGTTTTATCTTCTTCGGTCAAATGGTCACAGGAAACTTCCATGAGGCTGTAAGGTATGAACTAGGGGGTAAATGTCAATGCAGCGAGAGTGATTGCTATGGGAGTCTAAACCAGTGCAACGTACTTGTACGTAGGACCTGGTTAAATCTGATCTTAGATAAACCACTCTCATCTGATGATGGGATCTGGTGATGCACCGTGCAGTGTACCTCCGACTTTATGGTTGATGGGTCAGATAATGGTGGCAAGTCAATGATGGGATGCTCAGACAACACGGTCACCTTACCCCCGGTTAGATGTTCAGTTTCTCATAGGTCATAGCAGGCAGCCACAATCTATTTCTTAAAATCGGAATAATTATTGACAGAAGAAGACATGATATCGTTCCAAATTCTATGGGTCTGTTCTCTAATTCACCTATGGGGGTTTTCCAGAAGTTCCATTAAGCATCCCTATTTGCCACAACACCCTGGGTACCATTATAACTGCTGGACCAGTTGCACTGCACCCTGGACTTATTGTACAGACTTCTCTTGCTCCGGGCCCCTGAAAATGGTAGCAACTTGATTATTTGATAAATGGTACATGTAGTATATATTGCCTCCAAAATACAAAGCAGCCCAACAGTTGTGCTTTCTGCTTAGTGGTGGGTTATATAAAGTATAGCGATTTGTCTTTTACTTTAAAGGAAATACTCCACCATGCTCCAGACTACTGCACCCCTAGGAACTTCACTTAAGATGTAGGTTCCTGGTTCGATGGGTTTATCTTTCACCCTCTGACATGTCTGTGTCTTACCAAGACTCTTCCTGAATAGAAAGTACTTTTTATTTCCTAGGTTCAATTGGAAAGGCATCATCAGTGTGGGGGACCAGTGTGATACTCGGGAATGGCTGGGTGATCAGGGTCCCTCAGAGTAGGTAACGAGCAGGAGAGTTAATATAAGCCAGAAATATATACTTCTCCACATGCTGTATATACGTACCAGCTTACGTATTTTCTCATCCCCTTTTGAAATTTCTATGAATAAATGAGTGATTTCGAATGGGTAACACAGATGAATAGCACAAAATTTAAAATATACTAAAGTATTCACAGGTAAAATTGCATTTCCCTGCTTTTCTCTACCCACGTCACTTAATTCCCCTTTCTAAGGACAACGACTATTTGTAATTTCTTTTCTATCTACCCAATAACAAAGTCTTAAGAAAAACACACACACACACGTTTTGATATGTTTGTATGTATATATGTTTGTGTATACATATACATACATACATATAGTGTATACATATACATACACAACCACATACATATGCACATACTACATATATTATAATACAGATAACAGCATACCCTTCGTAATGTTTTACAATTTGTTTTTCATTGAACACTACATCCTGGAGATCATTCCACATCAGTTCTTGTAGAATTTCTTTAATAATAGCTGGAAAGTATCCATTCTGTGGATAGGCTTTAAATTATTTAATCATTTCTCAATTGATTTAGATGATTTCAATTTTTTTTCCCCTTAGGAGGAATGTTGAATATCTTTTCTGTATGTCTTTGTGCACATACATGCTTATATCTACAGGGTAAATTCCTACAAGTTCATTCATTTGTTTTTAGTTTAATTTGACTCTTATTGAATATGTAAAGCCTTGCGCACATAAATGATTATATCTATAGGGTAAATTCCTAAAAGTTCATTTATTTCAAATTTAACTTCAACTCATATTACATATTCAAGCCTCCTTAAGACCTTTTTTGCAACATTATGAGGTACAAATAAATACATCAAATAAATGACAAGAATTGGATATTTTCTTAGCTTAGATGCTATTTCTGTAATATTTGCTGAATTGTACATGCCCAGCATGCACCTTAAAGTTATCTTACCAGAAGGTCCATGAAGAAAAGATTTGAACTTGGTAAAATGTTCACAATTTGTTAAACCAGTAAGGCAAGTTGCTAGGTGTCTTTCTTTAACCCGGTTAGATCTCTCCTGCACATTTTCTGCCTTGCTTAGTTAACTATTGTCGATGACTGTTTATATGCTACACCTGGAGACTTGCGTATTTGCCACAGAGACCATATGGCCCACAAAGTCTAAACTCTTTGTTATCCAGCTCTTTACAGAAAATGGTTGTCATCCCCTAGTCTGTATCACTGGCTCCTTTGCCCTCTTGGTCCCAGTTGGGTTCAGTCACTGGGGAGCATGGCAGGAGATTGAAGGGAAGGAGAGGGGAGTTGAGGACTTTATTCCTTTAGTTGCCTCCCTGTGTGGTTACCACGGGATGGCTCTCTTTCTGGATGGAAGGTCTCAGGCTTTCTCAAGGTCCCTCTCCAATCGGCCCTCTCTGCCTTCGGGTTCTGGTAATCTCACCCGATCCTTCAGGCCCAGGGATAACCCCTTCCTGCTGTCATCAGTCCTAGGGCCCTGCACTATCTCTCCAGGTTTCCTGAACCTTTGCCCATACCTATGCAAATAGCCCTTTATTAAACTCTTCTTAAATTACCTTAATTTAAGCACATCTTCTGTTCCTGCTGGGATTTTGACTGATACAGCAGATTACCATGTTCCATATATATATATATATATATATATATATATATATATATATATACACTCTTTGATCCTAATTTTATGGAAAAAAAGAAGATACTAAAAATAATTTTGCAAACATGGTTAACAGTGGTTATCTGTGCATAGTGAGATTATCGGTGACTTTTAGTATATGTTTCTTGCTTTTCATTAGATCTATATAATTAACTTAATATACTACTTTTGTTTTAAGGACAAAACTAAATAAAAAATATAATGAGGGGCACCTGGGTGGCTCAGTTGGTTAGGCGATCGACTTCGGCTCAGGTCATGATCTCACAGTTCGTGAGTTCAAGCCCTGCGTCGGGCTCTGTGCTGACAGCTCAGAGCCTGGAGCCTGCTTCTGATTCTGTGTCTCCCCTCTCTCTACCCCTCCCCTGCTCATGCTCTGTGTCTCTCTGTCTCTCAATAATAAATAAACATTAAAAACAAAATAAAAAAAAGTAACGAAAAAATGTCCAGAAGTTTTGGCCTTAGCGTTAATTGCATCAAACCCAGCTATACCCTAAAAAGTCAGTAACCAGTATTGCCTTTCCTGGAAAGCAGTGTGCAGAAGGGAGAGGGAACTGCCTTTAGAAGCAGGAAGCTAGCCATCTCCCTCAGGGTGTGGTCACGAAAATAGAAGACACACGTACACATACCCCTATGCATGTGCATGTTTGCACACACAGACACACACACTTTGAACTGCATAGAAACACTAGAACCTTTATTTCAGTTGTACACTAGTCCTGCATAGTGGATCCGTGCACGCCATGCCTGCAGCTAGAATGGTGCCCATGCCCAGTAAGACTGCCCAGTGGCTGTGCTCATGTCTGCGTGGTCTCCTAGTCCTTGCACCCTTGGCCATTGGTCTCCCACATACGCCAATATGCTGTCCAGCTGGCTCCCGAGGGACTTACAATGTGGCCTATGTGCTATTCCAGATTTAGCCATCTCCCTAGACTCCTATGACTCTTAAGTTTGGATCCCATGTGCAGGTTCCCAGACTCCCCCTGCACTCCTGTCGAGTTCTTCTTTGGGGTACTGGTGGCCAGGACAGCTCTGACCTACACTGATAGACTCCCTGAACTTGAGAGCCCCGGGAGCAGTGGTGGAAGAGATCTGTCTCTCTTCCTTTCCAGAAGACCTGAGAGCTCATGCAAGTTGGTCTCTGAGGCCAGGTCTGAATAAAAAGAGGCCTGCATTTGTCAGGCCACGAAAAGTCCTATTGTAACCTTTTTGTAGGTCCATGATCTCTGTCAAGAGTGAGCTAAAAAGAGCTGAGCTTCCAAGTGTGGAGGTGGGCAGTTAAAACCCCAAGCCACAATGAAAGCCGCGGTCAGGCCTTTCATCACATACTGCGACAGTACAAAGCAAGAGGTGACACAAGTAACAGTGCCAGATCCCCCAACATGCTGCGTATGAAAAGTGTCCCCAGGCAAGGGTCAGGTGCATTAGCACAGACGTGGGGATCATCCCACTCCTGGGGAGCCCTGAACAAAGGCTTCTGCTGCTTTATGGACCTGGGGGCTGCAGGGAAAGAAGAGAAAGTAGGGTTAGGAGTGAAAAAGTACCGAATACTGAGTCAGGAAAGTGTCTTCGAGGCCCATTGGATAAGGTGGTTGTGGCAGTGGTGCCTGAGAAAGGCATCGGTTGAGGGGCCCCAGTGATGAGGCCTCCAAATGGAGAGTCCTGGGCTAGGAATGAAGCTATGCCTCAACACATGGCTGGCACCTGGTCCTTGACCGCAACTCCCTCCGGATGGAGCATCTAGGCTGGTGTGGGAGGGCAGCTTTCCGCCATGAGTCTGCCAGGGAAAGCCTCTGCAATGGCCTGTGGTCCGGTCTGAAAGATCACATACGGGATTTTCGACTGGAGGTGGACTCCTCAATGTCCGTTTGTCCTACACTGAGAAAACCGGGGAAGAACATGCCAGTGACTGCTGTCTGAGCAAAGAAGGTCACTCTGAGGTGTCTTGTTAATGTCTGCCTCTCTCCACACCAGAAGCAGATCCTGAGACAAGAATTCCAGAACAAGGAGTTTCTCTGGGGAGCGCAGGCAAACCACGGGGGTGTGGGCAAGTTAAACATGGCATGGTGCCAGGCGAAGTGGTTTTTCTGTGTCATGTCACTGTTATTCCCATTTTACAGAAGAGGAAACTAAAGCTTAAGGAGGTGAGGTGGCTTTCCCGAGACCCACAGCTGGTGAGCAGCAGAGTTTTTTTTTCTGGTGGCAAAGGCCGTCTTGTAACCACGGCGCTCAGCAATTTATGTCCCAAATAGGAAAGCAAAGATAAGATGCAAATGAAAAGCTAAAATAAGCACAATAAAGCTTTTTTTTTTTTTTTTTTTTTCCCCAGTGTAATGCTTTGGTTCGAAGTTGATTCTCTCTTATTTTATTTTTTTATTAAAAAAAACCAAACAAACCTGTTTATTCCTTTCCCAGTAGCTCTGGGAAGCTCGGAAATGCTGAGTACGAGCTTCTGGAGTATGTAGTCCCCCCAGGAGAACGCATTTTGCCAAAAGCCTGGACAGCACAGAGAAAGAATGGTAAAGGAACCCCGCTGGGCAGATAAAATGCTGATGACGGAGAACCAGAGGCAAAGAAATATTGAAAGAAAGTAAGAGAAAGAAATGAGGCCACTGAGAATATCCATGTATGTCTCCATGGAAAGTAAAATGCCTCGGATTTCTAGGACAGAATAGAACCACAGAAAGTGTCCAGTCATAACCTTCTTTCTAGGAACCTGCATCAGCACAGACAGAAGGCAGACCAGAGAAGTGCCATCACGCCATGGAGATCGCCCTGCATCACGTGGCCACATGCTGTTCTTGTATGTGGGTAAGAGCTTACATTCAGGTAGGGGGGTTGGCAAAGTATCATCTAAAGTCCATTTCAATCTTCGTTTCAGCTCTATTGCCTAAGAACTTGCTATTTTTAAGCATTTGCTTGAGAGCTTCCTGATCTCCCTCCCAGTCCTCCCTTCCCTTGACTCTCTTGTTCTATTTCCTTCCCCTGACCCTTTGTAGACTTTTTGAGGACTGCTTTCATTTTGTTTATATTTCCCATGGTTTCAGGTTCTGAATTATACACATGTTTTGCTTTTAATAATTTCCTGTTGCGTGATTGAGGCGTGACTGCTCAGAGGCATTTATGTTTTCTACTATTTGTGGAGCTTTTTCTGCTAATACAGAAGACAAATTTCTGGAGAGCGTCAGAAGGAAGAATTTAATTTAAGAAATATTTATTGAATGCTGGCTATGTGCAAGCAAGGACAGAGGCTTCAAGGAATTCCCAATCTAGTGGATGAGATAAAATGCATCACCAGGGGCACCTGGGTGGCTCAGATGGTTAAGCATCCAACTCTTGATTTCGGCGCAGGTCGTGATCTCACGGTTCGTGAGATCCCTGCTTGGGATTCTCTCTCTCTTTCCCTCTCTTCCCCTCCCCTGCTCTCTCTCTCTCAAAATGAATGAATGAATGAATGAATGAATGAATGAATGAATGAATAAGCAAACAAACAAACAAACCAACATCTAAAAAATGCATCACCAAATAATCATTAGACTTAGGAAGGCAGCAAAGCTGAGATACAAAACCGAAAAGGCAGAGAAAAAGCAGAAGTTAATTTTTCAAAAAGAAAAAGCATGAAAATAGTCATCCTCCAACTTTTTTTTTCACACAACACACATTAAGCTTAACTATTACTTCTATTTTTGTAGTTTCTTTTTTTCTGTTGGGGGAACATCATCATCTTTTCAGAATCTAGGACATTTAAAAGTCCTTATCTGGCCACGATTATGAGGCGCAGGGGTTCCTATAATAGTCCTCGCCTTACCTGCTCAGCATCTTACAGTTTGCACAGTGTCTCCAGAAATATCACGCATTTTAGCAGTTTTGTCAGAGAGGCAATGAAGGTGACATCCCCATTTCACAGATGGTAAAGTTGAGCCTTACCGTAGATGATTTCTTAGTAGGTAGTGAAAACTATGCAGCTTTTAAAAGATCAGACCGTAAAGAAAGGGCCAGCTGTGGTCCAAAGGCAGGACCAAATACCCTGGAAGGCACCATAAAGGTAAGAAGATGTGTGAGAAGCAAGCTTTAAGGAACAGCCAAGGTTTCAAAAGGGAAAGATGGGAAGAAGGTCTTGTCAGGCAGGGACAATCATACCTGTCTTGTCAGGCAGAGACAACTAGGTGGGAGGTTAGGGGGCTTGTTCAGGGCACCACATGTAGCCCGGTCGGCTCAGAGGTAAGTAAAAATGTAGGAAAAATCAAGAATAAGACCTAGCAAAGAAGTACCATTATGCCTTTTATTAAATTTTTTTTTAGCATTTATTCATTTTTGAGAGAGACAGCAAGAGAGGGGCAGAGAGCAAGGGGGATGGAGGCTCTAAAGCAGAATTTATGTTGACAGCAGAGATCCCAATGTGGGACTTGAACTCACGAACCGTGAGATCATGACCTGAGCCGAAGTCGGAGTTTCGACTGACCGAGCCACCCGGGTGCCCCCCATTATACCTTTTAAAATTGCCCTCTTCAGCCAGGTGACTTGCCTCTTGCCTTTGACCAGTGGTGTGGGTTAAGAGGAAAGGGCAGGCAGAGTGATTGGTGGAAGACAGTCCAGATCTCTTTTGGAATGGAGGTGAAGTGCTGTCTCTCCAAGCAGGCTCGCTGACTCTGCCTTCCTTCTGTTTTCATTCTAGTATCCCCCCCTCCCCCACAGCCAGGAATTCTGTTAGTTCAGCATCTTCCCTGTGGTCTTAGAATTCCCTCTGCTTCTTGGCTCTGTAAATCACCACTGGTGGCTCTAAAGGCATTAAAAGAAAATCATGCCACCCTGTAATAAGGGTAAAGGAAGCCCCTGAATCCACTGAAAGGTTGTGTTTGTTTGATGAGATCGTAGCGTAAAGAGCATCAAGACCAGACTCTGCGTCACATCAGCTCCCTTGGCCTTTCCCAGTGAGTCAAAATCAAGGACACTAACGATCCTGTATATAGGTTTAGAGATAAACCAATTAAGGAAATATGCTAGCAGCTTCTGCTTTTCCATCTGCTCACTTACAATTAAGCCATTTACCTCGATTCATCCATCCATCCCATCCATCCATTCATGCAAACATTCTTCGGTTCAGTGGAAAGTCATTGAGAAACCACAGGGTATCAGAAAGGCTCTTTCAAGAACTGTCCAATTCAGTGTCTCAGTCACAGCTGCTTCTGAGATGCATTGCTGACAGACCTAGGATCTGAGAATCCCAGGACTGAGTTTTGGATGACATGTGTCCCCTTAAGACCTAGCGTTTCCAGCCACTTTCCATGTTGTGCCTACTGCCCCCCATCGCTCCCCCCTGAACTCCCTATCTCCATCAAGTCTGGGGCATGTCCTGAACTCAGGGCACATCCCCTAGGACCTACCTTGACCTGGTTCACGAGTCAAGCCTTTCCCTCCTCTGCTCTGTGCTCCTCTGGATATTCCTACCATTCCTCGTTCCTAACTTGTGACAACAACTTGTTTGTGCATAAAACCATGTCTCCCATCACTGCTAACCAAATACAGCCCTCACAGAGGTGGTAGCCACTAAACAAAAGTGTGTAACGTAGTAAAACGATAACCTTGGTCTTCATTTCTCAAAGTGGGCTGTCAAGCTAAAGAAAATTTCAAGTTCTTGGAAAGAATCATTAAGGAATGCTAGTTTCAGCGTGGTCACGTGTCCCCATTCTTCTTTGAGTCAGAACTGATGAAGCCTTTTGTGGTCTGGCTTCACTCTTCATTACAGAAACCTCGAACCTTGGAATCACCACAAGGCGTCTGTCTAGAGGAGCATATGATTCCTCCCTATCAGAACCAGACATGAACGCGCAGAGCCTGACGGTTCGAAGGAGTCATGAAAGGGAACCAATGAGACCTGGGAGCACTTCCAACATTTTGCTTTCTTAAAAATCCCCAGGTACGGATGGCTCCCGTCAGCAAATCTAACACATCATCCCCAAGAATGATTCGGGCCGACTTCAGAATCTGGCAGCCGACTCTGGCTGTGAGATTTAACTCCTCCCTAATGTCCCAGGGTCAAGGAACTCTCTCCTCCCTCGTGCAAAAGAAACTTCCAGGTGGTCCAATGAAGCCAAGATGAAACAGGAAATTTTCCAACCTAATTTTTTTGAAAGCCTTTTTTTTTTTTTAAAACTGATATTTGCCTGCCAAGAGAAAGAAAAACATTGTTGTTTCCTTGCTTGTGGATCTGAACCATCTAGGAATGGACTGGGCAAATGAGGAAGGGGGAAGGAGCTAGGCCCGTACTGTTAGCATTAAAGGAATTTTATTCGCTGCTGTTTTGCATTTGCCTCTCCTCCCCACACGGTGTGTTTTCCTCACAACAGCCAGAGTGCTCCTTTGAAAACTTGAGTCCTATCATGTCACAGCTTTGCTCAAAACTCTCCGGGGGACCTTCCACTTCCCTCAGAGTAAAATTCCAAATTCTCACCGGGGCTTACAGATTCCCACCTAGAGGTTACTCCTCTGTTTTCTCTGCTACCAGGTTCCATCGTTACTCCTGACGGTCTGTTCTCTACACACTGGCTGTGTTGCCCGTGAAAATGTCTATCAGAACATGTCACTGTCCTGCTTAAAATCCTCCAGTGGACTCTGAAGCTCCCCAGAGTAGAAGCTCAAATCTTTATAGGACAAACATCTATTAGAGCTCATTCCTTTGCCCCTCTAAGAATTCTTCCTCTTCTGTGCCCTGCCTTATTATTTTTTCCATAGAATTTATCACCAATGAATACCCCATGTCCTTGTTTATATGCTTTTTTTTTTTTTTTTTTTTTGCTGTCTTATACTTACATGTAAGCTCCATCAGCTAAGAGATGTTTCTGATTCATGGGTGTAACTCTAGAATAACGTCAGGGACCTAATATTTGACTCAATAAATACGTAAGTCCATGGGAGTGATATACAGTCAGCTTTACCTGGTAGCTGCTTAGTTCTTTACTGGGAATCAGTAAGAGCAGGGTAATAATTTCTATTCACGCAATACTTCTTTCCAGTTAATTCTGTTTCATTTTTAAATCTGCACTTGTGCATTATGAGATAGCAATAATTTTGTCATCAATTCTGTATTTTATTTATATTTTGTCCCTATTACAGAGGTCAGGACTTCCAGGAGAACGATGCAGGTGATAGCATCCTGTTTGGGTCCTGGTCTTGAAGAGGATGCTTCTAGTGAGGGAGTTTCCAACTTTCACATTGTTGACATTTAGGGATGGATAATCCTCGGTTGTGAGGGATGTCTGGAACATCATAGGCTGTTTAGCAGCATTCCTGGCTTCTACCTACTGGAGATCAGTAGGCAGATAGGTATCAGTAGCATCCTACCAGATATGACAATGAAAAATATCTCTAGCCATCACCAAATGTCCCCTGGGGATAAAAGTGTCCAAATTGAGCATTGCTTTAAGGTTGCACTGTTATGGCCGTTGCTTTTAGGCCCAATTTTCATGTGTCAGTAAAAGAGTAATTTCTTACTCTTTGTGGGATGAAAAATTAATATAAACTTTCTGGAAAGCATTTTGGCACTGAGTATCAAACATTAAAAAATGTTTCTTCCCTTTGACCCAATTATTTATTCTCTAGCAATTTATCCTAAGAAAGTAGTCAAAGGTGTGGACAAAGATTTATGTGCAGGGATGTCTGTTGCTGCATTATTTATTATTGTGAAAGAATTGAAAACAGCCTAACTGTCCAATAATAGGAATGGCTCAAGAAATTACAATATATCATAGGTTGGGGTATCTTTTCTCTATCAAAAACTATGATTTGAAGAATATTTAATGGCATAAAATAAGTCCTATATCTATTATGCACATATATATGTATATGTATATATGGTAATATCTTAGATCAATAGATACGTAACATCATGTGTATTAAACTCTATTATGTGCACATTCACCCGCACATACACGTACACGCACACAGAGTGTGATTTTAAGTGTAAGAAGAAAGAAACAAAAACATAAGTAAGTGATGGCTTTCTAGATTTACTTGCCTGGGGGAGGTGAGGATTTGGGGCATCTGTAGTGGAGACCAAACGGCTTTCATTAAGAATAAGATCATGAACTGGTGTGGCCTGAGTCTATGGCCTTTCTCAGGCTGGATCTGTTTAAACACCAATTCTTATCTGATCAAATAAATCTCAGTCTTGGAGTGGGAAGAAGCAGTTAGGAATTATTGGCCTTGTTGGTGTTTGTACTGGTACCCCAAATCCAGCTTGTTGGAATTGAAGCATCTGTTAAAAAATGTCTAAATAAAATTAACCTCTATAGGCACTATGTGTGTGTGTGTGTGTGTGTGTATGTGAGAACAACTCGTTGCAATAACTTGATGAAATAAAAATGTAATTACAACTAAACACCATAAGAACCACTTTGGCTGTATGGCCTTTTTCTCAGAGATTTATAATAATTATACTGAACACAATTGTGTCCAGCTCGTGAATGCTCTTTTCTTCATGTGTGTTGAAGCACGTGAGAATTTTTTTTTTAACGTGATATTTAGTTGCAGAGAGTTTACTTTGGGATGTACAGGGGCTAATGACACAGCACTTTTGTTCGGGATAATTTTGTTTTGTAATAAGAAGCTTCCCCCAATTTAATGTCTTTTTGCCTTATTATGTGCTGGGTTTTTTGTTTTTTTTTTTCTTTTGAGTTTACTCTCTATCTCAGTCATGTTACACAGCCATACCCTTTGGGGGTAGACATGTACCAGAGTAAGAGGACAGAAAGGGGTGCAAGTCAAAGCTGAGAGGAGGTAGACATTCTCATAGCATCGTAACACATAGGCATTGTGGTTAAGAGGCGATTTCTCTCGATGGGTTAATATGTGTGATTGCTTTGAATAGTGGTTCCCAACCGACTGTTCCGTGCATCAGAATCAACTGAACAATTTGTTAAAACACAGATCGCTGGGCTCCCTCCCCAGAATGTTTGATTCAGTAGGTCCGGGTTGGTGGCCAAGAATTTGCATTTCCAATTTCTCAGGTGATGCTGATGCTCCTGGTCTGGGTTGACATTTCAGGAACCACTGGGCTTGAATCACATCGGCGATGGAAACTGCTTTCCTCGTCTCCCTCCTTCCCCTTCCACCTGAGTGGTTCAAAAGCTTCCTCTGGGTCCTCAGGTGATTGAAATAAATGACCAACGACCCAAAGTGAAGGTGGAGAGGAAGAGGAGGTGGGACCCTGGTGAGGAGCAGGCTGGAGAAGAAGGTTTAAGAGACAGGGATCCATGGGGCTAGACTTCTTCCTCAGCCTGAGAGAGGGGTGAGCACACGGAGACCCTAGAAGACAGAAAATTGGATTCAAGCTCGTCCCTCCCACGTTTGGGTAGGACGAGCTATGAACTGCTTGGCATTTAATCTTCCAGGTGGACTCGATATGTACCACAACAGGTGTTCTGTTCTGAATTTGAAGAAAAAACTGGCCCATTTCCCCAGGCACTGTGGGCGTCCTTGTTCTCAGTAATGGAATTCGTTATCACCCTTCCAATGTTGTTTATGGTAAAAGAGTTTCAGGTAAGGCTTGATTCTTAGAAGGAGGGAACCGTGATAACTATGTTTATAATCAGTACAGAGTTAGTGTTACAGAACTTTCAAAATCAAATAGTATCCTTCCCCTATTTAAAACCCTCCACTACAGTGGTTTTCAACCTCAGCTACATTGAGAATTACCTCCTGAGGAGTTAAAAAATATCCCTAATGCTCTGGCCACACCTCACCTCCATGAAATTGGAATCTCTGTGCCCAAACAGCTTGGTTCAGAATAGGGGCGATCAACTCAAATTCCTGTGGAAGCCAGGTGACCCAAACTCGTGAAGACCACTGGGCAGGGGCTGTGGCAAACGGGGAATACACAGGCTTCTCTAAAGGGGAAGCTGCCAGCACGACTTTGGGATCTTGAGTGGCCAAATCTCACAGATTTCAAGAGAAGCCAGAAATCTAGGTGTTTATTATGAACGTTCTGATTTTTCAAAGGTGGAGAAGTAAGGCAATCTTTGATCTAAAAAAAACCCAAAATTACATCTTGGGGTAAAATTTAGCCTCACAGCCACCAGTTACTATTTTTCATAATGTCTACCTCTTTTCATGAAAACTACTCGGTTTACGATGATATGCCCATTAGGTATTTTTTTACTTGTATGTTTTTAATGTACGTCTCCTTTTCTTGCCTATAAAGGTCTGTAGGAGCAGAAGCTGAGCTTGTTTTATTAACCTCTATATTGCTAGTGCTGGGCACATATTAGGAGAAAGGTACCTAGGTCTTGGTGGTGACGGTAGTTGGGACCTTGAGGCTCAGCGAGGGGTGGGGAGGTTCTTACACTCTGCTACTGTGTTTAGTTTTATTCAATTGCTTTGTCCTTTCAGTTATAAGCTTAGAGAAGGAAAGAGCGTGGAAGTGTGTCTGGATCCGCTTTGGACATTTTGTATTTTATAGCCATGAAATTGTGGAGGTTTTTAATTGTTGGTTGCTTTTTGAGAATAAATACAGAAGTTCTATTCAGAAGGATTTCTGCATGCCACATGGAAAGGCTTTGATGATGCCTTGGCATTTGGGGAAATAAGCCTTCAAATGAATAAACAACTATTGCATGTGATTGGGCAGAATTTAAATGGCAACAAGGAAGGACCGAGGGAAAGCGATTCAGGTCTCTCCTGGCCCTTGTAATCATGTGACTACTTAATTGGATTTTCCTTCAGACATCTTCTATTGTCTTCTGCAGTTTGAATGAGAAGCAAACTCATCAAGTATATTCATGAATTATGAACGGTCCTGTTTTGGCTTCAGTTAGGGCTCTGGAAGAGAGAGCCGAGGAGAAGCATCCTGGGAGGCTCTGAGTGGGGAGGGAAAGGGTAAGCAACTGGTTCCAGCAGCTGGTCCTTCCAGGCCCCAGGGGGTATCTCTCCTCTGAGGCCTCCTGGCCTTGGTGTCTGTACCCGTCGTCCTGTGTCAAGCAAGTAGTGACTGCTCATGTTGGGGAGCTTCTCAGTCCTTTATCTGACTCTAAGCTATCTATAGGCCCACATGTTCTATACGTGACACTCTGGTACAATTCCTGATGTCCAGACCAATAGGTAGAGAACATAAACTATATATTTGTTATGACTGACCACGAAAAGGAGGTTTATGGGAAAGGAGGATTGGAAATGTTTTACCCATCTCTGTGGTGTCCTCTGAGAGGTTTTTCTGCAGGAAAGAATTTTGGGCTGTCATCACTCCAGAAAGATCAGTAGAAAAGCCTGTGGGTCAAGGCAAACTAAGTGTAATAGGCCTACTGGAGTTGGGGTGAACACTGCCTTGACCGAATCTTAGTGACATCATAGAAGGGGCAGTCAGGGAGGGCATTTGTTGGGTTTAGACCTGGGCTGGATGATTTTAAATTTTTTTTTTTTCAATGTTTTTTATTTATTTTTGGGACAGAGAGAGACAGAGCATGAACGGGGGAGGGGCAGAGAGAGAGGGAGACACAGAATCGGAAGCAGGCTCCAGGCTCCGAGCCATCAGCCCAGAGCCCGACGCAGGGCTCGAACTCACGGACCGCGAGATCATGACCTGGCTGAAGTCGGACGCTTAACCGACTGCGCCACCCAGGCGCCCCCTGGGGTGGATGATTTTAAGGAGAGTCTTACAAGGCAAAGAACTAATCGGTATTGGCTAGAGTTTCTGACATTGTATTTTACATAATATAGAGGAGAAGGTCTTGAGGTGTGCGCGTTGCTGTGTCAGTTCTAAGTTTTCAAAAGTAAACTAACTGTTTCACAGTATTATCTCCTAGGTGCAACTGTTTCCTGAATCAGGTAATTAAATCTTTTTGCCCTGTCCCAGAATTGTTTAGAGCAAGGCCAGGAAAGCCTGCTGCTTTCGGTTCTCAGGGTAGGCGGAAAACCTGGCAGGTCTTTTGGAGACTCTAAAATTATAACCCAAGCCATTCGCAAATATCTTTTCTCTAACTGTTCTCACAATTAGGATCTGCACCGTTCGCGTGGTGGTGATTATTGAAATCTGACCTGAATTACTTAAATCCACCGGGGTTGAGCTAAGGTGACGATAGAATCCTGGGACAGAGAAGACTTCGTTTTCCGCTTTTCAAAACCACTGAAGTTTTCACAGCCTAAGTGAGTCAAGTATCTTTCAATGGGTGAAGTAGTCTATTTTGTTTCTGCTCAGTCAGAAATAATTTGACACTTGTATTTCCTCTTGAAAAGGGTTTGACCCTATGTTGCTGTATAAATGGTTCTTACCAGAATGGCAGTGTGTCCCAACAGGAGTTTATAAGTGTGATTGCTTCCTACTTTTGAGTAAAGCATTCCCTGCACCCCGTGTGTAAAGGGGCAAAGACCTTTCACGTAGAGAGTACAGTGGGTATAGTGGATCATTTGAACCATTAGCCATCGCATCCTTCCCCAAAGACGGCATGAAGACCGAATTGAAAATCATTTAAGTGTTAATAGTTTTATGCACCCATGATTTGTGAAATGCAGGAAGAGTAGAACTGAACAATAAGGAAACATGCCTGTGCCCACAGAAAGATAAATTATACAGTCAGCATCTGGAATTTAAATGCTATGTTTCCTCTTCAGATGCAAATAACAGTTAAGGGTGACAAGGGCATAGTAATCCTAATGTAATTTCCTTCTGGAAATGTGTCTTGAAAATGATGAAGCTATTTTCAGCTCAAAAGATGATTTTAAAAGAATTAAGTTAAAGGGCTACCAAAACCAAAGCAAGCCCAGCCAAACAGAGAGAATTAATTTGTTTTCTTTGGAAAAGGAACTCCTTGCTCTCTATGAGTTCTTAAGTTTTCTTAGGAATATCAGCATTTTCTCCACAAATTATTATCAACATTATTATGTCATTTGTTGAGGAACCACAAGGTGACAGGCATAGTGCTGGACTCTTTAATTGCATTACCTCAGTCAGTTCTGTCAACCACTGTGTGAGGCAGGCATTATTACCCCTGTTTTACAGATGACAAATTTGAGCGTCAGAGGTATTGTTATTTTCATCACTCACTGTTTCTCCCCAAGACTCATGAGTCACTGAGTGTTAGAGTCAGAATGCAATTCAGAAACCATCCAGTTTTACAGATGAGGAAACTGAGGCACAGGGAAGGGAAATGACTTGAAGTAGAATCTTACTGTGGGTTGCACATGGTAATGCTCATTGCAATCGGATATTCACCTTCCATTTTAGGACAACGTTAGTAATTCCTTCCCCATCACCCATTATGGATTCAAGAAGGGATGATTAGGGCTAGTGAAATGTACTACTGGGCTTCCAGGAACAATTTCACTGACCCTTAAAGAACTACAAGGAGAGAAGGCAGCCATATTTCCATTAGCTTGAGAATGATGCTGGCACCCAGGAAGGCAGAGTGGAATGATAGAAAGCATTTGTATTCCTGATGACCTCATTGGACCTCTGATTTGATTAAACTTGAAGTACATCCTACCTCTAGGCTCTCTAGTTATATTAAAGGTCCATATAGTTATAATAAGTATAGAGTTATAATAGATTTCCTCATTACTTAATTCAGTTTGGGGCAGGATTTCTACTTGCTGCAGGAAGGGTATAAACGTTCAGCATCCTTGCCTGTCTTCACCCCCACCCCTCCTATGCCTCTCCAAATCTGTGTGTTTAACACACACATTAAGCCCAACAAACTCAGTGAGGAGAAAAGCAAATTATTTTCTATGTGAGCCTGTAACAAAGAATTTGAGAAATTAAGAACACAATGTATAGAAACAGGATAAAATATACACGAACCTAGAGGGCAATGGGAAGGGTAGATGAAGTTCCTGAAGGTACAGTTGGCTGGATGGCTTCTCAAAGATTAATTTTGAACAGAATCTTGAATGTGGGAATGGATTAGTACCTAGAGATTTAAAATAAAGAGCTAAGCTTCCGGGGCCATAATCATTTTTACAATTTGACTCGGCTGAGTGAATAACCAGACTACTGATATCTGTGCATCTGCAGGCAAGACATTTTTGAGATATTTAGACTTGGCCCACTCATTGTATCCAGAAGTTTGAGAAATGTAATGACACAATATGTTCATTTGCTTCTTTCTCCCTCACAAAATATGGCCTTTCGTACCAAAATAAGGTCTTTGTTTGAGTTCTGCCCGCAATATTGAACTCTTATGTATTTGCCTCCCTCTCACCTCCTTTGCAAGAGGTCAGGAGTTCTTAATTACAGCAAGCATTCCTACTCACTTCCACCTGATTCGAAATCCAAGGGCGAATGAGGTCAAGGCACTGGGTTATCTGTTTGGTGGTGTTTTTTTGCATAGCCCAGTCTGGCTTTTCGTGTGACCACAGACCCCACAGGACCAACGGGATCGTGGCAGACTGTCTTCGGATTCAAAAGCATTCAGTGCCCATCCCTTGGGGGGAGGGATTCCCAGTCTGTTGGATTCAGGCAGGCCCGTGTGATTGGCTTTGGCCAGTAGAATATGAGCGGAAGTGATGTGTGTTACTTCTGGACAGAATCATGGAAATGGAAACTGAGATAGGGCCTCCATCAGCCTGGCTTCCTGAGAGATTACGGTGAGCAGAACTGTGGCCCGCCCACATGCGACGCGTTGTATGTGTGAGAAAGAAACTTTATTGTTTTAAGGCATAGAGATCTTGACCTTATCTGTTGCCACCGCTTAACCAAGCAAATCCTGACTGATAACATTGGCTGAAGGGTGGAGTTATGGAATATGGCTGTTGTCGCTCACTGGAACTAATTTACAGACGGCACATACCTTAAAGATGGCCAGTGTTTTAGACGTGTTTGCAATTTTCAAAGGAAAGAGGAAAGAAAAGATGTGGAAAAAATGTTAGCCTTGAGAAAAAACTGAAAGACTGATGGAGAGTGGCAACGTAGTCCTGTCGTAGAAAAAATTAAGTTTATGTATCCGTTGCTCCGTGGGTTTTTCAACTGGGCACCTACCCCATCTGCAGGTAAAAAGTTTCCAATGAGATTCAGGCAGATACTCTGAGCTCTCTGTGGCCACAGCAAACCAACGTGGAAAGAAAGATCTGCGTCTATTTTTCTTAATTTCTCTTAGAAGATTCCTGTATTATTTCTAGCCCTTTTTGCCCTTCCATGTGGGACATTAATGCTAAACATACGTCACACAGACACAAGTATGAGATCCATCTTTTCCAGTGCTGATTATTGTACAAAAGGAGTGATTCAGTCTTAAATATTTTGGACCCATGAATAAAAAACCCGCGCCTCATTTTCAGAGTACCTTCCATAGACGATAGGCTAGTGCAGACTCTATAATGTGCCTACTTAGTAAGTCATTTATCTTTAAAGGCTTCAGTTCCTTACCTGCAAAATGGGAATAATATCGCCTGTCCCACCACATTATAGTTTTATCGAAGTGCCTTATGAATGGTAAATGATTTCCTGCACACATGACTGTTCGTTTCTGTTGATTGGTAAGTTATGGCTATTATCACGATCTGTGTAACGGTTGCTATCTGTGAAGCTAATTAATACACATTACTTATTAAATTGTCATAGCAAAATGCATTTTGCTGTAGTTAAGGGTGGGACTGGGGGATTATTTGCAATCCTCCCCTGCTTTCCTCTCTTCCGTCTCCTCGCTCCCCTGCTCCTTAGTTTCCTCCGCTCCCTTGTAAGGAGCCTTTAGAGCTTAGCTGGTTATGTGCCTTCCGTTGGGATGGGGGAGGGTGCTGAATAAGAGAGGAATGGAATTTTAAGCAGGTCAAATTCCTTTAAGTAGAAAAGGATGAGACTGGGAGGGATAATCTGAGAAGATGAGGAAACCAGCAGGCTTTGGGAGGCGGGGGAGTGGGCAGAGGCGGAGAGAGAGGGAGAGAGAGGGAGAGGAAAAGGAAGGGAAAAAGATACCACGTTGGGTAGCTTTGGGGAGAGATGAATAACAATTATTTTTTGGAAGTTCTGCTGTGTTGTGCCATGTAAAGCCCTAGTCTCCAGCTTCTCAAGAGACATTTCAAAATTCAGTTTGTCTTGTTCTAAAAAAATATCCTGTCGGCATTTTTATTCTTATCACATTACATTACACATATAGATTACTTTTGGAAGAATTGACAGTCTTCCCATACCAGGATGGAGTATGCATATTCATTTCTTCAACTTTTCCATACACCTCAGTTGAAGTCTCCTTCCCACAGCTTGCATATTTCTTGTTAATTTGAATCAATTCGGTACACATTTATTTCTTGATATCTCGTATTTCTGTGGCTCTTGTAAAAGGTGTCTTTTCTTCTGTGATATCTTCTAACGCTGGCTGTTTCTCCCTAAGAATACTGTCTGGTTTTTTGGTATCATTATTAGACATTCAACCGCCTTTCCTGCTTTTCATTGAAGCCATGATTTAGCTGATTCTCTTAGGCTTTGATGGCATACAATCATATTATCTGCAGATAATGGTAATTTCCCCTGCTCCTTTCTAATTTTTTACACCTTTGATTTCATTCTCTTAAAAAATTGAATTGGCTAGCACCTCTGCAACACTATGTTAAATAGCGTGGTCCCAGGGAACATCACTGACCGAGTCCCAACTTTATTGATAATATCTGTAGTGTCTCACTGATGCCGCCGTTTGGACTGAGATGTATGTCTATCAATAGACATGCTTGTCTCTATCTCTGTTTTTAAGGAAGTATTCATCTATTTCTGTGGAAATTAGGGTAACCAACTTGTCCCTTTGCCTGGGACTTCCCAGTGTTAGCACTGAAGAAGGCTCAGCGTCCCGGGGAACTCTGGTCACTTGAATTGATTTCATTCTTGAAATCAAGAATGGATGTGAAGTTTTGTTTTGTTCTGTTTTGTTTTTAATTGCCCCTATGTGCAAGGCATAGGTATTTATTCATGTTTATTTTGTCATTATTGACATATAGTTGATATCCAATGCTCTTCGTTTCCGGTATACAACATAGTGATTTGGTACTTCTGTACGTTATTCAGTGCTCACCATGGTAAGTGTCATCGCCATACAGTATTATCACAGCATTCTTGGCTCTGTTCCCTATGCTGTGCTTTTCTTCTCTGTGACTTATTTATGTTATGACTGGAAGTTTGTACCTCTTTATCCCCTTCACCTACATGAATGGATGTGAATCTTACATGACCACTTTTCAGCCTTCATGTGGATTCCTTGTGATTTTTCAATTTGACCGATTGATACGATTGTGTTTGTATGTTTTATATAGAGCTGTCTTTTCCCCTTGGCATGAAGTCCAATTAATCCCGCTGGATAACTTCCCTGATTTCTGGATTCTACTTGCTAATATTTTTTGTTAGGTATTTATGTCAATAGTTCTAAGTGAGATTGGTCTGTGGTTTTCTTTTTTGTGTTATCTTAGTTGGGTTTGGGTACCAGTGTTGTGATTGCATAAAAAGGATTTGGAATCTTTATTTCTTTTTCTATATTCTGCAACATTTTAAGTAACACTGGTTTTGCTATTCCTTAAAGTTTTGGTAGGTTTTCCTTGTAAAACCATCTGGAGTTGGTGTTTTTGTGATGGTAGCTATTTGACAAGTTTTTTCTAGTTTTTTTTTTCCTTCCCCCTAAAGCAATTGTTCTGTTTAAATTGTCTATCTCTTCGGGGTTCAGTTTTGGTAATTTATGTCTCGTTGGACAATCATCCATTCAGATTTTCAAATTATTTCATATTTAGGTTTTTACAAATATTTGAATAAAATGGATCAAAGGAGTTTCCTATGATTCTTTTAATATACTCTATACCTGGATATTTTTTCATTTTTTCATTTGTTATGCTTTGTGCCTTTATCCTTTAACTTAACCTGTTATTTTCTGTTGTATTAGAGGGTTTTTTTCCTTCCCCTCAAACAAATGCCTGACTGTTTCTCTCATCCATATTTATCTTTATATAGTTTTTCTGTTTCCTATTATATAATTAATTGATTTCTATTTTTATGGATTAGTTGTTTCCTTCTGCTTTACTTAGGCTTATTTTTTAACCCCTTGAGAGTGTATGTGTGATTCATTTCTCTTCCTCCTTTCTTATTTATAATGTGCTTAAGATTATGAATTTTTTGGGCGCCTGGGTGGCTCAGTTGGTTGAGCGTCCGACTTTGGCTCAGGTCATGATCTCATAGCTCGTGAGTTCAAGCCCCGCATCGGGCTCTGTGCTGACAGCTCAGAGCCAGGAGCTTGCTTCAGATTCTGTGTCTCCCTCTCTCTCTGCCCCTAACCCACTCACATTCTGTCTCTGCCTCTCTCAAAAATAAATAAACATTAAAAAAATTTTTTTTTAAAGATTATGATTTTTTTTTTCCTGAGAACTCTTTAGCTGTAGCACATAGATTCTGGCATGTAGTGATTTCAAAACCTTTGTCATTCATTTCTGGTTTAAATGCATTGTAATCAGAGAAGGTTACCCATAGAATTTCCACTTCAGGATATTTGGCCCCATTACCTCTGTCATCCTACAAAACACAGGGAAGTTCCCTAGCCAGCTCCTGTACCGCATCCCTGATCCAGAGAAAAGATTGTTAACCTCATCCCTCTGGGTTCACCGTGCACTTTGTGTTTCCAGCATCTTCCAGAACTCTGTTTAATTTTCTCTGCATTTGGCCACTCTTCCTCATATACTGTGGTTCAGCTTTACAGATGCTCCCTGCTTCTGTCAGCAGTGGAGTTCATGTTCTGTCTCTCTGCGTGTTGTTTTGGGTGATTCCCAAGAGTAAAGGGGGTCAGAAAGTTTTTTGTACCCTGCCATCTTATAACTAGCAGTCTCGGGCATGTTGTAACTCTAGATTGTTCTGCAGAGGATTTTGAAAAGTCATCTGTTCCACACTCGTGCCTCCGGGCACCCCATCAAACCATACTCTGGTGTCTCTGCCGAGCTTGGCCAGACAGGCTTTTTCAGTGTGTGCTCACTCTGAACCCAGACAAATCCGATGCAGCTCTCTCCGTTTATTCTACGAAACTAGTTGCTTTCCACTCCTTTTCTTTCATTTCTCCTCGGCTCCTCAGTGGACGAATGATGGTGGCAGACTAACTAGCAGGGGACAGAGCCTAATCCAAGGGCTTCTCTTCTGTTACCCGCTGCCCCACCCCAGCAACCGATCCTGCTGGAAAACGTCCTTCTGGAAACTGTCCCTTTGGTGCATTTGACGGCCACCACTTACCTGTTCCTGTCTCCTCCTGGTTTTCACTTCCTCAGTCCACCCCTTCCGTGTCGTTGCTCCGCAGGCCTCTGTCTTCTGCCTCTTCTCTGTGCGGACGCTGCGTTCTACCCGGGTGGCCCCGTCGTGTACAAGCCATGTACGTGCCTGAGTGGGACTCACCAGTGCCCCTGAGCTCACCGGGCAGGACCCTGTGCCACATGCGGGCTGCTGGTGAAAGTGGCACGACCAGCCACGTAGTCACCCAAGGCCAAATCCCGGGAGTCATCCTCCCTGTCACCGTGTCCCTTACCCCGTCTTTCATCAGTCACGTGTCCCATCAACTCTGCCTCACAAACTCCTCTCCTTTCTCTTCCCGCCTCCGGACTTCCACCATCACTCCCCAATCCAGACCAGATTCAACTTCCTGCCAAAGGCTTTGTCTGTCCCCGGCTCCATCTTCCACCCTATGTCACAGTTACCTTTCGAAAACGGCCCCTTGTCCCTCCTGCACGCACCCCACCCCCCGCCACAGACCAGAGACCAGGCACCAGACAGGCAGAGGGGAGGTTGTATTGGGCACTATGATTAGACGGTGACCAAAGACGCTGGGTTTCCCGTCCTTGACCGTATGCTAACCTCCTGGAAATGAGGAGGTTAAATATGCTAACACTCCAGACAAACCAGCGGGGAACTAACTGCAGGTGAATCGTGTTTCTGTTGCTGAAGCAGAACGTGGGCTAGAAATAGAATAGTCTTGAGTTACGGAAGAAACATGTAGAATTCTCACACACCTGAGATTCAAACACTGCGCTGGGTGTTTCTGTATGCTTGTCTTCACTTGATGACGAGGCCCTGAGGGTCTCGGTCTGACTCATCTGTGTGACCCTTGGGTCCAGCTCAGGGCCTGGAACATAGTAGATGGTCAGTAAACGCAGAGTCTTGATGGACATTTCCTACCTCACTGCTCAAGAGCTCCTGACCTGGGGCAGTGAGAGAATCCTGGAGAAACTTGTTTTTCCCCTTTCAGGGAAGGTTGGATTAGTACTGAGATAGGCCGCTAGGAAAAGGGGCTGCGGAGGTAGGGAGGGAGAGACCCAAACCGGACTGCTCTGACTGTGGGAATTCAAGCACCTCAGACAGGAGTGCAAGCTGGATCCTTTGCAGTGGGTCGGCTCTGGGGCCGGCAAAGAAGAATCTGGATAAAGCTGAGCAGGACTCACTCAAATTGTTTATTCCTCCTCGTCGTGTAGGAGGGAAATTATCCTTGGCCGTGGACGTAACAGTGAACTGGAGCGTGGGGTCCTGGCTAATACTAATTCGATGCAGTGGACAGGCCTGAGGTGGCCTTGCCAGCAGCCAACAAGCTGTCCCTTAGCTTCTGGCAGCTTCTTTCCTTGGCCAAGCCAAGGACAGCCCAGGGAGCTTCACTTTTCCTCAGGACCCCACACACTCTGTTCCCTCCAGGGAGTGATGGGAGGGTTGGTATGACTTGGGTGTCCTCCTCCGAGAGCCTTCCTGGGTGGCTTCTGGACTTCCTAAGGGAGACGGAAGTGTTTGTTCACAATCCAGAAATTAAGGCTGAAAGCTCAGTCTTGCCCCGTATCCTTTTTTTTTTTTTTTTTTTTGCTCTCCGTAAACCGGCCAATTTGTTTAAATGTTGTCCCCTTCCCAAACCTTAAAGTGGCATCCCTTGCATTTTCCGTGACTTGCTTTTCAATCTGCCTTTTATTTCCTATGTAGAAGGTTTGCAAAATATATGGGAAACAGTTTTAAAATACCAGGTTTCAGGCTGTGGACAGCATCCATAAACTTGCACTTCACCGAAGCAAATTGCCGGCCCTCTTTCCCCATGAGATATAGTTTAATGAACAAGGTACCTAATTACTCAGTGGCAACCCAGGGCAGTGGCAGGCCGACTTCCACAGGTAACTGAGATAACCTGTAATTGCCATGCGGTGAAAGTACTCACCATCCCTCGCAGGCAGAGACCTGAGGCAGGATATGCACCCTGTCCCTGTGGCATATCCCTGAGGCAGTGCCCACCCAGGCTGGTTATCAGGGTTGGCCACCAGTTGGCTTACAGCTGTCCCCGCTTCAGAGAATGGCTCCTGGTGGAACAGGAGTGACATCCGCTGGCCTCCACCCACCCATCTGTCATCCCATGATTGACTGACAAGGAGGTATAGAAGAGCGGCCCCCTCACTTCAGGCGGGGACCGACTCTGTGGTACATCTCATGCTCCGGCCCCCCCACCCCCCGCCCCGGGATCAGACTGAAGCAGGATGAAGTGGACACCATGTCCTTGCTTGACTTCTTCCCCTGCCCCATCCTGCTTCCTTCATTCCCTTTCTCCTGGGAGCACCCTCTCCCTCAACCACGGGAACCCCCATCTTTCAAGATGGCTCTGGCTCAGGCCCCATCTTTCGAGAACCTGACCCAACATACCAATTGTATACTCTCCACCAGAAGAAGGAAGACAGTCCCCCAAAGGTTAAAGTGGTGGGGCCAACTAATCTAAGGGAAACCACAGAGATGATGAAGGATCAGGGCAATGCTTCCTCACTTTTCCCCTCTTATTTTTATTCAGCTGATCAGCCATTTTTGAGCAACTGATCCCTCACTGTCGGATATTTTAGCTGTTTTACTTTTGGCCGGTAAAAATAAGGCTGCAATGAATACTCTGCATTACCAATATGCATTTGCATCTCAGCTCTGATTCTTTAAAAAATTTATTTTTGCCTAGCTATGAACAGGGGAAATTGGTAAAACATGAAGGGTATGGGTGGTTTTCAAACTTTTTTTTCTGTGCTTGCCATTGTTTTTTTTAAATTATTGAAGTATGGGGCGCCTGGGTGGCGCAGTCCGTTAGGCATCCGACTTCGGCTCAGGTCATGATCTCACTGCTCGTGGGTTCGAGCCCCGCATCGGGCTCTGGGCTGACAGCTCAGAGCCTGGAGCCTGCTTCGGATTCCGTGTCTCTCCCTCTCTCTGCCCCTCCCCTGCTCGTGCTCTGTCTCTTTCTGTCTCTCTCTGCCTCTCAAGAATGAATAAATGTTAAAAAACTTTTTTAAATCAATCAATAAATTCCTGAAGTATAATTGACATAGTGTTATATTAGTTTCAGGTGTACAATATAGTGATCGAACTCTTGCCTACAGTACTGAATGCTCAAGACAAGTAGGTGTGCGCCTAGTCCCCTTTATCTGCTTCACCTGCCCCTCACCCACCTCTCCTCTGGTGACGACCTGTTTGTTCTCTATAGTCAAGCGTCTGGTTTTTTGTTTGTCTCTCTTTTCTTTTTTCTTTGTTCATTTGTTTTGTGTCTTCAATTCCACGTTTGGGGGAGATCGTATGGTATTTGTCTTTCTCTGTGTGACTTATTTAACTTAGCCATATACTCTCTAGGTCCCATCCAGGTTGTTGCAGATGGCAAGATCTCCACCTTTTTTTTTTTTTAATCAAACTCCCAGTACATATTGTCAAATTTCTCCAGAAAGGGGCTCACAACTTGCTCTGTAATCCGAACGTCATGAGATAGGCCCGTTTCACAACTCGGCTGTTCTCGAGTGTTGGTGTTTAAAAGAGTTTACCACTTTTAGATTAAGGTGGTTTCTAGGTTTAATTTAATTTTCTTTGATTATACTTTTAGGTTGGATATTTTTCTCCTGCTTATTAGATATTTTCATTACTTTTCTTGTCAACTGTCTGTACATGTCATCACTCACTAGTCTGAAGGTCCATTTTTCTTCTATTTGTCCCTAATGGTAATAGTTCCATTTAATAAACTTCTATAAAGTACGGGGCATGGAGCTATGTGCTTTATGTGTGTTGTTTTATACAACTTTAATGTAATAATGATTTTACATAATTTTCATGTATTTTATGCAATTACGATCAGACCGGCTCATATGACTCCTTAATACAAATGAGAACATGTATCCATCACCTCAGATAGGAAACTACAGTCATGCTCCAGGCTCCATGACGTGGTGAATGGAAAGTGAGCTGGATTTTACCTCCTACTTGTTCCCTCAGCTACGCTGCCTTGTGCAGTGAACAATCTATATAACTGTACATGAGGTTCTGGATTCTTACAATACCTCGTCGTGGGAATTATTTTGTCTCTTTTGCACATGAAGAAATTGAAGCTTAGGTGGTGTTTACATTGACTTTTCTAAACTCGTACATCTGCAGAGTGAGCCAGGATTTGAACACAAGACTGGGTGATGCCAAAACCAGGATGCTAATCGTGGTGTTAGGCTGCCTTTATATATTGTGCCTTAAGTTAGTGGCAGAAAAATCTTTTTCTCGCTTTGCCTTTTCAATTAGTTTTTGAGGTATAGAAGATTTCAAAGTTTATGCAACCAAATTAAGCAATCAATCTCTTTTTGGTTTTGGTTTCGTGCCTAGAAAGTTACCATTTTATTTTCTTTTATTTTTTGAGAGAGAGAAAGGCAGAGACTCTTAAGCAGGCTGCACGCCCAGTGTGGAACCTGACACATAGCTCTGTATCAGGACCTTGAGATCATGACCTGAGCCCAAATCAAGAGTCAAGACACTTAACTGACTGAACCCCCCAGGCACCCAGATAGTAGGTTTACAAGTCCTTTCTTTACTTGCTACCCCAAATTAGGGGCAGCTTCAGCTAAAAACATCCAACCAACGTGGTATTTCAAAGTCAGCGCAACATTGTTTAATGTTTCTGTAGGTTTCCTTTTAAGGGTTGTCCAGTTTTTGCCGGGACAGGTGCTCGGTCCCATGTTTTTCTTAGGAGCCACATTATACTGAGAAACTTACAAAGGTTTCCTTGTATGCTTGCGGAATATGTCATGTTAGGGAGAAACGCAGCTTTCCTTGACAACCTTAAATTCATAACCAACAAGGTTTAACACGGGAAAGAACTCTGTGGAGAGAATGGGGGTTGGATTAGTATCCCTGCATTTTGACTTATCTTTGAGGATCTCTTCTGCTTTGTACCAATGATACCTCCATGATGATTCTGAGAGTGAACGGGTCACCCTTCCAGCTCTCAATCGCACAGAAAAGCTGTTGTCTACATTTTCCTAGAGATGGCTCCAACTTTGAAACGATTTCACTAAATAATTTAGGTAAGGGAAAAAATACTTAGAATATATAAAATATAAAATAATCCAGCACGTGAATTGTAGGCTTTTGATTCCACCAACGGCGGCCTGAGGGAGTTTCACATCCTCACGTGTGCAGGGAGGCAGCATGTGGCTCACACTTGCCGGGGTCCCGTGCGCTACTCCTGGCTTTGCCTCTCTGCGGAAGGTCCCATCTTAATAAAGCCTCACCCAGTTGGAGCTGTGAGATGTGCATCATGGCAAGTTTGTACTTCAAACTGGGACAACAACGTGCCCTTTACACTTCACCCAGGCCTGGGGGAAGGGGCAATGGTCTCACTCCATGGTTGTTTGTCCCATGAACACGTCAGACTGACCTCCCAGTTCCTTCCCCAAACCTTCCTTTTCTCCTGTTTCCTTGTACTCACTGAGGGGCAGCCACTTCCGTTCTAGATTCCTGCTGTCTCTTCACGCCTGTGCCCAGCACTTGACTGATAATACTATCCACTGTCTTTCCAGTCCATCCTTGTTTCTGTAGCTCCACTCTCATGAACTTTGATCAGATCCTGGATGACTTCAAGAGCCTCCTAAATTGTCCTTTCTGCATCCAATTCCAATTTCATGAAGAGCAATTTATTGAGCACCTATTTATGTGCTAGGTCCTATAGCAGAGAGGTAAACAAAATGGACACATTCCTGCCTTACTGGAATTTACTTTCAGGAAGGGAAGACATTCACTCTTTATTTTTGTTTTTTGGGGTTTTTTTTAGTTTATTTTTAAGTTATTTTGAGAGAGAGTATACGAGCAAGGGAAGGGCACAGAGAGAAGGAGAAAGAGAAGCCTAAGTAGGCTCTGTGTTGTCAGTGCAGAGCCTGGCACAGGGCTCGATCTCACAAACTGTGAGATCATGACCTCGGCTGAAATCGAGAGTCAAACACTTAACCGACTGAGCTACCCAGGCACCCCAACGTTCACTCATTTATTAAACCAATATTTGTTGGGCACTTTGTATGGACAAGACTTGTGGGCGAGAAGCTGTACATGGTCGTGAGTAAACAGATATGCCCTGACTTCACGGAGCTTAGATCCACTTGGAAAGAAATACATTGAATAAATATGTACACAAATACATGTAAAATTGCAAATTATGATTTAAAAAGTACATGGTACTATCGTAACTTATGAGGGCAGACCTACTCCAGATAGGCAGATTCAGATGATTGAAGATTCTTTGCTACTCCTCCCATTGAGATGTAGAATAGAACCTCTTCCCCAAAGCTGGATATCCCTAATTATTTCCTTCATCAGTGGTAGGAGTGGAAGTGATATTCTGGGACCTATGAGGTCAATTCATAAGAAGCATTGCAGCTGCCACTCAGGCCTCTTGGAAGACTCTCCCTGGGACTCTGGGCTATCACATAAAGTGGATGACCACTCCATCCTCATCATGTATAGCCATTTTGGTCCCATTAAGTCCAGACTCCGGGTCATTCCCACCAAGGCATCAAACATGCGAGGGAAACTGTATCTGGCCTTCTAGACCAGCCCATCCACCAGCCGAGTACAACTGAGTGACTTTAGGTGATGCTACAAGGGGCCAAAGAATCACCGGATGAGTCCTGCCCGACTCTTGACCCACAAAACTGTGTGATATAATACATGAGTGTCGTCTTAGGCCACTAAGTTTTGGGGTAGTTCGTTACACAGCAATAGATAACAAGAACGGACAGAATGGGGAGAAGGGGCACTCTGAGAATGTCAATTAAGTGGGAACCGAAAGTAGTTAGGGGGACAAAGAATAGGTGTAAGTGCATCCCGGTTCCCTGGGACACCTGGTCTTTGTCACCAGAATGCTTGAACTAGGACCCAGATTATTTCAGAGCTCGTTACGTTTGCACATGCTTTTCCTTCCGCTTGGAATATCCTCCTCACTTCTTCATCCAGCGTATTCCTTCTTTAAAGTAGGCTCCACATCCAACAGGGGGCTCAAACTCACGACCCTGAGATTAAGAGTAGTCTGCTCTACCAACTGAGCCAGCCCAGTGCCCCAATCCAGAGTATTCCTATTTGTATCAGTTATCCACTGCCGTGCAAAAAATTACTCTACAATTCAGGGGCTTAAAGTATTACACATTTATTATCTGAGTTACTGAGGATCAGGAATGTGGAAACAGCCTGGCTGAGAAGCCCGGTCCAGGGTCTCTCTGAGGCTCTGGTCAAGTCGTCGGTGGGGACTGCAGTCATGTCAAGGCTCCACAGCAACTGGAGAAATGCTTCCACTTACATGGTTGCTGCAAGGGCTCCCTTCTTTGCTGACTGTTGACCTGATGTATGAGTTTTTAACACATGCACCTCTCCACGGGGCCGCTTGAATGTTTTCATGACATGGTATTTGGCTTCCTCAGAGCAAAGTGATCCAAGAGAATGAGAGAGAGTGGCTTGTCCAAGATGGAAGCTGCAGTATTTATCACAGAGGTACAATGTAGGAGGCAACCATACACGGATGTTAGCATGAGGAAGTGGGGCCATCTTGGAAGCTGGCAACCACACTCCTTGTCCTTTCCGTTCATTTTGAGACCCCCCCCCTTGTCAGGGAAATTTTCCTAGTGCTCTCAGTCTGACTGGATGCTGCCTCCCTCTGGCCCTGCAGCCCCCTGAGTGTTCTCCCACCTTTGGGATGCGGTATGTAGGGTCACCACTGTTGGATTACATGTCTACCACTTTAGTTCGTCACTACCAATAACTTTGCCTTCCAAGGATGACTCTCTCCTCTCTCCACAGGGACATATACATTATATTCATTATATTTATTTAATGTAAAACCACAACACTATATTCATTTAGCGGGAGTCACACAAAAGCGAGCCAAACTAGAATTTATGCTGCATTTACTACGTGTCAGTTACTATATCAAGGGCTAAACTGTCATCTCATTTGATGCTCATAACACTCCTGGGAACGTAGAATGGCTTTATCTTTATTTTTACTAATGAAAAAACTAAGGCCCAGAGAGGACAGGTATTTATCCAGGACTGCATTGTTAGGAAGTGGCAGATCTGAGATTTGAACAGACAAAGCTTGTTTTTGTGCCATGCTCTTTGCCAATTTGCTGTCCTGTCCTGCGGACATTAGCTTGTACTTCTTTAATCAGAATTTGAGAAGAAATTTTGCACAGGCTGGTCTTCTCCTGAAACACAGTCCCAAGAAGATTCAGACCAGAGATGGGTAAGGTCAGAAAGTGAGACAAAGGACTAATTTGGGGGCTAAATCTTCCTGTGGAAGCTGCCTTGACCCTTCACAACCCTTTATGGGATTTAATGAAATATTGTGTAACGGCCCCAGACTCCCAGCCTTATTTGCGTTTTTGCCAAATGCAAAACCTCACAAAGCGCTCCCCATCCCCCAGCTCTTCTCTCCTTGGATTTCTTTTGATTTTCTCCTCTTTCACGGAGTGCTGATTCCTTTTCCTTCCCCCAACCACGTTTCTGTCTCTCCTGCAGATTCTTACTACCTCTTTTTTTAGGAAAAGAAGGCAAAGATAAAATCAAGTGCAAGTTCCCCGCCGCAGAAAGGAAAACACTGCCACTGTCTACTACAGCAATGATGTTAAATACACATCCTATAAAAGTGAAGGCTGAGACAGCCCCTTCCTGCCAGGATCCCTGAGGCGCTTACAGCTACATCACCAGGGCTTTTAGGAACGAGGCCCCATTATAGGAGCCAATCCGTCACTGGCACTTCGCGAACGTTCACAAGGACGGGTGCAGATGCAGGCAGGGCTGCTGGTCCTGGCCTTATTTCTACTTGTTCCAGCACCCGAGGCTACTGTGTTTTTACTCATGGTGTACCCTCTGCCTGGAACGCTCCCCCCGCCCCCTTTCCAGAACCTGCTTTTATCCATCTTCTTTGTACCGACCACCAGACAGCCACTGTCTCCAGTCTACGGAAAGGCTATTTAACAGTGATGATGCCACACCTGAGAGCTGCAATTGAGGGGTGAATTATCGTAGATCTGTCAGCTTCCTGCTGTTGGCATGGCGACCGGCCAAGCCAAGCCACCATCGTCTCCTGCTTGAACTACTATCCTAACCTTCCAACCAGTCTCCCCACCTATACTCTCCCTGTGGTGGAGTCGTCTTCTGAAACTGACTGGATTATGTCTCATCAAAGGCTCCTCCATACGTGGAGGACTAAATCCAAACATCTCCAATGGCATGCAAGGCTCTCTACCAGCTAGCTCCTGCCCGCCGGCCAGGCTCACTATTTCAGTTCCCGAGCCCGTGTAACAAATCACCCCGGTGTGTAGTAAATTAAACATCGACAGTGATTATCTTTTCTCACACACACGCATTTTGAACGGGGCTTGGTGGGCACAGTTCTTTTCTGCTCCTCTTGGCATTAGCTGGGGCAGCTTGGAGGCCAGGGGCTGGAATCACCTACCGTCTGACCTAATCTCATGTCTGCTGGTTGATGATGACTAACCAGCTTAGACCTTGGCTGGTGCCATTGGCCGGAGCGCCTATGCATGGCCTCTGCATGTGGCTTGGGCTTTCTTACAGCACGGTGGCTGGGATCCAAGGGCAAATGTCCCGAGAGAGAGCCGGGCAGAAGTTATACCGCCTTTTCTAACTTAGCTTTGGCAATAAGACATGATTACTTCCACTGGATTCTCTTGGGCGGTCACAAAGGCTTGCCCAGTTTCAAGGTGTGCGTGTGTAGGGGTGGGGATAGACTTCGCCTCTTGATGGAATGTGGCCAAGGTTCTAGAAGAGTGTGTGGGACTGAAAGTGCTCTAGTCATGTTTTGAAAAATAGCATCTGCCTCACTCATGTGCAACAATTTCCCACCCAGCTCACTAAACTCCCTATACGCGTTCATTGACCAGCATTAAGTGGTTTTTGAAAGCACGTGCACTGTTAAGATCTCTTCCTGTCTCCCTGTACCCCGGTGCGGCTGAAACTGGGGTTGAGGTACATGCAGCAGAGAGAGGGCAAGGGGCACTCCTTTGCCTCTCTGTCCCCACCGCCTCCTTTCGGGTTCTAGAATGCTCTGTGTGTACCACTGGGTGGAGGGGCCGGGGCAGTGGCAGAGTGGTCTCTATTCTCTGGCTGCCATTGGCGGTGAGGGTTGTTCCTGGTGACCTATGTTGATGGCGATCAGGTTCTCTTGGGATGCTGTCTACCTTCATGCCGCCCCCACACTGGTGAAAAGCCCTCACTCAGACACGGCCACTGCGTCTTCTTTCGTCGTTGCTTTCTGTAGTCTACACTCCAGCCCTCTCCAGATGGGTTGTGCCGGCAGCTGCCTGTGAGCCTCAGGGCTCTGTCTACTCTCTAACCCCAGTGACAATCACGTGGAGTCACAGAAACTTCTGCGGCCTCCCAACCCGAGAGCCCTCCAGACAAGAAGGCGCTGGTTTCTATGCTTATTTCCTGGGGAGGTTATCAGTGTCACCCAGGAATCCCCTCCGTCCCCATACCCTGGCCAGCAGGGATGCGAGTCTGGGTGCGTGGGTTTCTGCAGTCCAGGGGGCATCCAGCCACGGAGTGAAATGTGGCCCCGCTGCCCCCTCCCCCCCACCGTGAGGGCACTCCCAATCTCCGTGAGGGGTCCCCAGGAGTCCCCCTCACTTGACTTGGGTGCAAGGAGAACCAGTTTAGTGGCTTTTTACTGAAACTTGCAACTCGAGGAGTTTCTTGTTCTTTTTAGAGTTCTGTCAGGGGATGGAATTCCTATTCTCTTTCCCTCCAGCTTTGATTCTGATCCTCAACTCTGGGGCAATAGGAAACTTCCCTCTGGGCACCCAGTTAATAGTCATAAAACGTGTTGGCCTCACATTCACACTCCACTTCACGTAGAATAGGGAGCCTGTCTTCCCCCAGCCACTGAAGGAAAGCAGGCATCTCTCTACTTGGGCAACCCTAGGTCGTGCGCCCCCCCGCCCCGCAGAAATTGGGGCTGCGGAAATGTCACACGTGGACTGGCTTAGACCTGTGGGGTTCCCCCGGAGGTGGCGGGTGGGGTCATTCCCACGCTGCTTGGCTGTTAGTTCAGTAAGGCAGCCCGAAGTGATGTGGAAGGGGGCCGTCTTGTACCTCCAGAGCATCCAGAGGACAGTACAGAAGACACTTACTGAATTACTTGCTTCCTTGCCTGCCTGTCTCATTAGACTCTAAACTCCTCGAAGGCCGGGGCCATGGCCGTCTGGTCCACCTCTCGGAATGTTCCCGCGTCTAACCCCCCGCTTGGCACGTAGCCCGTGTTTCAGTAAATGTTCGCTAAGCTGAATTCAAATAAAAGGAAACAGAACTCGGGACCACGAAGGATTTCTGATCTGCCTATCTCCAAGATTAATGGGCTTCATTTACATGCAGCGGCAGCTTCTACTCTCCAACCTGCTACATTTTTCTTCTTTATTTGATATTTCCTAATGGACCCTCAGGCTTTGCTTCTTGCCTTCTTTGTCCCCTCGTTCCACAGTCTTTGGTTTGTGTGACGGTTTCTGCCCGTGCTACCCACATTTGCGGAGCCTTGCCTGGTCTGCCGAAGGACGATCAGCTCTATAACATCTGTTTCCTGGAATGTAGTGCATTTTAATTGCATCTTAAGAGCGGAGGCGTCCTGTACGGAGTTACCTTTGGGGAATTTGGTGTGGAGTACTATTGATTTATTTATAATTCATCGCCTACTCCCTTCTGACATACACACACACACACACACACACACACACACACACAACAAAACCTGAAGCTGCTGCTGAACAATGAGACAGTATTTTAAAGAAAAAACAGTTCTGGCCCTGTATTTTAATTCTGGTTGTCTCCGACTCCCCGTGTGACCTTGGGCAACTCATTTGACCTTCACGGGCCTCGGTGTTCCTCATCTGTGTAATGGAGGGCTGAGCATGTCCCAGTGGGGGATGGGTGGGTGGCTAGATATGGATGAGGTGATGCCTACGGTTCCCTCCGGTACCACATTCTACGATCCTGAGCACGGATGTGTCAGAAACCTTGTTTGATATGCACAATTACAAGACAGTAAAGTACGAAATGGACGGTGCAAACCCAGTAGGAGGGCTCGTTTGTGAAAAGTAACCTTTTTAGCTATTCTGCACCCTGGCATGTTTGTATTGATTGACAGAATGCTTCGGGAACCCACTAAATGCTGGCATTAGCAGCATCGCTAGCACATGTCAGGACTGGAACCCCTTGAATATGATCCGACTGTATTATTTTTCCTCTCTGTTTTTGTTTTTAATAATGATGACATACCACAGATAGACAAAGACATTTTAATAACCCTCTTTAGCAAAAATGTGTCCTGGCACCCGTGTCGTTGCTGATAGCTGAGATCAGCCACACCATTTTCAGAGATCATGCAGAGAGAAAGCCGACTTCGCCTCTAAAGCAAAGTTATGACTATAATTTTCTTCAATTGCAGTCTAGTCTCATTTGATTTGTGCTCAAGGGTGCTTCAATTGGATTGATTTCCACCAGTTGGAATATCTTACTGTAGCTGGAAGCCTGCAATGGAACTCACTCCAGTGATCCTGTTAGAAACCAAATGTATTTGGTATCCAGAGTGACCAAGGAGCCTGTCTGCAGGTTTGAGGAGAGTCAGGGGATGGGGGGTGGGGGGAGGGCGTCAACTTGAAATTGGATGGCACGTTACCCAGGCACAAGAAACCTCCAGGTGGGTTCACAGCTTCACCCTTTTGACAGTAATTCGCGGGCTCCCCATGTGTAATTTTCTTATTTCTTCTGACTGGGAAACCAGCAATGACCATTATGACGAGAGAAAAGCTGACACGAGCATTTGTCTGTAAGAAATCCCTATAATTAGGTACGTTAGTTAGTCAGCATTCTGCCTTGTTCTATTTTTATCTGAAGACCAGCATCCTCGCAAACATCTTTTCCACAAATTTCTGTGTTCTCTTTCTTGCCAAAAGTTTGCAAAGTCCATTTTAATCTGTGATTAAATCAAGAGGAATCTCCCACACTGTTCCCAAGCCCCTTGTATCTCTGGCAAGCAGAGAAGGTCATACATCAAATGCAGACAGTCCCTTAGCACCACACTGCTGCACCATCCAATGGGAAAGTGGGTGACCAGTTGAGCTGCTCTAAACCAGCATCTGCTGGATGCTTCCTTTTTTTCCCCGTCTTATTTTATAATAGAGAAAACAGATGCCAAAATGGATTTGTATTTATGAATCTTTTGTCACTTGTCAGGATTATTTTCCTGTTCATCTGAAGTTGTATAAATTCATCTAGAACATTAAGTTCTTAAATGTCGTCTTATTCCCTTGGATCTACTGTATAGGGTTTGCAAAAGAGAAAAAAAAAAAAGAATTATGGTACATAGCAGAAAACGATTGATGAAAACATAGAGCCATGCAGGATATATATTTTAAGAAAAAGGTTTCCAAAGAGGAATCCATCATGGCAGAACTGTAAAGTGTATACTCTATCACAGAAGTTCTAGACTGTAAAATCAAGATGCCTATTTTTTTTTTCTCCTTTAAAAAATATTCTATTCAGGACATAAAACCACAAGCATTTTTCTTAATAGTGCTAGCTGATGAGAAAACTAACAAACAATAATAATAATAAAAAAAAAGCCCAACTTATTGCCTGTGCCGGTGGGGGTATAGAGAAAGGCAGGTGGAGAAAATTATTTTCTTAGATCCTGCATCAGGATAATCTGGCTTTTTTATATGAGTGGAGGAGAGGACTCAGAGAGAGGCAGACCTTGGTATTGGTGGGGGTAGGCTAGGTTATGCTGCAGTAACAAAGGACCCAACATCTCAATGGTTTACAACAGCCAAGATTTCGTTTTGTTTGTGCAATGTGACCATGACCACGGCTGTGGCTCTGTGCCGTGTCATCCTTGCCTTGGAATTCAGGCTGAACAAACAGCTTCTACGTGAGATGTTGCTGGTTGTTGAAGAAGAGGAGAAAGAGAACATGGTGAATTCCATACCGACTCTTAAAGCTTCTCTCTGCATGTGACACCTTTCCCTTCTGTCTGCATTTCACTGTCCAAAGCAGATAATTTGGCCATGCCAGAGATAATAGGGTATATGGCCCTTAGCAGGGAAGGTCCCAAGTAAGAGTGACCATTATTATTTTTTCAATTTTATTTTTTATTTTTTAAAATTTACATCCAAGTTAGTTCGCATATAGTGCAACAATGATTTCAGGAGTAGATTCCTTAGTGCCCCTGACCCATTTAGCCCATCCCCCCTCCCACAACCCTTCCAGTAACCCTCAGTTTGTCCTCCATATTTAGGAGTCTCTTCTGTTTTGTCCCCCTCCCTGTTTTTATATTATTTTTGTTCCCTTCCCTTACGTTCATCTGTTTTGTCTCTTAAAGACCTCATTTGAGTGAAGTCATAGGATTTTGTCTTCCTCTGACTAATTTTGCTTAGCATAATACCCTCCAGTTCCATCCACGTAGTTGCAAATGGCAAGATTTCGTCCTTTTTGATTGCTGAGTAATACTCCATTGTATATATACACCACATCTTCTTTATCCATTCATCCGTCGAGGGACATTTGGGCTCTTTCCATACTTTGGCTATTGTCGATAGTGCTGCTATAAACATGGGGGTGCATGTGTCCCTTCGAAACAGCACACCTGTATCCCTTGGATAAATACCTAGTAGTGCAATTGCTGGGTCGTAGGGTAGTTCTATTTTTAGTTTTTTAGGAACCTCCATACTGTTTTCCAGAGTGGCCGCACCAGCTTGCATTCCCACCAACAATGCAAAAGGGATCCTCTTTCTCTGCATCCTCGCCAACGTCTGTTGTTGCCTGAGTTGTTAATGTGAGCCATTCTGACAGGTGTGAGGTGGTATCTCATTGTGGTTTGGATTTGTATTTCCCTGATGATGAGAGATGGTGAGCATTTTTTCATGTGTCGGTTGGCCATCTGGATGTCTTCTTGGAGAAGTGTCTATTCAAAGAGTGACCATTATATAGTCCATGAGTAATCATGAGAATGGCCTCCCAGAGCTTGTAGAATGGGGTGGGTGATTGACAGGGGCTCCAGCTGATGCACTTTGAAATCTGGCCTGTGTTTTGTGCCAAGGCTATACTTCCCGTGGGCTGCTCCCCACCAAGGGCTGTGTGTGGTGGGGATACTAAGGCAGATCTGTCCCTGGGAGTCAGGGGACTCCTTTGCTAGCCAGCTTGGCTCAAGGACTCCTGGACAGCCTTGCCAAACCTTCCTTTGACCGCACGGTGATCTAGAATGCTTCCATCCCCAAATCCCTCCCTCTCTCCTTTCCTTGGGGTCACCCTTGCATCGCAGTCCGATACCGCTCTCAGCCTTCTCTAGCTCACTCTCTGTTTCCTTTCACACAGACATTTTGCCTAATCAAGCCCTTGAACTTTTCGTTGTTGCTCGGCAGAGTCCATCACAGAACACTCTACTGGAAGAAGAAACTTAGGAGGAAGAACAAAGGTGTTGAGTGGCTCATGAATCTCTGGCATTGTTTGAATCACTTGTGTTTATAAATAAATGTGGGTGTCTGGAATAATATCTATATCCAGATATGGATATGGGGGGGGTATGTCCTATGTACTATTAGGATATGTCTAGATATAGACACAGATATTTCGATTCTGTACCAAATCAGTTGTGCAGAGTGCCTGTCCTGTTCATATTTCTTCTACAGATAATGGCCCCCGTCATGGCCTCCTGCTAAGGAAGTAACTCTTAACAGCCATGTGTTGCACCATGTAACTGCACCTCTGCCTAAAGGCACGTGGACCAGAGGTCTAGATCAAAAAGCAGCCAATAACAGACTGCCAATAGCCTATGCAGTGATGTTGTGTAAAAAGCTGTGTCGAAATACATGCAACAGTGATGGCGGGGATGGGGAAAAATCATTTATCTTGGGATTTAAACTAGAACTTGCCTTAGTTTACGCTCCCCCAGGAGCAGATGCTGAGACAGTAACTTGGGTATAAAAAGTTTATTCGGAAGGTGTGATGATTGATTTTGTGTTAACCTGACTGGCCTAAGGGATGCCTGGATAGCTGATCAAACATTTTTTCTGGGTGTTTCTGTGAGGGGTTGTCTGGATGAGGTTAGCATTTGATTCAGTAGACTGAGTGAAGAGATCCACCCTCAGCAATAGGGGTGGGCATCATATGGTTCCTTGGGGGCTCAAACAGAACAAAAAGGCAAAAGAAGGTCAAATTCTTTCTTCTGGGGCTGGGATATTCATCTTCTCCTGCCCTTAGACATTGAAACCCCTGGTTCTCAGGCCTCTGGAATCTGACTGAATTATATCACTGGCTTTCTTGTTCTCTAGCTTACAGATGACAGACTGTGGGACTTCTTGGCCTCCATAACTGCATGAACAATTCCTATAATAAATTTCTTTTTCTTTTCTTTTCTTTTTCCTTTTCTTTCTTTCTTTCTTTCTTTCTCTCTCTCTCTCTCTCTCTTTCTCTTTCTTTCTTTCTTTCTTTCTTTCTTTCTTTCTTTCTTTCTTTCTTTCTTTCCTTTCATCTATCTACTTACCTACCTACCTATCCATCCCATTGGTTCTCTTTCTCTGCAGAACCCTGAATACCACAAGAGGTGATCACTAGTAGAGACTAGGGAAAGTGGGACTTTTAGGAGAGAAAAATTAGTAAAGAGTTAATGAGTGGCTACCAGTGTGGGGCACCTGAAGCTCAGCCCTATTGAGAACCTTGGAGAAACCATAGGAGACTCATGTAGAAACCATCCTGCTGGACACAGAAGCTAGACAATTTACTCACTGAGTGCTGTCCCTCATCAGTTTCTACTTCAAAAGCACTAACTCCTTTACTCTTCTGGATTGCACCTGCCACAGCGGAGCAAGTTCCCATGGATCTCAGGTGGAGAAGTTGAAAGTTGCTTGAACTGGGAAGCTCAGCCTCCCGGAAATTTTCTACCACAGCTGCGGTCAACTTAAGGTTGACAGCATCCGCAAAGACTTCTAAGGAGAGGAACAGGAAAAGGAATAGAAAAGACAGAGAAAAGCATGAAACAGAAGGTGCTGTAAGTGAGCAAAAAATATCAAGAAGCTGATACTATGAGCAAGAAGCTGGGAGGTAGAAGACCTGAGGCAGAGAAAACATACATATTGAGGGGCTAGTGAGTTCATTGGTTGGTTAATCATTGGACTATTTACCCAGAGATCGGGAGTAGCTATTTCTGCAGAGGGGCATTGACCCTTATTTCCTTCTCCGTCCTCTACCTTGCAAGGCAACATCAGTGCTTCTTAGTAGATAAAATTTCTTACTGAACTTTGTATCACTCTGACTAGAGATTAAATCCCTAGTTCCAAGGATAGGATAGAAACTAGAAATAGATTCCCTCCCCCCCCACCCCCCCACAAATAAATCGCTTTTAATGTAGATTCTTGGGGCGTGGGTGACACATAAGAAGCATTAATACCTCCTTCTGAGTTTCGGAGACCCAGCGGGGAAGAACGAGGAACGCTTGCCCAAAAAGGGAGCGTAAGGTGGTTATGGTTTCTCCCCATTCCTGCCTTGGTGCTGGGGTGTGAGGCTCACTGGTGCCCTGCCTTTGCTAACGAGGGAGAAAGAGCCTTTTCCCAGCAGTCTCAGCAGGTGTAGCAGCAACACCATAGCCCTGGTGTGTGTCCTATTGGGTAGGCTGTTCGGCAAGACTGCTAGGAAGTCCTTGCTCTCTTTGGGGCCAGGTGGGTGTGGATCTCTTACCAAGGATGGCTGAGCATTCAAAACCCACACATCCCAGGCCCAAGTAAGCCACCGATCCTTTAAAAATACCTAGCTAAAATAAGTCATAGTTTTACATTTTAAGAGTAACATTGGTTTCTAAAAGTAAACAGTTATATTATTGTCAAGGTGCGTCATTCAGCTTTATACTTAAGGTCTGTAAATTTCAACTACTTTAGGGGAGAGTTTGAGGACCGAAGGAAGTCTTGATCCAATGTGGTGTTTGTTTGGCAGGGGTAGGAGTTGCCCAGGACCCCTTCAAAGAGAGTGTCGTCCAAATTAATACAATGAAAATGTCCTATAAGCTTTATCTACCATAAAGATAGTATTTCTTGGCCACTGATGAACATGACACCAAGAAAACATTCCAATCCTCCCTTATGTATTCTCTTCCCCCATCAAAATGTACCTGTGCAGTGTCCCATTACCATGGTGCTTGTCTAAGGTGCTCAGTGGCTTCTGAACTTTCCTATACTGGCATTTTGCCCTTTTCGTGGAGAACCCTTGAGGATGCTGCCTTTTCTGGATTGGCTTCTCAGAGAAGCAGATGCCGAGATAAAGTTAGGAAAGCCAAGAGTTTACTGGGGAGTGATACCTGTGAAAGCAAAAGAATATGAGGCAGATTGCACAGTGGGAACATTCAGGCAGCAGTGCAGGTGGGATAAAGCCTGTGCCAACCCCGTGGAGAACCCCAGAGGAAAGACTGCCCATTTTAGGAGCACTGTGTTGGGTGGGAATGGCTAGCTCCTGTACCACTGTCTTGCTCGGTCATTGCCTGGGAACCACTCTGAGAAGAGCACGACCTTTGCCTGAAAGGGGAGACCTTTGCCTGAAGACATTATCAGCTGAAGGCTGTCGGTGGCCCGTGCTCCTTGAAGCTGGACAGTGAGTTCTTTCTCAGAGAGGGCTCTGAGTGATGCATCTCTATGTCTGCCTCGGCTGCCTTAACCAAAGGAAAGACTGTATAATGTGGACACTTTAAGGCATTTAAGGTGGGCGGAGGAGGGAGAAATCTTTAGTGTTTATAAATTATTTACTCAGGGCCTACTTTGTGCTGGCTGCTTTTACAAAGCATGTGTGTTCTGACACTTTGAGCAAAAGAAGAAAAGAGAGAGAGGAGATGGCTTTTTTGTTATTGTTGTTTCCTTCCCCGCTCCTTGTCTCCTTGTTGTCTATTGTCTGGCTGTCTTGCTTGGCAGAATATTTAACTCCTACATATCTTTCAAGGCTCAGATCAGGATTGTCATGTGACAAAATATTTGAAATTGGGACTCTCCCAGAAAGCCAGGGACTTATTTGAAAGCCTGTGCCTTCAAATGACCAGTGCTGGCCAGCCTTGTGGCTTTTCTGTAGGTAGAAGAATTTTTTTTTCTTTAATTTTTGTTTTTGTTTGGTCTTAACAGTGACTGTTTTTCACCTTCATCAAATTCATAGCTCACTGGGGCAAGGTGTCCCATTAGACACCTGTGGCTTGTTCTGGATCAAGACACCACATTTTTAGGAACAAATTCCTTACTCTATCTAGACACATATTGACATCTATCTTTCCTCCCTCCATAATAAAGAAAGATTCAGAGAGGACTTTTATTTTTAACAAGTTTTGTATTTCTTTAAAAAATTATTCTTCTCTGTCTCTTTCCTTCTCTGGCATTTTCTCCAAAGATGGCTATAATAATCTCTCTCATTCTTTATGCTCTTCAAGAATCTTGCCATTCTTCCATTGAAAATGGAGTCTAGTTCACTTCCCTTAGCATCTGGGTGGGCTTGTAATTGCTCCCATCGATAGGAAGTAGCAAAAGTGATTGTTTGTGATTTTCGAGGCTAGATTACATTAAGACCTGCAGTTTCTTGTGTCTTTTGGGACACTCACAGTTGGAACCCAGCCACCATACTGTGAGGAAGTCCAAGCATCCCATGGAGAGGCTTATGTGGAGAGGGGCTGAGGCCCTGGGCCCATGCCCCCGGTAGAGCTCCAACCCCACTCCCACTTGCCAACCATGGAAGTGAGCTATCTTGAAAGGATTCCTTCAGGCCACAGTCTGACTGCTCAGGCTGATGCCACATGAAATAGAGATGAGCCTTCCTCACGGAGTCCTCTACATATTGTAGACAATGACTATTGCTATTTTAAGCCACTACATTTTGGGACTATTTGTTACTCAGCAATAGCAGCTAAAGCACCTTCACTTTGTGGCCTCCCTAAAGAGAATTTATTTCTGTCCCTTTAAGGACTGATATGACGGATAATTCCATTATATTGTACTGTGCAGTGATCTCAGGGAAAGATGACTCAGGAAATTAATTACCAGATAGTTGTGATACAGACTCTCCAAAAATGCTGCTTTTTCAGAGCTGAGGATTCATGGCTCCTTTGGTTCTTCAGTTGACTGTTCTTGAGTCTGTAATTTCCCCCCTGGCCATTTTCACAGATGAATGAATCTTCACAAGGTTTGGATTTACACAATTCACCCAAATTTACCAGTGTGATCTTTCATGGTGCTTGTTTCCCAAGAACTTTTAGAAGTAAGTATTCCTATTTTTTATCTTACCGAGAATTATGTGAGGCTCTGACTTTGAGGAACACTCTCTTCTCCCCCTTGTCTTTATCCCCGGATTTTCCAAACCATGTTCTGTAGAACCCGATTCCCTAGAACATTATTGGTTTTTCGCAGAGAGGCAAATTAGTTTGGGAAACACCGGATACTTTATCATTCTTTTAGAGACTGATGATGCTCATTAGAATCCAAGAGTCTTGCAGTAAAGAAACTGATTTCAATTATTTATTTATTCAAACAGCGTTTATTGACCACCTATTCTGACTCAGGCTTTGTAGAGGCGCTGGGTGCATAGCAGTGAACAAATCTACACGGTCCTCCCTGAACAACAGCAACTCATTTGTAATTATAATCGTAGTGACTACTATGTAGAAGAAGAACCGTGTGCCACAGAAAGAATGGCAGGGGATCTGCATTAGATTGAGGGGTGGGAAAAACATCTCTGAGACCGGGTGGAAGAGGTGTGTTAGCCAACTGAACAGTGCTCTAGACCGAAAACACAGCACATACAAAGGCCAAATCTGTCAATTCTCCTTTCCCTCTCAACTCCTGATCGCCCAGTCCCCAGTCCAGGTTGTTTGGAACATAAATCACACAGCCATTCTTCCCTTCGGAAGGGTAACTGTACTTTCTCAGGCTTAAACATTCTTAGTTTATCTTAGTTTTACTCATCTCTGGCCCCAAGTGCAGTTGGTGACCGAAGTTCTGAAATCTCTTTTTGTTAAAGCTCAGCAAATCTGATTTTCTTTTACTTAGAAAAAATTTTTTTAATGTTTAATTATTTTTGTTTTTTTAAAAAATTTTTTTAAATGTTTATATATTTTTGAGACAGAGGGAGACAGAACATGAGTTGGGGAGGGGCATAGAGAGAGGGAGACACAGAATCTGAAACAGGCTCCGGGCTCTGAGCTGTCAGCACAGAGCCCGATGCGGGGCTCGAACCCACGAACCGTGAGATCATGACCCGAGCCGAAGTCGGACGCTTAACTGACTGAGCCACCCAGGCGCCCCTGTTTAATTATTTTTGAAGGAGAGAGAGACAGAGTGTGAGCGGGGGAGGGGCAGAAAGAGAGGGAGACACAGAATCCGAAGCAGGCTCCAGGCTCTGAGCTGTCAGCGCAGAGCCTGATGCAGGGCTCGAACTCAAGAGCCGTGAGATGATGACCTGAGCCGAGGTTGGATGCTCAACCGACTGAGCCACCCAGGCGCCCTAAGTTTAGCTAATTTTAAATGTAATTGAACTCCACATAGCTTAGATAGTGGGGCTTTGTTGGGGGTGGGGCGGGGGGCGATGGTGGTGGTAAGAAAACCCCAGAGGAACCTTCCTGGAATTTTTCCAGAGACAAATATCCCAGGAGAATGCTAGGATGGGCAGTCATCTTAGAGCAATGGAAAGACAAGTTCAGAGTATGCTCATGACCGACATTCCTACATTGGAGGGAGGAATGGTGCCTGCGTCTTCCATATTTAGGCTTCACCAGGCCCGGTCCCTGTGCTACTGAAATGCCTGGTGTTCTTTCTCTATCTGGTAAATTCTTTCTTGCTTCAGTTTCAAACTCACCTCCTTCAGGAAACATGTTCAGGCAAGGTAGGGATAGGTGTGGACTCATGTTCTAATGTGCTTATCCTGAGGCCCATCTACCTGTGTTTTGACTCACTTTTCAGTGTTTGGGGTCCTGGGTTTTTGGGGTACAGGGGCCCTCCTTTGCTGTGTGAGGCAGAATGTAGAAAATGTCTCCTGTGCCCGAGAACAGCTAAAAGAAGCTGAGTGTCAAAGATCACAGAGTGAGTGAATATAGGTTCAGAACAGAGAGCTGTCTGGTCCAAGGTCTGGGTAAGTGATTTATTGCTGTTCTGATATTTATCCAAACGCCATGGACATTCTTGGGCGTCTGTTGACTTGTTGCCAATTTCCTGAGGCTGTTTTCCCAAGTGAGCCGGGGATACCCACAGGGGTATCTGAGATCATTCGGAAACGCATGCAGAGGCACAGGCTTTATTTTAGGGGTTACGTCTTTATTGTAATGAATGTTAGAAAAAAAAAAAAAACCCACAATGAACATATGCAACTTGAGACCTGCCAGGTTCTATTTCTTAGTATAAGGTCATCCAGGTTAAAACCAAATGATTGATGGAAAGTCAACTTAGAGACGCATCACGAGTAAATGGGAGTATAGGCTGTGAGGGAAAAGTATCACAAGGGTGGTATGCAAATTGCGGAGTCCTAAGGGATTCAACACTCAGTCTAAAATGTTCCCCTTTTCAAGAGAACCGCTCTTCGATGGAGCGCGTGTGTTTATTTAGCACACATTTATCAAGATGAGTGTGATACGACTTTTGCCCTTGAGGAACTTACAGTAAAAACAGGCTCATAAACGAATGATCACGGTTCAGAAACAACAGCTAACATTTACTATAAACCAGTCATCTGCAGGTGCTTTGCCTGCCAATCACCTCATCCGGTTTCACAGGAGTGATTGAAAGTGGATTTGACTTTTGTATCCATTCTACAGATGGGGAAACTGAGAGAAAGAGAGATGAAGTAACCCAGCTGGCTGTAGTGGAGCCAGGATTCAGAACCCAGGCACTGGAGCTTTGAAGCCGGGTTCTAGTAGCAAAGTATACACAGGCCCAGGAGAGAACAGGTGACTCAAGGACAAATTGGGAGAGCCGAGGAAGGCCTGCTCAGAAAGGGGGGCGCTCAGGAGTGCTTGGGTGCCTTCAGTCAGTTAAGTGTCGAACTCTTTTGAATGATTTTTTTTTAAATTTATTATTTATTTTTGAGAGAGAGAGAGAGAGAGAGAGATAAGAGTGTAAGTTGGGGAGGAGCAGAGAGAGAGGGAGACACAGAATCTGAAGCAGGACCCAGGCGCCGAGCTGTCAGCACAGAGCCGGATGCGGGGCTCGAACTCATGAACCGCGAGATCGTGACCCGAGCTGAAGTTGGGCGCTTAACCGACTGAGCCACCCAGCTGCCCCAAGCGTCCAGCTCTTGATTTTGTCTCAGGTCATGATCTTGCAGTTTGTGGGATTAAGCCCCGTGTCGGGCTCTGTGCTGACAGTGTGGAGTCCGTCTCTCTCTCTCTCCCTCTTTCTCTGCCACTCCCCTGTTTGCACGTGTGAGTGCGCGTGCTCCCTCTCTCACTCAAAATACATAATTAAACTTAAAAGAAAAAAAAGGGAGACCTCAGGCTCTGAGAATTCTACATGGCGAAGACAATAGTTGCAACAGCAAGAAGATGGAAAAAGATGGATGGAGTTTGGGATAGGTATGAGTACTTCAGGGTGTAGTTGGAGTTTAGGAAGAATACTAGGATGAGTGGGAAATTAGTTTATGATTTAAGGGCCGCTGTGGTGAGAGGACCCAGGCTGATAAGTAGCTCAGGTTTTCCAGAAGCAGATCCTGAGCTGCGGATCTGGCCGCCAAGTGATGAATAAGGAAATGCTCCACGGAGAAATCAGCCAGGGGGTGAGGATGAGGGGACAGGGGAGAATCGGACAGAGGCCCGCAGAGTGGAGTTCAGGCCAGTCCTGCAGGAAGCTCTGGGACAGAAGTTCTGTCCCAGAGCTGTCCTTAGCCAAGGCTCCCACGCCCCAGAGTCTTTGGGTAGGAGCCAAAGATGGGGGCACATAAATTTCCAGGAGCTTCCAACTTTCTGTGCACAGGGACAAAGTAGACTCCAGTAGCCTGAGGGCAGTCTTCCAAAAAAAACGGTTTCCAGGTGCTGCCGTTTGGGGAAAAAAACAAACAAACACACACAAAACAAACTAAACAAAAAAACACATTGAAGGCAAGATTATCAAATGGTAAAAATGGATCTGATTTGAAGAGACCTTGTTTGGGGGGGACACTAATGGTGTCTGCTATAATGAAGTTTGGAATCAAAAGACATCTTTCTGGAAAGGCCGTGTTGGGGACAAGGGAACTGACACAATGTTGTCCAGCTGGCATAGCTGACCCAATGGCCCCCAGTAAATCTTTTTTGCTAGAACCTATATTTTTCCTCCCAATGGCCTTTGATCGTATCTTTCCTCTCAAAATAATGTTCTCTCCTTTGTATTTAAGAATTGCAAACTTTTCATGAGTTTATCTTAATTCCTATAATAAAGTTGCCAGATAAAAATTCTATTATTAACTCACTTATAAAAACCTTAATGAAAACTGCGTTATAGAGGTGGTTCAATAACACATTGGTTAAGGTTATCTGATGAATTGTTTGTTTCATCTATCTAATATTTTTCAACTTACTGTTTTTTTCCCAGGAGATATGGCTCACATATCAGCCAGGAACCCTTCCTTTGCTTGTTGAGAAGTAACACAATGAAGATTCAAGGTGCTTTGTGTAGGGTGAGTAGGAATTGGCACTGGACACCCCCAACCTCTCTTCTAGCCTTTCCTCCTCGCTGCATGGTCTACTCTGTACACCTTGTATTTGAACAATGGGACCAGGCAGCAGAGGGGCCAGTCTATGGCTTGGACCTCCCTGTCTTCACTTCAAATGATATAATCAATTGGTCAGAGCCCAGCGTCTAGGTCTTTCCTCTTCTTATTGAGTGCATGTCAATTGTATGTTTCTGATTTTTTTAAGTAATAAATTTCAGTCTAGTGTAATTCCATTCAATCTAGGCCTTTTGTCAAGATTGAATGCTATCCAATGGCAATATAATAGGAGCCATAGGTCACTTAAAATTTTCTAGTAGCCATGTTTAAACAAAGCGAGAAGAAACAGGTGAAATTACTTTTACCGAGATAAAATTTAATCCAATATACCTAAAATATAATTTCCAAATGTCATCAATAAGAAAAGTTGTTAACGAGGTGTTTTACGTTTGTGGATGAAGTCTTTGAATCCAGTGTGTATTTTTGAGGTTTATAGCATATTCCAATTTGTAGTATTGGACAGCACACATCCAGGTATTTGAAAAAACATAGCTCAGTGGCATCATATGCCAATTTAACTTACGCAAATTCAAATGTATGAGCATCCGCTCCCCATTTCCCTAGAAAAAAGAACAAGTCATTTAAGTAGTGTGGACTGCTCAGTTTATATTCCGCTCTGTGAGTTTCTTTCTTTCTTTCTTTCTTTCTTTCTTTCTTTCTTTCTTTCTTTCTTTCTTTCTTTCTTTCTTTCTTTCTTTCTTTCAGTTTTATTTATTTTGAGAGACAGAGAATAAGCAGGAGGGGACAGAGAGAGAGAGAGAGAGAGAGAGAGAGAGAGAGAGAATCCCAAGTAGGCTCCACGCCGTCAGCATAGAGCCTGGTGTGGGGCTCTATCTCTTGAACAATGAGATCATGACCTGAGCCGAGATCAAAGTCGGATGCTTAACTGACTGAGCCACCCAGGTGCCCCAACATTCTGCTCTGTAAGTTTCTATCCTGGGTGTGCTTTCACAGAGGTAAATTTGCTCTCTCCTACCTGACCTGAGTCCCCATCTGCCTCTTATGATATGCTTGTCATGCTACATTTAGTGTGTTCCTAGCACTTAAAGATATTTATTATTTCTTACAACATAACCTCTAACGCAAGCCAGCTGCTTCATATGGCATTCATTTGAAAAATACTCATGAGTTCTATCACTGGAGGAAAATCTGCCTGTGATGGGCTCAGTGAGAGGTACCAGTTTGTTGATTTCCAATATGGAGCAAGTAAACTTGGCCGCAACAAATCTAGCCATCGATATGCAAGAGAGAAAAACTCCTATAGTTTATGGGCAATTTGATGAAAATTTAAGGCTAATTTTGACTTTGTGAGTTTCACCTTATGGACAGAAAAGTCAAAGAGAAAGCTGTTAGTCCACTGCAGTAAAACGGGCCTTTCATTGCCTGGTCATCTGTTGAGCCCTCGTGATGGGCCAGACATGGTCTCCTTCTTACCCCGACTCCCAGTTCATGCACACTCAGGACCTATGAGTCCTATGAGTACCCGAGGGCACATCCCCAGCTGATGGATGGAATCGCATTCAGGGCCTCCTTCCCCGCTCCGTTGTCCCATATCCACTCTCCTTCTTGCTCAGAACTTTTCTTTAATTCAAAATTAGTTTTTCCTGTTTCATTCCCTCTGAACCCTGCTTCCTTTTCGCTGTAGAGAAGATGGCCATTTTGATGAAGAATCGGTCCTGTGGATGCTAATCCATGAATCTCTAAGGTAAGGTGTGTGTTGGGAGCACATGCCTGTACAAACAGAACTCCCTCTTCAAAGAAAAGACTTTGAAAGCAAGAATGAAGTTGGATAGCTCTTCAAATGGTTTCAAAATTGCCCCTGGAAAGAGATGATAGGGATCATATGACTGGGTCTCACTGTTAAATGCTGGTTGGTGCATGTAAGCAATAATGTTAAGGTCTTCCTGGCAATCCAACTTTGTGATTATAACAACTCTTTCCCTAGATTTGGCCTTCTCACGTTTTCCTTGAACTTTCTGCCAAGTGTTTCCTCAGAATGTGGCATCACAGATGGGAGTTGCCTGGAAAAAGATCCTTTACCTTTTAAGGCTACTTATCTTCGAGGACACTAAAATAATAATTTGTGATAGCTTTAATAGAGTTTAAATGAATGAATAGATTTAGCATTTATGTTATTTGGAGTTTATAATTTCAGCTGTAAAGTGGGATTTTTATGGTTTTGTGGACTTAGGCAAAAGTAGATGTGCATCCAAGCTAATATAGATTTCAGCTTTTATGTATTAAAAATGGAAAATTTATAACATATTCATCAACTTGGGAAATTAAAATGGTATCTTTATCTTTATAAAAATTGAAAACCAGTCATTATATCTTGTAATAGAGATTAAATAAATAAAATAAGCTTCTAACATAACATAAATTTGACACTTTCATTATTTTTCTCTAAATGTGGTGCTTGTGACAGTTCACTTGGCACTAAGAGGATATTATCTTCGGTTAGTAATTAAATCTGGTTCTGAGAAATTTAGGTTCTCACTAGGTTCTAAGTTTCTCAAGGTCAGCCCCAGGTCTCTGTCTTCCTGGCATCTAGCACATAGTAGGCCTATAGTATATATGTTGAACCAACAGGTAACTTTGGGTCTGTCAGGCCCCAAGAATTGTGACTTACAGAAGTGAAAAGTCTTGGGGATATGATTCCTTAAATATGAGGAATGAGAAGACAAGGGAGGGCCCCACTGTCTCGTAAGCACCTACTGTGTGCTGGGCATTCTGATTGTTGTAGTGATGCCACACTATGTCTGTGGTGCTGGCTCAGGGTCTATGGAGTTATCTGTATTCATTACATACTTGTAGACCTTTAAAAACCAGGAACAGACCAAATCCCATTACGGTTAAGCCAGTTAGAAGGAGAAACCACACACAATTGAAGTATTTCTAGGTGCTTCTTGGTGGTTCCTTTATTTCAAGAACCTTCCAGGGCAGGGAATGACCTTGCATTGTTCCCAGGGTCCATGCTAATGGGATTAGCCTTGGAATAGTTTCTTGGTTATTATCCAAGCCTTCCTGGCTCATTTTAGAGTCGCGTTTGGCCCATGCAAGGTGAGGACAAGCCCTGCCCCAGAAGTTCAGCACAGGGTCATGGACTTTCTTCTTTCTAAGTATGTTCCAGGCTAAAGTTATCCAGCGAGTGGCTTCTGTTGTAAGAAAACCAATATCACGTCCATCCTGAGTAAGTTTACACAGTTACCTAACCTCTCCACGTAAGTGAAAATTCTGATATCTAACTTGGCAGTTGAGAGTGAAACGAGTTTATTAATCTGCACACTGCTGGCAGATGGTATCCGTTCTCCATTGTCAAAATAATGCCTTGTAACAAGTGACCACAAAACCTCAAGGGCATGTGACAGTAAGTGTTTATTGTTCATGTGTTTGGGTCCGCTGGGGGTTGGCGAGATGGTTTGGCTGATCTAGGCTGGGCTTGAGCACATTTCCGCGGCTTGCCTAGCTGTCAGCTGGCCGATCTAGGCTGAGACATCCGGGGAACTTCCGCTCGAGCCCGCATGTCTCTCTTTCTCTGTCTGGCCAGCTTGGGCACATTCCCGTGGAGGCAGCAGAGGTACAAGAGAACAAGCTTTAATGTGCAAGCCCATTGCAAGTGTCTGCTTATGAGACATCTGCTAACATCCCATAAGGCAAGAGCCAACATGAGCACGTGAATGATTTTGATTGAGTTTAGCATCAAAGAGTGAGATGGGTCACCCTGCCCATGGAGGAAGGCAAAGGCTCCCAAGCGAGCTATATGGCAAGAGGCATGGATACAATGAGGGGTAAAGATTTGGGGACATTCTGTAATATACCCCAACAAATACTGGATGGTTTTAAAGAACAGCTGGCAGGGGCACCTGGGTGGCTCAGTCGGTTGAGTGAGTCGGGTCATGATCTCATGGTTTGTGGGGTCGAGCCCCGATTGGGCTCTGTGCTGACAGTGTGGAGCCTGCTTGGGATTCTCTCTCTCCCTCTCTCTCTCTGCCCCTCCCCCACTCACACCCTCTCGCTCTCAAAATAATAAATAAAACTTTAAAAAAGAAAGGTGCTATCCAGCACCTGAACTTCTTCCCTACGTGTGGGGTATTGGTATATAGGTCTTGGTGAGAGGCAGAACCCCTCTCCTCTGAAGGAAATGAAAACAACTGGAGATACCTGGTTTCCCAGTGTTTCTGGCCTTTAGTGCACAACACCATGATCTAGTCCCAGCTACCCCGGTATCTTTGTCTGGAGCCCTGAATCTGGAGCTGGGATACAAGGAAGGTGGTGGTGGTGGAGGCCACATACAGTTTCAGGACAGATGCGTTAGTGGTGGTTTCCTATGAGTGATGGCAGAATGATTGCATCAATGGTCCTAATTTGTCACCCTCCCCCACCCCCGCTCCGCCCCAGTATCAGGGCGTTTATTGTGTGGTTTTGCAGTTCCCTTACCAAAGAGGCAGAATCTATTTCCCTACTCCTTAAACTGAGGCTGGTCTTGTGATTTGCTTTGGCTGAATTTTTGATGGTGCTCCCAGTTCTGAGCCTCGGTCTCAAGAGACATTACATGCCTTGCAATTCCTTTGCTCCTCTCCATGAGAACCCACCTGGTCTAGACATGGTGGAGGATGAGGGACATGTGGAGCCGAGCAGAGTCACCACAGTCGTTCCTGGTGAGGCCAGCCTAGGAAAGCCAATAGCTGGCCAATGTGGAGCCTCACCAGTGGCCCTGCCAAGATTACAACGCTGCCTATGAGCCTCCGAATGACGCCAGGCACGTGTGCAACAAACATACGTTGTCATACGTGCCTGGGTGTTCGGGGTTGTTTGTTAGCCTTACTGCAGACACAGCTAACTGATACACTGTGTCCAGTGCTAGACTAGTTGTGTGGTGGGAGTTTGAGTAGTTCTGTCCGCCATCTTTGTCCGTGTCTATTTTCAGAGCCTGGTCCTCCAGAATTCTTGGCAATTATGCGAGTTACCCAGGACCTTCTCAGCAAATTCCCTTTGTGCCTGCATCAGCCACAGCCCATTTCTGGTTCCTACACTTAAGAACTCTGTCTAGTAGGGTGCAAGTGTAGTGCTGGCTCTTATTATTATTCTCCCATTTCTGTTTCTGTTTGAACTGGCACTTATCTTCCTAAACTTGTTTCATTCACAAATTAAATAGCGTCTGACACTCCGTCTTCCTCGAAAAGCCTCTCCTGACTAATTGGGAAGTGCCAATTTCTTCTCCTATCTCGGGTGCCAGCAACTTCTCAGCCTTACTTGTCACTGCCTTCCACCATCCTCAGAGCAGCAGTGGGGACAACTGCTGCTGTTCTCACATAGGTGATTCATCTGTCAGGGGTTTACAGAGTTGTCAGTGTTTGTTCGTGTCAACATGGCCTACTATAGAGCCCGAGTGCACGGTGGACACAGATGGTGTTGATTTAATTGATTTTTCGAACAGCACGTAGTCGTTCGCTTGATTCAGGTGAGTACATCAGCCTTTTGATGATGACGAACAATTCAGATATTGGGTGGAGACAGGCAGTTGGTGGCCAGACAAACCTGCTTTAAAGGAGGTTATCTGAACCGAGCTGTGTCTCCGGCTTCTCTCATCAGCATCTGAGAAGTCTCCTGGGAGCGACTGGCATAATGGAAAAAATGGGAACCTTGGAGTCAAAGAGCCGAGTTTGTATCCTGGCTCGGTGCAGTAAGTGAATTACTCAGCCTCTCCAAGCTCAAGTCTCCTGAGCTCTTAAATGAGGACACAACAAATACCATCCCTGTTCATTGGTCAAAGTTGTGATAGTCAAAAGAAATACTGCTCGTGGACATGCTTTGCAAAATGTAAAGAACCGTACAAGAGCAAAGGAGTAATGACCGGTGCTAAGGTATTGAACTTTCTTTTAGGAAAGGCCAGGAGGAGATAAGAAGTTAGCTCAAGCCCGTGGTCAGGTGGTTTACTGAGAAATAAATTCTCAGGCCCGGTCGGGAACCAGTAACCACTGGCCTGACCATATGAGGCTGGCAGGTAGAGATGTGGAGTCCATGTAGTGGAAATATTAGGGTATGGGGCAGGATAATAGCTAGCATGTCTCCCTGACTCTTCTGAAGTAAGACCAATAGAGAGCAGTGTTGATGAGTCCTCTAAGGGTAGTTATGGGAGTGATATTTAGAGAGGGCTTATGTCAGATAGGAATGGCCTTTGTCCATGAGCAACGTAGAATTGAAACGTAGTGGCGTATATCATTGTTAAAGGTTTTATTTTTCTCACCCGAAGAGAAGTGCAAAGGTGGGCAGTTGAGGGCTGATGTGGTAATTCCATGAACAGAGACTCAGACTCCTAGAAATCCACTTTATCTATTGTTCTGGTGTGATGCTTCTCCCGCTTCGCATCGGAGCTCAAGCTAGTTGCCAAGATACCAGCCATCGTGTCGGTATCTCAAGCAGGAAGAATGGGAGAGGGTGCTTACCAGCAGAGTCATTCCCCTTTAAGGAATTTCTCAGAAAACACCATCTAATGACTTCTGTCCCCGGACAAGGAGGGCTGGTAGATGTGACTTTCTGGCACATATTATTGACTCTAAATAGAATTGGGGTTCTATTAGCAATGGACAGGAGGGGGTGGGCAGTTTGTTGTCTCTGCCATTGGCTTCTTGTGCTCTGATGCCCCCATGTCACCATGCCCAGTCCTTGGAGGAGAGACGTATCATTTGGAAACAGGGTAGCATCACTGGCTAAGAGTCTGATCTGGAGACAGAGAGCCCTGGTTTCAGATTTGCCTCCATCACCTACTGTCCGTGTGACCTCGAAGAATTTACTCAACTGTATTGAGCCCAGGTTTTCTTCTCCACAAAACATGGAAGATAAAATTTCATATCTCGGGGTTTCGGTGCAAATTTAGTGGCTCTGCAGAGCCCTTAGCCCAGTGCGTGGCACCCAGCAATCACTTGAGAAAGGTCTCCGGAAAAGTGCATGAAGTGACTTATTGAGTGGCAAAATGTGGGTCATAGTCTCGTTCCACAATGGTGAGAAAAAGACATGTTTTTGATCAAGAGGGGGTATCAGACCTAGAGAATTGATTACTAGCAGCTGGCACCAGAATTCCTAGTCAGAAGGAAACTTTCTTTGTGCCGGAAATGAACTTGCTGAGCCCGGTGGGGGCCCGGGTGCGTCTGGAGAGTGAGGCCCTGCAGAAGACCTTGGAGAAGAGTGATGTGGGAACAGAGAGCATTGGGCGGGCCACCTATGAGCTCCTGGGGCCACCAAATGAAGCAGTTGGCCACCGCCTGCTGGCCAAAATTATACGGCCCCTTGTCTGTTTTTTCTAGGGCCTGTGAGCCAAGAATGGTTTTAAACTTTCTGAATGTTGAAAAAAATCAAAATAATAATATTTCATGACTTGTGAAAATTCTATGAAATTCAAATTCCAGTGTTCATAAATAAAGTTTTATTGGAATGCAGCCACATCCATCTATTCATATTCTCTAGGGTTTCTTTTCTGCTGTGATGGCAGATTTGAGCAGTTGGGCAGAGACCGTATGGCCTGTGAGCTTAAAATATTTATTGTCTGGCCTTTTATAGACAAAGTTCGTGACCTTGGAAAAAAGCGAGATGTGGTCAGGCTGAAGAGTGTGGGAGGGGCAGCCGTCCCCTGGTGCTGGAGTGGCCGGAGGACCGTTTAAAAATGGACAAGCTCGGGGCGCCTGGGTGGCTCAGTCAGTTAAGCGTCCGACTTCAGCTCAGGTCACGATCTCGCGATCCGTGATTTCGAGCCCCATGTCGGGCTCTGGGCTGATGGCGCAGAGCCTGGAGCCTGCTTCCGATTCTGTGTCTCCCTCTCTCTCTGCCCCTCCCCCATTCATGCTCTGTCTCTCTCTGTCTCAAAAATAAATAAACGTTAAAAAAAAATAAAAATAAATAAAAATGGACAAGCTCAGGGTTTGTCCTGGGCTGACTGGTGTCCCCCCAAATTCATATGTTGAAGCGCAGACCCCTGGTACCTCCGAGTGTGACTGTATCTGGAGATAGGTCCTTTAAAGAGGTAATTAAGTGGAAAATGTGGTCACTAGGGTGGCCCCTAATCCAATACAACCGGTGTCCTATAAGGACATAAGAACACAGACACACAGACAGAGGGAGACCATGTGAGGACGCACAGAGGAGTCAGTCGTCCGCAAGTCAAGGAGAGAGGCTCGGGAGAGGCAAACCCTGCTGACACCTTGATCTTGGACTCCTAGCCTCCACAATTAGGAGAAAACAAATTTCTGTTGCTTAACGCCATCCGGTCTGTGGTGTTTTGTTATGGTGGCCCTAGCACACTTTCACGGGGTTCCATCAAATCGTTTGGGTCCCTGAAATGTCATCTTTCCCCTCATCTTTCTCCCAGAGTTTGTCTGGTTTGTAAGAAGCTACAAGGTCTCGTGGGAGATTTTTAACTTATGGACATCGAGGGGGAGGCTAAATTCATGTGTGGGTCAGTCTGGTCAAGAGCTTTGAGATAATCCTCGGGAACACAGGAAGACAGAGGCGACTTTGAGCACCCACTTAAACCCTCTCCACGGAAGCCTGAGGTGGGGCTCTGGCTCCTTCCCGGGGTGCGGTTAAATACTTATCTTCCCATCATTACATGGTTAGAACAACAGTGACAGCAACAAACTCCAAATAAAACAAAGAAAAAATGATTTTGAGAGCCATCTTGTACGAAGATTTCTCGCTCGCGAGTCTAAGTTGATAGGGGCTGTACTCTCCTAGACATCTCCCCACCCTGTCCTTCTAGCATAGTCCTTCCACGCTTGGGCACCACGTCTGGCCCAGAATCAAGGCCAGGTGGCCTGTTTTATGGGAGTGTTTGTTTTGGGAACGGCCAGCTCTCGGAGGACATGGGACACTATCTGCCACTCTCAGAGTCCTGTGATGGGGAGATTGAACGTCTGGGTGGCCGTTTCCCCACATGGCCACATTGTTCTTTGGCTTTTGACATGGTACCACCTTAAAGCTGCAGCCATGGATTGAAGCTTGATCTCCAGGCGCGATTTCCTATAGCTCGTCCACTGCTTTGGATGCCGCATCTCTTTGTTGGCTGTCTGTGCCCTGGAAGCAGGGCGAATGCTCCACCTGGAGCCCGGAAGAGGTGTGGCGGGAGGGTATGCAGCTGTTGTCACTTTAGGGTTAACATCTTAAAGTACTGCCATGGTCTGTCCCAAATGGAAAGGAGCCAGGATTAAGGGTAGCATCTGGTCAAGCTGGGGAGAAAACCTGCCTGTCATTTCAGGCAAAACGCCTCTGATGAGCAGGACCCCCTTCAGGAATGAAGGACTATTCCTCCAGCTTCTGGGAACGTCCCTGGCAGATGGCCTCCAGCTGGAATTACCTCTACTGAAGAGGGCCACCTTGCCCAAGGACATTCTCTCCCCTAGGGCTGGGGCACGTCTAACGACTGATCACATGGGAGTCTAAAAGCCTGGGCCCTTTATCCATACTTGGGACTTCTCTGAAGGGCCATTCCTGCTCCAAAACGCTCCCTGGAGAGGGAGGGGGCTTTTTGTGTTTGATTTCATTTTCTGGTCTAACAAGGCAGTCATCGCCAGATGTTTGAAACAAAACACTCCTGAAAGAGAACATTTCAGTGTTCTGACCTTCCAATAACATGGGCAGTGGAGGAGGAGGAATGAATGAATCTTCTGTCTCTAAGAATTTGTAAAGCTTTCAGAGCATGTGTACAAATGGACTGTGTTTCAACCAAATGAAATGCAGCACACCCAAACTCACAAAATGGAAAAAAACGAGGGGCCACAGTTTCTAATTCGATTTAAAGATTATAACTATATAATTATAATCCATATATATATATATGTATGTATTTCTCAAATGTTTGTTGATTTATTTATTTATTGGAAGGACTCACTTTTTTTCCAGCTTACTGAGATACAAATGATCTACAACCCTGTGTAAGTTTAAGGTATACGCCTGCTTGGGATTCTCTCTCTCTCTCTCTCTCTCTCTCTGCCCCTCCCCCTCCCCTCAAAATAAATAAATACGCTTTAAAAATTCGTTAAAAAATGAGGCGCTAGGAGTGCCCCCAGCAACCGTCCGGTCCACGTTCATCCAGCAAAGCGAGGCAGGCCTGCCTTCCCGCGTGGCCGGCTGTGGTCGCAGCTTGCTGGTTTCTCAGGTGTTGCTCTGGCTCTTTAAGTCAAACCCAGGCAAGTAAATCTAGTACCAGGGGTGGGAGCCTTCTGAATAATTAAAGGCTTTTCTCTTTGTTTCCTTGATCTATACGTTTCCACGAACACACCAGCTATTGTGTTAGCCTCCCGCTGTGGGAAAGACGCAACTCTGTGACTTTGGCAATTGTTGAAGAGCTGTGAAGGGAAAAACCGAGCAGAGATTTATTAGGCGATCTATCTCAGTTTTTAATAAACCAGGGAAGAAATGCTACGAGCCAAGGAACAGCACTGGGAAAAAACAAGCCAAGGCCGGAGACAAAAATAACCCACAGAAGAGATGCTTGCCCGTAGCAAACAGGATGCCACGGTGAGCCGCGAGCCCGGAGTGCTTTTCGAGGCTGGGCCTCCCTGGACAGGGGTTCCCAGGGTAAGTCTGGGAAGGTTTCCCTCTCGAACGACGCCAGAACGGGGCAGGCCCGGCCGACCGCCCCGCACACCCTGCCTGGCCTAACCCATCACGGTTCGTCCGCAGCTGGGGTGCTGGGGACCACGATCTGGTCGGCTTTCTTGCCGAGTTTCAGTGACCTCCGTGGGTCACGTTTGCGAGCCGTCTCACTCCTGATCTGAGAGACTGAGCGTAACCACAACTGACCCTTAACACTTTCCGTGTTTACTCCCAGAATTCCTAGAATGGCCTGGAGGCGGTTCTTCTAGGGAAGGGGACTCCCACTTGTTCCTGATCCCTCCTCCGGGGTGAGAAGGCATGGAGGCGGTCTTTTGCACACTCAGGATGGTTCAGAGTAAAGGCTTCATCCTCCCTCAGTCAGTCGGGGACGATTCCAGTTTCCCGAGTTTGGATACCACTGAGAAGGGCATTTCCCGGAACGTCCTGGCGGCCCAGGGCACCCTCCCCCTTCTGCCTCCTGTCCTCTGGCCCCTGAATTTCAGAGTGACCCTGAATCTGCTTCCTGTCAGACTAGGTCTTCCACACAAGCAAACTACCCCCCCCCCCCACACACACACACCATGCCTTAAAAAATTGCATGTGTGATAAGATGTACGTAACAGGAAATTGCATCTACGGTGCTTGTCCTCTTGTAACTGGCTCACCTCACTTCGCATGGTGTCTTCAAGGGGCACGTGTGCCTCTTTAGTTTTTGTTCCCGTTGCCACGGGCTCAGCGCCCTCCCCTCTCGCCCCTCTCCCCTCCCCCCCCCCACCACCCCTACTCCTTGTTCCATGTGCTCTCCGTGACCCTCCTTCTCAGGTAAACCAGACCCTTAAACCAGTGGCAGAAAGTGGTCGCCATCTTCCACCGGACCCTTAGCCTAGAGCCGGGACCCCAGATCACATTCTTTCCAAGTGGTACCTTCGCAAGAATTGACTGCAAGGTCACATCCTGACAGGAGTTATGACAAGATGATCAAGAAAGAAGAGAGGAGGCCGTAAAACAAAGAGACTAGGAGACAAGAGGAAGGTAGTCCCAGGGCCACCCCCTGACTTTAATTGAAACCTGATGTCTTTAGGGCGCCCCCTCCCGCCGCCCTTTCCAGGGCTCCATTCGACCTCCCATATGCCAGGTACCATGGGGGCCGGGGGGGGGGGGTCCCTCTGACGCCTCTCCCACCTCCCCGAGCCAGCGAGCGTTCCTTTCCCACCTTTGCGGAATTGGCCAGGGCTTCCCACATCAGGAAACAACAGAACCAGAGCCGCAGAAATATCGGTGCCTTCCTGAGGTCTTTAGGGGAAAACAGCAGGAAGGATGGGGGAGCGAGCGGCTGGAGCCGGCTGCGTGTAGGCCCTGAGCCGGTGCGGGGGGAGAAGCATTAGAAAACTCTATTACAAATATTACTTCTTTAATCTCTTCGTTTTCTTCCCGTCAGTAATGTGAGGGCTGATAGAGCTGGAAACCCACCGGTCCGGGGCTAAATGGGATTTTTGCCAGCCCCTACGGGTGGTTAATCAGGTGCGCTGGCTGGGAGAGAGCTGTTTCGAGGGGCCTGCTCAGGCTAAGAGTGACCCAGTTTTAATGGGAGAGTTGGACTCTGATTTTTCTGTTACTGTCCTCGATATGATTGGCCATTATTTCTAAGAGAAAGGTACTGCTGGCCGCCTCGTCGTAGGATGTCTCTGGAAGGGCTGTCTGCAGCTTAAATGTGGCCCTTTCTTTCATGAGTTACTTGTCAGGTCATTTGCGAGGAGTTGAATCGGACTCTTAACAAACAAATAAGCTCTTTCCTCCTTGCTTCATCCAACACTCTCCTTGCTGGCCGTTGGTTTTTATTTGCATTGCCAGTCTTAGCTACCGAGCGATGAAATATTCTCACTGTGTTTGAAATAGCTGAGTTCAACGCCAGTGTTTATATGGCTCCCCGTTTTCCGGGGTTTTGTTTTGGTTCTGGGGGGTAGGGGTGGGAGAAACTGCCGCCGCAGATCAAGGCCTTGCAGAAGCAGACTCCAGGGTGGTCTGGGCAGAGTTGGGAAGTCAAGAAGGAAGGCATAATTTGGTGCTCTGAACGGTGGTTTGCTCAGACCTCTGCTGCTTGGTAGAAGTAAGGTGGGTCTTGAAGAAATAGTAAAATAGTTTTGGAATAACGTTATCTTGAGAGGGTGTCTCATCCATCTGCCCCTTGCCCCCCTGGTTGACCTGCTTCCCCACGCTGCCTCCGTGAAAGGGATCTGTGGCCCCGCTGCCCCCCTCGGTAGGCTCTTTCCACGCAAAAGTCTCTGTTACCTGGAGAGGTTAACTTTTGCCTCAGTTCCCCCGTGCGGTGGCGCAGGCCCTTATTTTTACTGGTTCCGTTTGAGGTGGAGGAACGCTCATCACCGCCCTCACGGAGCATTTACTCAGCCTCCCTTAGAAAATGAACGTTGTCGTCTTCTCCAAGCTTCCCAGTTTTCTTTACTGAAGCCTGGCATCCTTTGCCCACGTCTGCCTGGGAGACCTGATTCGTTAGGTACACACTTCAAAGGGGAGGCTTTGTGTTTGCCGACCCTCCCAGAGGAGGGACGCTTGGTGTCAGTAATCTTCTAATTCAAGGCCAGGGAGGGGGCTCGCCGGGGCGGGTCAGGGCAATGTGTGTGAATGAGCAGAGAGGTAAGTTAGGTGCAAGGTCTGCAGCTGGGCGACCTTGCCTAAATTATTGACCTCTCTGTGCCTCCGTGCCTCTGTGCATCAAAAGGGATGATAACAGAATTTTTAACAGACTTTTTAAAAAGTGTCTATTTTTGAGAGAGAGAGAGAGAGAGAGAGAAAGACAGAGGATCCAAAGCAGGCTGAGCTGTCAGCACAGAGCCCGATGCGGGGCTCGACACTCACAAACCATGAGATGGTGACCAGAGCTGAAACCAAGAATGTTATGCTTAACTGACTGAGCCCCCCAGGTGCTCCTTTAATAGACTTTTTGTAATGGGATTATAAGAGGTTACACTGTGTAAATGACTTAGCCCAGCACCTGGGATATGGCACACTTAATAAATGTTGCCTATTATTACAATTAACATCATGGTCATTACCATCTTCCCTCATTGACTGGACCGTGAGCTGCTTGAGGACCGGGGCCCTGACTTACCCGGAGCACAGCAGGTGCCGAAATGCTTGCTGAATGAGCGAACAGATGCTACTTAGTATAGTCTTTCCTTCTAGCCTTTTCTTTTTGGACAGATTCTTGATGTTCCCTTTTGTCTTCCTCCTTTGATCTTAAAGACAGCAGACCTCACAGGGTGTGGAGGCTTCTTCCTTTAAAAAAATTTTTTTATTATTATTTTTTTTAACGATTATTTTTGAGAGAGAGAGAGAGCACACAAGCAGGGGAGGGTCAGAGAGAGCAGGACAGAGGATCTGAAGCAGGCTCTGTGCTGACAGCAGAGAGCCCGACGCAGGGCTCGAACTCATGAGATCAAGACCTGAGCCAAGCTCAGAAGCTTAACCGACTGAGCCACCCCGGCGCCCCCGGAGTCTTCTTTCTCATTCTTTTCCTTTGGGCTCAGCCATATGATGACTTCAACTGATGGGATGTCCTGAGGCTGGCAGGCTCTCGTGCAGTGGGGCTTGCCCACTCGTGCCACCGTCATTGGCACGAGAGGAGCCCCACTCCCCTTCCCGCCTGGGCCTCAGAATGGGCACGCGTGGGGCAGACCTGTGTCCGATCTGCGTCTGTGGATTGCGGCCTGATGGCAAAGTGCCCAGGTCAGCCCTGTCTCAACGTGAGGATTCGTAGCCAAGTAACAAACACATGAGAAGTATGTTCTCATTATCTACTGCACAGCGATAGCCAACGGAAGGAAATGTGAGCATAATTTGTACGTAGGCATGGTCCGAACGTAATACCACTTTATATTCACCTTTAATTCACTGCGCGTTGTATCATCGTTGGGTTTCTCTATGTCGACACAGAGTTTTAATAAATTTCAACTGGCAGCCAGATACTTTAGCAGATTCATCTAGAAAATAACAATATAGTAATATTAACTTGAACATTGAGTAATATTAACTTATATATTGTGTGTCAGGTACAATATCTTATATACATTTAACCCTTTCAACAATCCTACAAGGTCAGCCTAACTTCCCACCCCTTGTCTCAAAGCCACAGGTGCTGTGACACATATTTAGGAAGATGAACTCTGAGACCAGATGCCTGGGCTGAATCCTGTCTCTTCCACTTCTTGGCTGAGTGACCTTGGGAAAGTCACTGAACTTTTCATGCCCGTTTCTTCACCTGTAAGACCGATGATAATAATAGTATGTACCTTATAGGTTTGCAACTGTGAAGTGTTTTTTTTTTTTTTTTTTGATGTTCATTTATTTTTGAGAGAGAGACACAGAGTGAGTGGGGGAGGAGTGGAGAGAGTGGGAGACACGAAATCCGAAGCCGGCTCCAGGCTCTGAGCTGTCAGCACAGAGCCCCACGCAGGGCTCGAACTCACGAGCTATAAGATCATGACCTGAGCCAAAGTCGGATGCTGAAAAGACTGAGCTCCAACAACTGTGAAGTTTTAATGAGTGAATATACCTAAACATTCAGGCGAGTGCCTGGCCTATAGAATTTGGGCTAGCTATTATTATAGTGGAGGAAGCTGAATTTCAGCGAGGCTAACGGCTTCCCCAGAGTCACGCGGTTAGTAAATTATAGTATATCAACTGTGTCACCTAACTAGGGTACTTTTCCGAGTCCCACATTATTGAGCAAGTGTGGGATATTCAGGTTTTCCTGGAAATTATAAAATAAAAATGCACAGAAAAATAAATTGATCTGGTCAGTGTTGGTAGTAAACTGTTAAGCACCATCCAGGGAAGCAGAGACTCTTGGCCAACGGACTTTGGATATTGAGGTTCACTGTCAAGTCCAATCTTAGGCAGAGAGAGAAATCAGGTTTCAGAGAGTTTAGTACTTGGCTTGCAGTCATGCGGGTTGTAAGGGACAGGGAAAGAATAACTTGGGTTTTCTGACTCCAACCCCGGGGGGATTTTTCATGGAACCAAGTTGTTTTTCTAAAGACAATCAGTAAGTGTTCATTTAAAGCAAGGAGGAGAGGTCCATTGAAGATTAATTTTGCTCTACAGCAGGGTGACCCATTTAAAACTTTAGCTAGGGTTTTGGTTTTCGCTGTTTTAGCAAGAAGCTTTAAGTGGTTCCCTTCCTTGTGTTTGGGTTGCAGAATCAAAAGTGAGGTGGGATAATTATTCCTTTCTCCATCATGAATAGACAGCCTTTTCTTCCTCCCAGACTCTTAAAGGAGGTCTGGTCTCTCCTTCGAGGTTAGCATTCCCTATTGTTTTGAAGGCAGAAAGCCAGCAAGTTCATATTCCAGGGTCAAAGAGGCGAAGCTGCCTGTGGAGTTCTTTGTTTTGAGGGCCTGAATCCCTCAATCACTACCCCTGTGTCCTGTTGAACAGAAGGGGAGTGGAGTATAATTTTTGTACCTCCAGTGTCGAAAAGAAAGATGACGGGGGATTCCGGACGTGTAGCTGTGGCTCCTTGCAGGAAGAAAATGGAATAAATGATGGTTCTGGTTGGCAAGTGATGGGTGCCTGAAGCCATTTCTGACCTGGTTCCCCTGGCCGGAGTCACGGGAGGAATGGTTCCCTACAGGAGTCAAAGGGTTGCAGGAGGGGCGTCTGGAGGTGGAGGTGCAGGACAGAGAACGGAGGCTTCCTTTCTTGGAAGCCGCCGTGCTGGGAGCTAGCCCATGCCTCAGGTTGGTGTCACCACCAATTGGCCAGTAGCATCTATTGGCGCCGGAGTACCGAAGGTCATGGTGAAGAGGTAAGATACCAGGGGTGGTAGATGGGTAGGTAGACCCTCGTGCTCTCTGGGTTGGTACGAAAGTTGGGCTCGCTCTTGTCGTCTAAGGTTTCTGACCTCGGGGTTTGTGTTTTGTATAATAGTTCATGGGCAGGCAGGTTCTCGAGGTGGGGGCGGGAGGAGATAATCAGAATTGCTTCCGATGTGGTAGTGGGGGCAGGCGGGGAGGGTGGCAAGGGCTTGGGCCTCTTCTAATTGGACTTGAAGACAGAAGAGAGATGGGAAAATTATTTGGACTTGAGTGTTATGAAGCTCTCCAAACCAGTAACAGTCATAACCTCTAGGAGGTGTTTAAGAGAACATTAGCAATGTCCCTGTTTTTCCAATGGACAAAAATCAAGGGTGCATTGTTCTGATTGACCCATAATATTTCTGCAGTGCCCCCAGGGGAGCAGTGGTGGAGCAAAGGATGTGAAATTTTAAGTGTGAATTGCTTGTGTATTCAGACAAAAACTGCTAAACATTATTCATCTTGCAAAATATTTTTAAAATCGTGCAGAATATTTAGTGACATGGAACAAAAAAATGTCAACGTAGTGCCAAATGGAAAAAGCAAGTTCACGACCAGGGTGTTCAGTGTGGTCTCCTTTTGCAACACGAAACGGATAGCTCTCTGCAGAGAAAAAGTCTGGAAAGATGTATTCCAACAAGACTCACCATGCTTGTTCTTCGTTCGATGGGATAACGGGTGCTTTTTATTTCTTCGTTCTGCTTCTCGGCACTGAATATTTTCATGACAAGCATGTATTGCTTTTGTAATAAGAAAAAAGTGCAACATGGGTTTTTATTTTTAAAAACTGAAGGCAAATCTAAACAACAACAACAACAACAACAACAGCAACACCCTGCTGCCTTTGTGCTTCGGGTGGCGGAGAGAGTAGAGCTTTTTCATCTCATGGGGGTGTAGATGTGGGGGGGGGGGGGCGGGGGGGGCGGATAATGACTCAGAGCCAGTGGAAATGCGGCCAGCCAGCGGAACAAGTTTCAAACAGGAAAGTGCTTGCGGGGTGACCTCTGGGGTCAGCTGCAGAGCTTACTGCAGATTCCACAAAGAAAAGAAAGAGGATCCAGAAGGGCGTGGGGTTGGGTCAGCTGGGCGGGTGTGTCCCACTTAAAAAACAAAGGTGCTTTGATGTCCTCCCCAGCAGGCTGGCACCTGAATGCGTGGCCGCTCTCTCCTGCAGCCATTAGGGAGTTAGAAGCATCCACCCTCAAAGGGAAGATCCATCAGGAGGAAAGATTTCAGGTAATTTCCCCCTCCCTGTACAGAAGTGTGATTAAGCACGTGCTTGGAAGAGTGTTTTTTTTTTGTCTTTCCCTCACTGTAAATAGAGATGCTTTGTTTTTCTCTCATTCCCCGTGATGTTGATAATGACTTTCATAGACGCGTACTAACGTTCGGTGCTCACGTTGTGCTTCCCTTGCATCCATCAGGAGAGCGAAGTGTGTGGACTGTGCCATTCGCGGCTCTGAGATGATGGGGAACTGCTGAGCTGGGGGCTTCTGGGCTGCACTGGAGCTCTGCTCTCCCAGGGCTCCTATGCAGCGTGTGGAGCCTTCCTGCCAGGCTCCCGTGGGCCCACGTGGGGGTGGACTATTCCCCAACCCCCCTATGTTGGCTCAGTGAACTAAGGGAATGCTTTGAGAGAGGATGGGAGTCATGACGAGGCCAACCCTCCTACGACGCCCTTTCATTATGGCACCGAGAGCTCAAGCTGGAAATTGGACGGTCAGTGGTTCGAATCCACGCTCTGCCATAGACTGATTGTGTGATCTCAGAAAATGTAATGCATTTCTCTGAGACTTAACTTTCGACATGTAGGAAACACAGATTACCGTCTTGTGTCTGGAGGTTGTATATAAATATGTTACAATGCTGGTCTTCTCTGCGTTTCAGCTGAGGTGGGTGCGTTCCAGAGGGAGGTACTAGCTAGGCGGCCTAAGCGGGACTTTCAAGGAGATGCAGATCTACCCAAGAGAGTGAGCTTAGAAATGTGTGTGCCTCCCGCAGAACCTCACCTGGAGACACCTAAAGGTCAGAGGTGAAGGCTGCCTAGCTGCTCTGGGGGAAGGAATGATGTCGGCCTCCTGTGCCTCAAAGAAGCAGCCAAAGGCTGTGTGGGGAGGGAGGGAGGGGACAGCAGGAAGGGAAAGAGGAAGTCCATGTGGAATGGCCTGCGGAAGGCTAGGGAGCTGTAGGGGTCACGGGGGGAGGGGGTGAGGCGGGGAAGCACGGTCCATGCTAAGGAAAAGAGGGCACATGATCCCGGTGACGGGCTGGGGTGAAGGAGTAGTGGTCCAGTTCCTGAAGAATCCACGAACTTGCCTCCACGAGGAAGACGATCTCAATAGCTTCCATAACGTGGAAACGATGCGCCATTGTGCCCAGGCCCAGCAGCTGAGCTCTTTCGCTCACCCCACCTCTCCCTCCCCTTCCTCCCACACCAACTCTGGAGGAGGAGATAGCCTCTCGAGAGGGGAGGAGGTGAGAATACCTGGACCGGGAAGACAGAAAAAGCCGACCACAGCCCCGACACACTACAGGTTTCGAGACCGTAGCAGGCCAGGTGGAGGAGGAAAGGAATTGGAATTTTAGACGAAATCTGAGCTTTTATTCTTCTGACGTGAGAGTCAACACAAAATGGAAGTTAGTCTATTTGGTGACTAGGAGTGATGGGAGGACTTTTTATTATGTGAAAATGACCACAGATATCATGGAATTCACTCAAGTTTCCTTGGAAGGACAGGATGAATCAGCCCCATAAAGTGGTTTGAAAGGTGCAGAGTTGAAGAAGAGAATAAAGCTCTTTTCTCATTGCCCCCTGAATTAGTCAGGGTTCTCTAGAGAAATAGAACCAATAGGATACCTATTTGTCATCTATCTATCTATCTATCTATCATCTACCATCTATTGTGATTTTAAAATAAACTGGTTCTCATGATTATAGAGGCTGGCAAGTCCAAAATCTTCAGGGTGGGCTGGCAGCCTGGAGACCCAGGGAAGAGCTGATATTGCAGCTCAAGTCTAAAGGCCATCTGCTGGCAGAACTTCTTGCTCTGGGAAGATCAGCTTTTCTATTTCCGTCAACCCCCTTTGACTGATTAGATGAGGCCCACCCACGTTATGGAGGGATATCTGCGTTACTCAAATTCCACTGATTTAAATGTCAATCTCACCCCGAAACACCCTCACAGAAACATTCAGAATGTTGTTTGAGCAAATATCTGGGCACCATGGCCCAGTCAAGTTGACACAGAATTGACTATCACACTACTCTGAGTCCTGTGTATCCATATTATTGCTTTAGGTTACATTTATGGAAGTGAAATCTCATAGGACACGTTTCTAAAGTGAAAAGTTTATGTAAAATTATAAGATCTTTAAATATAAAGCCCAAGTACCTCCTAGGAAGTTTTCTTTAAAAAAGAAAATTTACAAATTCACTCTACTGTATGAGACTACATGATTCTACAATTCTCCATACCTTCATGACCCCTGGATATTATTTTTATGAACCTTAGGTACTATCTTTAAAAAAAAAAGGATTTGCTAATGTGATAGTCAAAAACTGGTATTTTACTATTTGATTTTGCATTTGTAATTTTGGTTATTGTGAAATTTAACATTTATTAGGATGTTTACTGACCACTGTAGTTCTCCCTTGGCTCTTGACCTCTTCGTGGTTTGCCAAGTTTTCTATTAGCCACTTTCGGACCAGTTAAATTTAAATATATGTTTTCACCTGTTCCAGTCTTCAAAAGGAGAGGCAATGTTCCAAACAGCACTGATTTACAGCTCAGCAAAAGGACAACCTTGTGAGCCCTGCATATACTTTTCCCACAGGGAAATCAGAGCCCATGAACATTCTCCTCCTGCTAGACCCTTTTCAGGTGTAACAGAACAACAGTAAGTGTGAGAAATAAACAATCTACAGACAGAAAGCTCTCAAGAAAAAAAGCAAAACCTATAATACAAAAATACCACCGTCACCCAGCTGCCTGTGGGATCTGCTCATCCTTTTGCATTGTGGCCTTAGGAGCGGAGGTGGGACAGATGGTCATTCTGTGGACCCCGGAGCCCACTGCTCCAGCCTTTTAGGGGTGAATTATTCGTATCACCTCAGGGCATCAAAGAAACAATTTTAGCATTGTCAACAGCATTTTCCGGCCCTGGCCCAACACTTTTAGAGAAAGATCTGACATTATTTTGCCATCAAACCAAACTCAACTCCCTCTCTCAACAAAGGATAAGAAAGGTCATGGGAATAGCAGGTGTCTCACAGTCAATGCAATATGGCAGCGGGAGAGGGTACAATATGGTTCTTATTTTACCTACCCCCCGCCCCGAACCTTGGGCAGCTCTTGGAGTTATTGAAGGTCTAATAGCTCTCAAAACCCTCCCAACCCAACAGAGATGCAGCTTAGGTGGTCACTATTATTCTCTAATAAGCTAGGTTGCAAGAAAGAAAGAAACCAGAATCCTTGAAGTTTTGTACCTTGGTTATTTTAAGCCTTTTGGAGCCTGTTTCTAAGGGCTCTGTTTCCAGAAAATAATTAGCAGCAAATGGAAACACTGCAGGAAAGCCTGGAGGACATTGGATGATGTCCATGGACAATTAACTAGGAAGAGTTTCTTGGAAAACTGGAACCAGCCTCTTGTACCTGTTCCATTTTCCTGGTTGTCTCCCGGTTGGGTGCTTGGAAGAGAAAAAATTGAAATTTGGCTTTCCTGGAGATTGGGAAGGGAGAGCACTAGTCATGGAATGGGAGAAGAAATATGGTATTTCTGTGCTCTTCTCTCAGCAGCCATGGTTGTTCAGCTGCTCCCAGAGTCACATTCTACAGGGTCAGGCAGTTCAGTGTCTTAGTCTGCTTGGGCCACCATAACAAATATCATAGACTAGGTAGCTTAAACAATAGAAACTTGGGGCGCCTGGGTGGCCCAGTCAGTTAAGCCTCTGACTCTTGATTTTGGCTCAGATCGTGATCTCACGGTTCGTGAGTTCAAGCCCTGTGTCAGGCTCTGTGCTGACAGTGTGATGCCTGTTTGGGATTCTCTCACTCTCTCCCTCTCAAAACAAAGAAATAAAATTAAAAAAAACCCCAAAACCTAGAAACTTATTCTCTTCCTGTTTTGAAGGCTGGAAGTCTGAGATCAGGGTGCCAGAATGGTCAGATTCTGGTGAGAGCCCTCTTCCTGGTTTGCGGATGGCTGTCTTCTCACTGTGTCCTCACATGGGAGAGGGAGGTGGGAGGAGCTCTCTGGTGTCTTTTCTTATAGGGGATCTAATTCCATCATGAGGGCCCCGCCCTAATGACATCCTCTGAGCCTAATTATGTACGCCCCCTCCCCAAGGCCCGTCTCCAAATACCATCACACTGGGGGTTAGGGCTTTGACATGAATTTTGGACACAACTCAGTCCACAGCAGTGAAATTGATTGAAACAAGTTCGAGGTCCTGATGCCACGCTCCATTTCTCATCCTTCCTTCTCTCCCACATTTCCCGTCTGTTTTTTGTTCTTCTGTGTGTGGTGTTAGGTCCCGAGGCATAGATACCGTCTGGTACCTTGTTAGCTAAGGTAAAACACTGAGGCTGTTGCTGTACGACTTCTCATCTTTCCTCATTATGAAAGCGATGTTGGCTATCTCTTTGAAACGTCTCAGTGTTTCTTTAGCATGGCCCACCACAGTTCAGTGCCATAAGCCAGGCCAAGTACCCTGGTGAGCAAAAAGAGAGCAACCTTAAGTCCTCCAGCCCGTATGGGAACAACCTAGACACGAAGTTTTGCCAATGGCCACGTAGTAGGTATGTAAGTATCTGTGGGCCACGTAGTCTCTTGTAACTACTCAACTCTGCCATCACACCTTGAAAGCAGCTGTAGACCATATGGAAATGAATGGAGCATGGCTCTTTTCCACTGAAAATTATTTACGAATAATGGGTAGTAGCCCAATCTGGCCCGTGGATCATGGTCTGCTGACCCCCGAATTACACCCTGTCCCTCAGTTTCTTGCTCACTCTTTGCTCCCTTCTCTGCTCCAGCGTTGGCCTGTCAAATATCCTTTTGATTACCTTCATTTCCTTTGTCCTTACAACCAGTTTCTTTGTCTCTATTTTTTGAAACTTTCTGCTACTGGTTAGTTCCAGTGGTCCCCCTATTTGAGGAATGACCCCTGAAGCCTTAATCTGGTGTGGGGTTTGTGAGCTGGCCACTTGTCTGTGGGAGGCAAAGGCCAATCAGAACGAGATGATGACTGAATGTTTTTCTCTCTGTTTCAGACTATTTCGGGAATTTGGATGCCCTTTACAGTGCATTACATCCCCGGGGAGAATCTGGAGCCCATAGATCAATGGCCATCAGTCTAATCCTGGTTGCCAGGCACCTGTAGCTATGGTAATCCACTAGGCATCTTGAGTTAGATCTTGATTGCACAAACCTCTTTGGATAGGAAGAAGATGGCAGGTTGCTAACGAGCTGAAGTTTGACTTATCCAGTGAACAAAGATCAACCATGGCTGCTGAACATCTCAATCCTAGAAAGACAGATAGCCTTCCTTCATGTGTCAGCCCTCCTCTCTGCAGGATATTGAAGGATGAGCAGCCTGACAGGTGTTACTTTTCCCATAATGAGTTTCATTCCTGGAGCCTCCTCTGCCAATACCTACTGGGTCCCAGCCACCGTGGTGCTTTGTGCCTGGATTAGGGTCCCTGCTCCCACCTTTGCCTTCTCAATCCAGCAGAGAGTGTGATCCTTTCGAAACAAATCAAGGTATCATTCCTCTGTTCAAGGTCCTGTAGAGGATCTTCAGAGTAAAAACCCAAATCTGACAAAGGCCTCCAAGGCCCCAGATGATCTGCCCTCCTGCTCTTTTCCTGCCCCATTACTGTTCCAACTGGATCTTCTCCAACTTTCCCCGCCACTGGCCCCACTGTAGCCAAAGTCTTCTCAATATTACCCAGAGGCTCCGGGCACATTCCATCCCCTGCATGATTTGTCTGGCACTCCCTAGTCCCGTTACCCTGAGCAATTTTTCTCTAGGGCACTAATACTGATATACTATGTACTTACCTATTTATCTGTGTATTATCTCTCTTCTCCACTAGAATGCAGAACACGCTGAGGGCAGGGATGTAGTCTAGCTGATACTTGGTTTTACCCTTAGGACCTAGAACAATATGTAATACAGAAGAAACCCTCCTGTTATGTTATATATGTGTGTGTGTGTGTGTGTGTGTGTGTGTGTGTGTATTTTAATAGATGAATGGGTTACTAAATGTAACCTGCGGATTTTTTTTCTGTGTTACAAAAATTCTTCCCTTAATAAATAATCCATGTGCATGGATGTGACCACTTTTCAGGAGATATAAAGTAATAGGACTAACTGCTTCCAAATCAGTAGTAACATTCTTTTTTATACTGTGCACTTCTCCATGGCACTACATTTTACCTTATTTCTTTGCTCACAGAAATGAGTAAAATACTTATTAAATATTAATAGGGAATGAGCTAGGTTGGCCTTTCCTGGCATGCATTCCATGGAACATTAAATCCAGGGAGCTGCTCTATGGAAGGAGGGCACTCTTAACGTATCAGTTTGGGACGAACTCAAATCATGACAGCTAATAATTATAAAAATTGACATTGATTGGTTGTTACTGGGTGTCAGCCTCCGTGCCATATATGTTACAAACTCACCTCTTTAATCCTGTTTGTCCCACCCAGTTATAACACACAGTAGCATATTAAAGGCCCTGAGAAGTCCTGCAGTAAAGAAACTTGTTTAATTTTCTTTAGCCCAGCATTCCCCAAATTTATTTGCTTACAGAGCCACTTATTTTTCAGCACCCCAGGGATGCTTATTAACACCTCATGCATCTATTGTCCTGCAAAACACAAATTGGAAAATGCTGCTTTAGATAAGGGAAATAAGTAGGAAAGCAGAATTATGGCAAAACAGATTATTGCAAGGAACTAAATAAGCATTGACCTTAAGGGTCTTTTAAATTAAGACAGCTATCTGCTGGATGCCAGGTGATAAGAAACGATAGCATCTTTTTAGGCCCAGTGGCATAATCTCCCTTTAATTGTCCGAGAAAATCAAACTGTGTTTCTGAGGATCAATATGTACCTAAGGAAAACTTTTCCATACTCATGGGATAGATTCTAAGATTTGACTGATCTAAACCTTATCCATTAAAAAAAATGTTGGTTTGGGGACGCCTGGGTTAGCGTCCGGCTTCAGCTCAGGTCACCATCTCATGTGCTGACAGCTCAGAGCCTGGAGCCTGCTTCGGGGTCTGTGTCTCCCTCTCTCTCTCTGCCCTTCCCCCGGTCATGCTCTGTCTCTCTCGCTTTCACATTCAAAAATGTTTGTTTGGGTCATTAGGAAGGGGTCCTTTTTTTTTTTTTTAATGTTTATTTATTTTTGAGAGACAGACAGAACGAGAGCAGGGGAGGGGCAGAGAGAGAGGGAGACACAGAATCCGAAGCAGGCTCCAGGCTCTGAGCTGTCAGCACAGAGCCCGACGGGGGCTCGAACTCACAAACCGTGAGGTCGTGACTTGAGCTGATGTCAGAAGCTTAACTGACTGAGCCACCAGGCGCCCCAGGAAGGGGTCCTTAACATTGTCAGGGTGGGTAAAAATTGTGTCACTTTGGAATAGAAACTACCTAATTTGAAAGTAAGTTGAAGAAGTGTCTGTATGTATGCACAAGTGTGGACATACGTACACGTACGTGCTTACGTATGTGTGTTGTCAGAGCTTTTTCTGGCTGTAGAATGTGGTCTGATGTCTTGCAATACTGGTCGAGGCCCAGAAGGACTCCTTGTCCGGTTCTGTAGTCTGTTGAGTGTGGGCAAGGGGCTGCGAGTGGAGATGAAAAGGAAGAGAGATTGTTCCCTAGCAGACAAAAGAGCCCCGAGAATGGGTCCTACTGTCTTGTCTATTCAGAAAGGCATTCTTCCATCTGGCAAAGTCTGTATTCCTCTGTGAGTCTATTCTTCCCAAACTAAGTTTCCCTGAATGGATTTTTACACCAAGACTTAATGATTCTTGCGACCATCATCTGTCATGATGATCCTTACAGTGATAATATGTTATTCGAGTTTCCTTGAGAAAGCCCCTGCTTTCTTGCTCTGACTGGGACACGAAGCATTCAAAGACAGTGAAGAAAGGCACGGGAAGAATAGGAACAAATTATGAATCTGGCACCATTTAACTCTCGCAAAAATCCACTGGAGTGCAAAAACGATTCTGTGCTTCCGTTTCGTCAAATAATCTCGTCTTCACTTTAAAAAGAAGAGGAAGTGACTTACGGACCGCTAGGGAAAAGTCTGAGCAGAAATTTCAAGTCTGAAACCACGGGGACCTCATTCACCGTTGTATGGGATACAGCGCAGAGCCCAGAGAGTCCTCTGCGTCAAGGGGGCTCGGGAGATGTTGAGAGAAGGGCTAAGGCAAGGAGGAAACGTCGAATTATTCAGGACATATGCTTCTGTGTCTGTGACGCTGGGGTGTGGCACAAAAGAGTTCAGGGTGGGAATGAGGAACAGGGTACAAAATAGGAAACACGTATCAGACCCAGCTGTGTGCCAGGCACCGTCGTGGATGCCTCGTGTCTTTTAACTCATTCAATCCTACAACCACCATAGGGGGCAGATTTCATTACCCTCGTTTTACAGAGGAGGGCCTGGGAACATAGGTAATTGGCGACCTGTGCCGGATCACACAGCTGATGGTGGAGCCAGGACTGAAACCGCGTGGACACACTTGCGGGTCTGCGCTCCTGACCACTGGACGACACTGCCCGGGAAACGGCGCAAGGTTAAGGGCAAGGCTTGGAAGCCAGACCCTCTCTCCCATCACTTAGCCTCCTTAAGCCTTAGTTTTCTTACTTCTTACTTATTAGACGAGAACATTAATTCCCATCTCATGGGGGGTGGGTATGGGCTGAGAGGGGCAAGAGAGGGGTTACAAGGGGGCAGGAGGAACCTTTGGATGAGACAGACATGTTCGTTCCCTCGATTGTGGTGATGGTTCCATAAGTGTCTACATATGTCAAAACTTAGCAAACTGCCCTCTTTATGCAGTGGGTGGCATTTCGTTCATACTTGGATCGAACTGTCCGCCAGCAAAACAGACTAGTCCAGGATCAATCCAGCTTGTGCAGAGCTCCTACCAGTGCTTTCTAAACTGTGCATTGAGGGGACCCTGGGGCTGGAGGCTGAGGGCAGTGGTCGGGGCGGGTGGGGTGGGAATCAGGTGGGTCGAGCTCAGCCTCCAGCTCTCCTTCCACTGACCTCGGTCACTGGTGGGGCTTGGTTTCCCCCGGGGAGGTTGCACCCAAGGGAAAGGAAGAAGAGGGCCAGGGAAGGGCGTGGTGGGGGGTCCCCTACAACCTGCCTCGGAACCAAACATCGGTATCGCATCCTGTGTCAGATAAGCTCCCCCGGGGGAGCGCTCGTGCCCCTGGCAATGGAGACCACGCACGAGTGCCCACGCTCCTTGACAGCCGTTCCAAGGACTGGGACACGAAAGGGAGTCCACGCGGTGTCACGAAGAGGTTCTTCTCGGTGCTGCCTCAGGGATTTGTCAAAGTACAGCACCCCAAGGCCCCTTCCCTGGGACTGAGTCGGGGCATCTCCATGCCCCTGGGGTGCGTCCAGGGGCTGTGCCAGGAGGACGCTGGTAGACTGGGCAGAGGGCTGGCTGTGGGCTAAAGTGCCCTGGCTCCAAGCGTGGCTCCCCTGTCTGTGTGACCCTCAGGCAAGTCATCAGTCGTCATGGACAATAGCTCCCTGTGGGTTAGACAGCGTGAGGGGCTGAATTGTGAGCCCCCTCCGCCACTTCCTGTTTTGAAGTCCTAACCCCCAGTACCTCAGCATGCAACCCTATTTGGAGGTAAGATCTTTAAAGAGGTGATCGAGTTAAAATGAGGCCACCGGGATGGGCCCGAAGCCCATGTGACTGGTGTCCTCCTGAGAAGACGAGGGGAGAGCACACAGATGTGTGCACAGAGGAGAGGCCATGGGAGGCCACAGAGAGAAGGCGGCCCTAACCCAAGTCAAAGACAGGGGTCTCAGAAGAGGCCAGCCCTGCCAACATCTTGAATTTGGACTTGCTAGCCCCCGGAATTGTGGGAAAATACATTCCTGTGGGCTAAGCCGCGCAGGCTGTGGGCTTTGTGATGGCAGGCCTGGCCAACTAATGGAGACGGGGACGCTGCGCCTAGTGCCTGGCACACAGCTGAGCCCCGCAAACGGGAGTCGGCATTGTTGTTATACTAACTGTTTGAACAGAATATGCAGGAAGCCCCGAGTACTCATCGCGGTGGCCGAGAGGAGATCGTGGTGTTTCACGTCTGGCTCGGGGCTGCTTTCCTGCAGGGATCGTTCTCCCGCTGTGCCCTGAAGGCTGGTGGTGGGGGGGGGGTGTCTGTGGGCACAGGCAGAGGGGGCAACGCTTGGTATTGAGAAGCAGAGCGACTCTCTCTGTCCTGGTAGAGAGCTGGTGCCGTGTGCAAGCCTGTCAGGTTATTTACGGTGCTGTGGACGGCCGGCATCTGGGGAGTGGTGCCCAGATGCGAAAAACTCTGACCAAGTGGGAAGGTGCTAGCAAGGAATCTGGTCACTGAGCTTCTAGGAGGCATTCTGAGCTCCTGGGGGTAATGTAAGTAAGACACCAGCGGAGGCCGTAGCTGGGAGGCAATGGGATGCGTTTGCCTACCTCGGAACGCTTTGGGGAGGTGTTCGGCGAGCCTCTTGCGAAGCTTCCTTTCCTTCTTCCCAGCCGGCCAGGGGCTCCCTCCTCCCACAGACGGTGCCTCCCTGTGTTGTGAGACGGACCTCACGTTTCACTGGGCTTGCTGGCCGTCTGTCCCACTGGACCTGCGGACGCCGTGACGGCAGGGGATTTGCAGTTTCCGTCTCTGTCTCCTTGGGGGTGCTGAATACATGCTTGTTCGTTTGAGTTTCTGAATACAGGTCTCATACTATTAGCCAACACTTAACTCTAAGATGTCTGTTCACTCTGAGCCGGGCCCTGTTCTGTGCACCTCAAAGTTAGTAACTCATTGGGGCGCCTGGGTGGCTCCGTCGGTTGAGCGTCCGACTTCGGCTCAGGTCACGATCTCACGGTCTGTGAGTTCGAGCCCCGCGTCGGGCTCTGGGCTGACCGCTCGGAGCCCGGAGCCTGTTTCGGATTCTGTGTCTCCCTCTCTCTCTGCTCCTCCCCTGCTCATGCTGTGTCTCTCTCTCAAAAATAAACATTAAAAAAGAATAATAACTCATTTAATTCTCTAACTGCCCCCTTTGAAGTCCCTGCTCTCAAGGCACGGGAGGGTCAGCGCTTACCCAGGGCCTCATGCCTCCTCGGAAGGAGGATTCAGACCCAGGCTATCTGGCTCCAGAATTCAGCCACAGGACATCCTGTCGCCACCCTGGGGTCAGTGGTCACTTTTGGCAATGCTTCCCTTTCTCACCGAGGATTCTTAACCTTTTATATAACCTCCTGCATTCTGGTGATGTCTATGTGCTCTTTCCTGGAATACCGCTTTTAACGACGTTAAAAACATAAAATGCGTAGGATTACAAAGGAAACCAATTATAGTGAAATACAGCTATTGAGATATTAAAAATATCCTAATGTGTTCATTTGCAAGATGATAATATACGCACCTCTTTATTAACATGTGAAATGACAAGAGCTAGCAGTAGGTTTAATAGCTACTGTGATTCCCAGTCATCAGTAGTATTTGGAGAGATCACGAAGTGAAATTTGGAGACATTCGCAATAACGATAAAGCGATACTGAAGATGCCTGAGATTTCTGTTGGTGACAAAGTCACAGGCACTTCTCGCACGGTTATGGGTTGTTGTCTGCATTCATACTAGAAGGAAAGGGCAAATTGCAGTGAGAAATTAGTAAAAATGAGAATGTATATTTTCTATCATCCAAATACACAGGTCTCCTCTAAATTCAAGAACTCTGTGTGGACTCCAGGTCAAGGACCGCGGTTCTGGACACTCTAGATGTGGACCAGCAGAATCAGCATCACCTGGAAGCTTGTCGAAAGAGAATGTCACCCCCACCCCAGACCCACGCATCGCAGTCTGTTCTTCAACAAGATCTCCGGGTAATCTGTGTGCACATAATGATTTGAGAGGCAAGGCAAAACAAAAACTTGACCAAGCCTGCTTGGGTCAGACCAGCTAAGAGCTGAGCAGTTGATCAGTATCAAAAAGGTATGATTGTAGGTGTGTTTCCTACCGTTCTCTCTGCTTTTTGTAACTTCCACCCCAGGGTGGGGGATAATTTCATTGATTGGTGACATTGGACAATGGCTACTGCTGGTATGTATAGCTTCTCGGTCTCCCCTTGGGATCACCCGCCCTTGGGCGGGTGTTTTATTCTCTTTACTTGCCTCCCCCGGGTGATGGGTGGATTGACAGGCGGGTTCTGTTCCTTGAAAGGGGTTAGTGGGAAGTTGTCTACTGTTTCACCTGTGACAGGGGGCAAGTTAGTATGCTTCGCACGGAGGAATATTTTGGATCTTAGACCCAAGTCCAGTTCTCCAAGCCAGCTTCACCAGCATCAGAACGGAAATAGCAATTTAATTTTTTTCCCGGCCCTATTTCTTAATTGGTTCCACAATTTCTGAAGAAGGATTTAATTAATTAGTCCCCTCAAATCCTAACAATGCTGATTGTTGGGAAACATACAGCCAAGCGTATGAAAGTCTAAGAGTGCGTTTTTGTAATAACCTTGTTCCTGGATCATTTCTATGGTCCTGCTCTCGTTTTTTCCTTCTATTTCCCCCTTTCTTTGAATCTGTGTTCTCTCTCTGTTATGTTATCTTGTTCTGTTTTCTCTATCCTTATAAGCCTTTTAAAACCATTTTTAGAATAGGGTAGGGCACAGATTCATAAATAAAGACCTAACTATGAAAGCAAGTAAATATAAATCTCAGTAGGCACAGGCTAAACCTACGTGGGGGCCATTGCATTGCACAACTGTGGGGGATGCTATTCTTATTGTTTATGTAAATAGTGCTCTTTGAGCACCAACAGAGCACAAGGTGAATAGTGAAATTATGCAACGGTGGCTGTGGTCCAGGACTTTGGACAAATTTAGTCTCTGTAGACTAGTTGGCAATGCGTTACCGAAAAATGATGAAGAAGTTTCTAGTAACCAAGGGCATTTGGGGTAGGCTGTTCATTTGTAAAACTGTTCTTAAAACATTCCAAAAATGTTCTACACTCTCGGGATACATGGATGAATGGAGGTGGCCTCCTTCTTCACTTAGCTTAGAGTATTCGATGATTTGAAAGCCAGGAATTGGAACACGGCAGGGGGACAGGATCGGGACATTCTCCTGCCAAATGAGTCCAAATGCTTCCCATTGCAGGTAGAGTGCCTTACTTGGGCTCCTGTGAGCTGCACGGTCCAGCTGTCCCCACCTTTTTACCTGCCTTCCCCGCCACAGTCACTTCCCTGTTCACTAGGCTTCGGCCACGTGGGCTATTCCTTGGCGCCAACAACTGCCCAGACTCCGTTCATCCTCAAGGCTGTCGGCATATACTCCTCCCCCTGCCTGGAACACCCTGCCCTGCCAGCTTTACCAGTCCGGCGCCAGTCATCATCCTACAAGGCTGGACTCAAATGTCACTCTTTCGGAGAAGCCTTGGCTGGCTCCTCAGACCAGGCTCCCTTCCCAGCCCCTACCGTGTTGTGGATGGGTAGTTGTTCCCGTCCTCATTTCTTTAGGGTCGTTTTTCCTACCAGACCGTAAGCTCCTGAGATCATGGGCTGTGCTCGTCCTGTTGATTACCACTTTATTGCCAGCTAGGCCTGCAGTGCCCAGCACAGAGTAGGGCTTCGTTGAATAATCTGCTGAATGAGTAAATGGAAAAAATGGAAAGAAGGCCCCTGGATACTATTGAAATGGTGGAAAAGATATTGAATGAGGCAAATGTAAATGTGAAGCGGAGCATGTTTATGTCATTTTTAAAAAGAAGGGAGAAGATGGGTTCCACTCATTGCCTGAACATGTTGAGAGGCCGTTGTACGCGAGTTGGGCCAGCTGTGGGGTTCACTGTAGGAGATGTGCAGCTCTCCCATTTTCCAGAAATGCCAGGTGTTGGAAGATGGGTTAAAACTGCATAAAAAGAAGAAAAGTTGGACATGAACAATTTTCTGAATTTCGAGAATAATGAAATTTGGACAAGAAAGGCAGCATGTCCTAGTGGTGAGGAGTCAGACATTGGGTTCAAAGTCTTACTTTACTGCTTACTAGCTCTGTGACCTTGGGCAAATTACCTATCTTCTCTGTGTGTCATTAAAAGAGAGAGAGGGAGAGAGAGAGAGAGAGAGAGAGAGAGAGAGAGAGAGAGAGGCTCCTGGGTGGCTCAGTTGGTTAAGCGTCCTACTTTGGCTCAGGTCATGATCTCATGGTTTGTGGGTTCAAGCCCCATATCGGGTTCTGCACTGACAGCTCAGAGCCTAGAGCCTGCTTTGGATTCTATGTCTCCCTCGCTCTCTGCCCTTCCCCCGCTCACACTTTGCCTCTCTCTCTGTCTCTCCCAAAAATAAATAAATAAACGTTAGAAAAAAATAAAGGAGAGAGAAAGAGGATAATAATGGCACCCACATCATAGGCAGGGTGAATATGTAATTTATTATTTCACCCCAGACACTTTTGAGAACAAAGCGTGGGGGAACTATCAATAATTTTTGCTGGGATAATAGGAGTAAATTGGTACTACACCCCACACAGGAAGAGGTAGGTCATTCTACTCATGAAGTGTTAAAAGGATTAAAGAAATTAATGCATGTAACTTACTTAGAGGCATGCCTGACACACATTAGTGCTCAGTAAAGACTAGTTATTACCGTTAAGAAGTGATAGAATCTTCCTGGAGACTTTAGGAAAAGATGCACAGTTGATTATATGGGATGGAGCTTAAAACTCAGGGTGCATTAGGATCTAATTGCTTGACTTTTGAGCCCTTCTTTCTTTTTAATCGTTAGTCGAAAATGAAGTACAGTACCCCTAGAAAAATGTACGTATAAGAACTGTGTAGCTTACTGAGTTACCACAAATTGAGCAATCCAGAAACCACCCTGTTACCATTACCCAGATCAAAAAGTAGAATATTGCAGACCTCCAGAAGTCCCCCTGTTATCCCTTCCCAGCCACCAACCCATTGCCTCTGCCCCAGGAATAACAAGTTTCCTGACTACCAACCAACTCCACAGACGAGGCTTGCCCGCTTTTATTTATTTGTTCTATTGCTGATGGATATTTGGTTAACTTCCAGTTTCTGGGTATGATGAAAAATGCTGCTACAACCATTCCTATATTTTGGGGGCACGCAAGTGTGTATTCTGTCGGGTATATGGTCTGCCTGGGAGCGCGATCATTGAGCTACAGGGGGTGCGTTGTTCAGCTTTCGTAGATTCTGCCGAGCAGCTTCCCGAGGTTGTTGGGACAAATTCACTCTTGCACCAGGGTTTATGAGAATTCTGGCTGCTCTCATTCTCACCACTGTTAGGCATTGTTGGTCTTTTTGATTTTAGTCATTCTGGAGGTTATCTCCTTCTGCATTTTTGTTTTTGTCTTTGTTTTTAAATGCTCACGAATTCTACCTGATTGTAACAACAGACTCCTCATTTTCTGAGAGTCTACTAAGTGTCTGGTTCTGAGCCGGTGCTTTGTAGCTAATACTTCACACAGTCCAGGCAAGAACCCTCTGAGTGAAGTGTTCTTGTCCTCATGTTAGAGGTGAGGACCAGAGAGATCGAATCACTTTCTCAAGGCCACAGAGATGTTACATGGCAGGGCTCTGGTCTTGTTTGGTCCGGTTCAGTTTGATCCCGGAGCCCAAGCGCCCTTCTGACTATACGGTGGGGTTGACAACGCAGGGGCGAAGATGGAGGAGAAAAAATGGTGACATCGGTAGAACCGTAAGGACAAACTGAGTCCAGCAGCTGCCCTTGGGACTTCCTGTGTGCCAAGTTCTGGGGCTACAAGTGGTCTCCTGGTCTCACCACAGGGCACTGTGTGTGCTTCCCTCCCAAGCCTTTAGAGATCTGTCCTTTCTTCGTTCCCAAAGGACAAACACCTTAAGAGTGCTGGGCCAGAAAGCTGGAAGGAACACCCCGTCCTGGCCACAGATCGGCTTGTTCTGTTCTCCTCCTGCTTCTTTATGCAAGAGGACCCATCCTTTGTTTGAAGGGCTGCCTTGAGTTGCTCCCCATGGAGGGGGAGGAGGGGCTCGGGGCTCTTCCTTTGCCCAGGTGGTGCTGATCTCATTGCCCTGCCTCTGAGCGACGAGTCCCATCGCCATCCGTGGCATCCGGAGGCTGGGATGCTGACCTCTGGGTAGAAGCTGCGAAAGTGGGGACCACGTTTGGGGGTGGCCCCCTTCCCCTGAGGTCTTCCTGAGGTTCCCCACGTTTCCTCCCCTGTCACAGATCTGGATCTCCTTGCAGCCACCTTCTCTGTCTCTGCCACGCTGACCTCTGCCATGTGCCCTGAGTACACTGTTCTATCACATGTGACGGGAATATGGCTGAGCCACCTGGAGGCTTGCTTCCAACCTCCGAGCTCCCAGTCTACCCAGAGATCTGAAAAACTGGACACGTCTTTAATTTAGGTATTGGCAACCCTTCACATTGTAAAATAAACATAACTAGTAAAACCACCAAAACAAACAAGTCAGTGAATCATTTATACGGCAACCATTGCCTTGGTCAAGAAACAGAACGTTGCCAACCACCCCAGAGGCCCTCACGTGCCCTGCCCCGTCACCACCCCTCATCTTCCCCAAAGCACCCACTCCCTCACTCGTACAGCAATCACGTCCTCGTGTGACTGTGTGTGGTTTCATCACTGACGTGTGCATCCTTAGCCACTAGAGCAGATTTCTCTTTTTGACGATGCTGCAGGTGTTTACGTAGACAGTGAGATGCTCTACAGATCATCTCTCATTCTTGGCTTCCGCTGTCTCTCCCGCACGCTGGTTTTTTCCATTCTGCTTCTGCTTGCAAACTATATGCTGCCCTTAGGGCTCCCCGCCTCCCACAGCCACTGGCTTGTGTTTTCTGGTTTCCCATTTAGACTGCCTTTTTTTCCTTTGGGGAGCAGCCTTTGAAAATCCTGGTGAATACAGTTCTGTGTCTCCTACTCCTTGCCTCCTGCCTTTGTGTGTGCTTACAGTAACCTGTTTCCTCCTTGGCTCTTGGGAGACTCCATTTTGCCCTTCAAGGCCTAGGGCAAATGCCACTTTGTCCATGAGCCCTTTCCTAACTCGTTCCGCAGACTCATTTCACTTTCCTGTGTGTCCCCAAAGCCTCTCTTCGCCAACTGCATTTTCTGTGTTCCCTTGACTGTGTGGTAATACTGTGCTTGAATATCGGTCTGTCAGGTTGACCGGGTCGTGAGGTCATAGTAGGTGATCAATAAATGTCTCTTGAGAGAATAAGGACTATAAAGGCCTATGCAAATTCTCTATAATAAAGTTATTACACGGAGCGAGAGCTTACGGAAATAATAAACTGGGAGTGGGCAGAAGCAAGCTTATTTTTAGCTGCAATTGTCATGTAGCAAACCCACAGGATACATGAAAAACATGGTCAGAGAATGTGGGGAGAGGGGATGGTGGGGATGCTCCAAGGAGATGAAATAATGCTCTAAAGCAAGCACAAATTGTGAGCTAGGAGACGAATTTGTGGCTTTTTCCCTGTTACTTTTAATTAAATGACCTCTTATAGTTTAGTAGAATCCTTAAAATGTGTCAGCCACATCTTTTTTTTTTTTTTTTTTTTTTTTTACAACTAAAGCAGTACATGGATGATGGTTAACAAATATTCAAACAGTGAAAAGGGGCACGGAACATAAAGAATAAAGCTTTCTTCCCCACCATACCCTTAAACCACTTGTCTAATTTTCTGGACTCCTTTAAAGAAAATTCCTAAGTACTTTCTTCAACCGCCATAAAGCACTTCAAATATTTACTTGCCCTAGAAAGGGGGTGGTTCCGAGTGTGGACTTTGGCATCAGTCAGATATGGGTTCTAATCCGCTAATTACTTCCTGTTGACCTAATGGAGGCAAAATTCCTCCATAATCTTGAATTAAATTTTGATTTAACTACCCTGGAATCTTAAGGATGATAAAAGTTTACTTTTTCTTGGGGCGCCTGGGTGGCTCGTGGGTTCAGCCTCCGACTCTTGGTTTCGGCTCAGGTCACGGTCTTGGCAGTTCGTGGGTTCGAGCCCCACACTGGGCTCCGCACTGACAGTGTGGAGCCTGCTTGGGATTCTCTGTCTCCCTCTCTCTCTGCCTCTCCCCTGCTCACTCTCACTCGCTCTCTCAAAAGAAAGAAACACTTTTTTTTTTTTTTAAATTTTTTACATTTATTTATTTTTGAGAAACAGAGTGAGACAAAACGTGAGCAGGGGAAGGGCAGAGAGAGAAGGAGACACAGAATCCGAAGCAGGCTCCAGGCTCTGAGCAAGAGGTCAGTACAGAGCCTGATGCGGGGCTCGAAACCACGAACTGCGAGATCATGACCTGAGCTGAAGTTGGATGCTCAACCGACTGAGCCACCCAGGCGCCCCGAAACACTTTTTTAAAAAGTTTACTTTTTCTTTTTTCATGCCCCTTCTTCTTGATGTTGTTTTTGCTTAATCTCTTGGACGGAGAGTCAGAGAACCTGGATCTTATCTTATTTCAGCCGTTTAGTCTCTACATGATCTAAGGTGGGACCCTCAGCCCTTTCTCTGTGTGACCTTGGGCAGCCCCTAAGCTCTTTCGGTCTGAGCTTCTTCATGGGAAGGTAGGTGGTTTCTACTAGATGGGTCCTTCCAGCTCTAAAATCCCATGGCTCCGTGGTTCAGTGATGTGATGGATTTCATGAAGCCACTCTCTTGCTTTCCTCCATGACCTGGAGTACACACGCACCCAGGTCCTAAAGTCCTTCCTGGAGACTGGAGTCGCGTGCCTTTCCTTCCCTCGGAGGGCTGTCGTGGAATTAATGAATTAATACCAGTACCCCTTTGAACTCTCCAATGTGGGAGAAGGGTGATGGGTAGAGAAACCGTTGCTTGTTATTATTTTTAGAAAGAGCCTGAAGGGGGCTGTGACAACACTGTCAGCAGTAGGCCTGCAGCTATCTACTTAACCGGAGCTTTCTTGTCTCAGCCATCCTGCCTGTTGATTGGAAATCGTGGGAGCACCCGGGAAAAGATGGTTCTGTGGCTCAGGGTGACAGAAGAACGGAAAACAAGTGGTCCTGCCAGAATATTTATGGGTCACTTTATGTTCCCCAGAGCGTGCAGGAAGGCATGTTGCAAAAATACATGTTTAAATCAATACTCGGGATATTTTTTGCAGGGCTCACTGTGATTTAGGCTTTTTAAATATATGTAATGCCGTATTTCTAGCACACTGGGAGATAGAGAATCCACTTGGTTCTTCTATGTGAGGATGGTAAATCACAGAGCTGTAATAGAGATGTGAAATGGGCATTAAGCGAAAAACAAGCAGGCAGAGATGAACCCTTCTGAAGTGTCATAATCTATTTCAGTTTTCTAAATGAAATTGGGTTTTCCCGGGGAGCCTAAAATATAGTTTCTCATCTCTAGCTGATACAAGCTCTTCACAGTGGGAGGGGAGAGGGGTGTGTATGTGTGGAGGGGGCTGAGGAGTGGGGGAGACACCGAAAGTGGGGGGAGACTGGAGAGAAGAAAAGCGTCTTTTAGTAAATCTAATGCAATGTGAAGCTGGAAATAAAGCTGGCTCATCACAAGCTGCAGCAAAATTACTCCAAAGGACTTCTGCAGGCATTTCACAGAAAAGGAAATCCAAAGAGCCAGTAAAGCTTACGAAAAGGTGCTTGACATCACTAGTCCACAGGGACGTGTAAATTTTAACCACAACGAGATATCATGACATACCCAATAGAACGGCTAAAATTAAAAGGACTCACCACACCAAATATTCGTGAGATGCGCGTTGGTAAAATGACTTTGCACAACTATTTTTGGAGTATTGCTTGGAGGTAGATCAAAGCTAAACCTACGCCTATCTGATGGCCTAGAAATTCCACTACAAGGCATGTGTAAGACCTTTCATATCATCTTTATTCACAATAGCCTCAAACAGGAAACAAATGACCAGCAACAGTATAATAGATAAATGAAGTGTGCTATACTTACGTGCTACACAGCAAGAAGAAAGACCGCACGGCTGCTGTATGCAGCGATATGGATGATGCTCCCCAATATAACGTTGAGTAAGCCAGATTCAAAAGAACCTTTATCGTGTGATTCCACTATACGAAATTCAGGAATAAGCAAAATTAATCTATGGTGATAGAAATAAGACCAGTGGTTACTTTGGGGAATGATTGGAAGGGGCATGAGGGAACCTTCTGGAGAGTTGGAAATGACCTATATCTCAATTTAATTGGTGGTGACACAGGTGTAAGCATATGTAAAAGTTTACTGGGCTTTATACACTATATTTGTGCTTCTTTGTCAATCAAATATGTCAATCAAAAAGGAAAAAAATCAAATCCATTTGGCTCTAAATTTCTGCAAATTAGATTCTACTGATACTTTCTGGGGAAAGGAGACTTGCCTGTGTCTTCCCATTATACTTTGAGCTCTTGAGGGTATTCAGTGTCATTGCCAAATCCACAATGCTTCGGCACATGACACGCCCACTGAATAACTTCACTAAATATTTAGGTCCTGGGTTCTGCCTTCGGTGGACCCCCCCCCCCCCCCCGCCAGGTTGAGGTGAAGTTCATGGCTTTTGACGTGTTCCTTCCTTTCAGGATATGAGTAGCTTTATTTCTCAAATCTTGTCCTTTCTTATGGCCTCCAGGAAAGGGCATGTTTTACACCGGAAGCGCATGGACTTTAGAATCAAATAAATTAAGCCTCCTCGCTCTGCCACTCCCAGCTTTGCAATTCAGGTGATTTACTCTGTCTCTCTGGGTCTAAGATGAGGTCAATGACATTTACATTGCGGGCTTATGATACAGGTTACAATTATAGTTTTGGGAAGGCTGTTGACATAGCCTACCTAGTACTTAGAAGTAGGTGCTCAATCAGTGTTAATGATCTCACCTGTTGTTTTCTTTTCCATAATCGGAATTAGCATACCTGAAGACCTGGCAGAATTTCCAGGAAGTGGCATTTCTCTGCTTTTCCACAGTTCACGTCCCAACCGTCCCAACCGTATGGACACTTCCACTCTGAAATTTGGTTGATTATCTGGCCTGTGTGACACAGAAACCAATTCCCAGCTGCCCTCGGAGAATTATCAAAACCTTTAACGGAGGTCAAAGAATCCCTTTAAGGTTATGGAGGGTAAGGAAATCTAGAAGTATTACTCTATCCTTCCATGTCTCTTCGTGCACTTCCTGAGAACTTTTATAACTGTCCACTTTAAAAGTTACTCCACATCATTTATTGGACGCTCTGGGGGCAGTCTATGAACTAAAATCGAATGCATAGAACATGCCCCAAATCTATCATGATGAGAAGATTTAAATGTACACTTATGCCAACTGAACTTCAAAATCCTTTCCCCATGATTTCCTCATGTTTCCCCAAAGACCAATAGGAGGTTGTTAAAATGAAATCAGGTCGAAGGAATGCGCTCCTAGTTTTAATTTGAGGGGAAAAAGAAACATTAAACCATATGTAATTATGAAGTCAATTGTCCTGAGTTTGGATGCTTTCATTCTAATGAAGGTTAAAATAGTTGAGTGTGGACAGTGAAGAAAATGAGAATCTCCTGTTAATGGTTCTTGAGAACTACCCAGTCTTGCTCAGGCCCAAACGGGAAAGAATAAAGTAAGACACGTCTTGTGAAAGTTGTTGGGCAAGGCACTGTTCTTCTCAACTTGGCTATTCTTTTTTCTCTTTTTTAAATTAAAAAAAAAAATGTTTTTATTTATTTTTGAGACAGAGAGAGACAGAGCCTGAGCAGGGGAGGGGCAGAGAGAGAGGGAGACACAGAATTCAAAACAGGTTCTAGGCTCTGAGCGGTCAGCACAGAACCTGATGCGGGGCTTGAACTCATGGACTATGAGATCATGACCTGAGCTGGAGTCGGACACTTAACCGACTGAGCCACCCAGGTGCCCCACAACTTGGCTATTCTTTTTTCTTAGCCAACTTTCTTCTTAGCCAACGATTGCATAGACAAGTATTTCCCAAATTCTTCCTTAAGGGCAACATGTCCTGCTACATGCTCCCATGGCATCCCATGGACAAGGAAGTTTGGGCATCCCAGAGTCTCCTTGGAGATTTACATTTACGTACATGCAATAAATTCCCCGTGTTGTTAAATCAGCTTTTCTACAAATGATTTGAATCCTCGAGTCCCATTTTGATTTAAGAGTAATGGCCTATGGAGTACAATGGGGAAGATCTTGGCACAGATATATGCTGTCAGTGACTAAAATCTAAAACTAAAAGTGTCTTTTCCCACAAATGTCACTATCGTACTTGGTTTTCTAGAGCTTTTATAGAGCCTATTAAATTAAAATTATGAACTTGCCCAATTTATATCCAATTATATTATCTCTACAACTTAAAGTCTATCATCAATCCCATATGAAACCTATTATTTTGCTCTCTCTATTCATTTTGATTAAACCTAATATTCAAGATTCAATTATGTAAATAAAGTAAGGCAGTGTTTACCAATCTTGTTTCCATTTGGAAACGTTCCCTTATTAGCACAGCCTCTAACGCCCATTTTGGGCATATAAATCCATTTCAGTGTGCATGCATCTTTTCTGGAATGCGCACTTCTCATCCTGATTTCTCATAAGGAGCATTCTGTGAACTCCCGGACATAGCAAGAGGATCACGGCCTTAGAGGCAGCCTGATGTAGGTTTGAGTTCAAGCTCCGAGCCAAGTCATTCTGAGTTGCTTAGTCTCAGTTTTCCCATCTTTCAAAAATATTTCTTTATTTGTGTATGCATGCAATAAAGAAATTTCTCATGATGTTCAATCAGTGCTTCTCCAAATGATTCGAATCCCAGAGTCCCATTTTGATTTCGAGTAATGGCCTATGGAGTACGGTGCGGAAAATCTTGGTGTAGACACATGTTGTCAATGACTGAAATCTGCAACTAAAAGCGTTATACACAATGTTACATTAGTTTCAGGTGTGCAACATAGTGATTCCACAACTCTATGCCTTACGCTGTGTTTACAAGTGTAGCTACTGTCTGTCACCACACAAGGCTATTACTATACCATTGGCTCTACTCCCTATGCTGTGCCTGTCATCCTTGCGACTCACTCATTCCAGAACTGGAAATCTGTATCTCCCACTCCCCTTCATCCGTCTTGTGCCCCCTGCCATCTTTAAAGTCTGGATATTAAAACTTACCTTAGATAGTTGGTGTAAGGATTCAAGGAGATTTTCTATCTTCTTTCTCTCTATCGATCTATCGATTTATCTAGTCTACTCTCCTCTCTCAGTTTTACATCATCCTCCATTGCACACAATTACTTTATAAATAGCTTCACTCTTTTTTTTTTTCTGGTTGGAGTTGATGACCTAGAACGTGTGTCGTCTTTTCCTCTCATCCTAATTATCTACTGTTTAACGCACACATTGAATTGAGGTTTTCTTCCTGTATAAACAGCCATTATGAGTAGCCACTGACGTGGATATATGGATATATAACTGACAAAGCCAAGTTTAGATTTGTTTCCTGCCCTGAATATTATTTTTATAATTCTCTGGCTCTAATTTTTAAAAGTCACCTTGGTCCTGAAGTTGTAGGTGGATATTGACTGTCAGGTCTCTCTTCCATAGGTTGTCGGGTCATTGTCATCTGCAGCCGTTGTTTTCTCTGTGTCATACGCTGAAGATGTAGCTGATGAAGATTTGGTTCAGTTTCCTGAGGGAAAAATGAATATCCGAGGGCAGTAAAGGGACGCATTTCAGATTTCAGATTCCAACCTACAGTTGCAAAGGAACGATATCGATGCTCGTCGGGGGCTTGTTCTGACTCACCCATTTTTTTTTCAGAAGAGAGCTCCAGACTGTAGCAGTGGCTTGGTTACCGAGTAAATTGTCTTGAAATAAGCTTTCAGTGGTGAGTTAGAGTCTGGCCGGATTCTTTGCCTCCTCTTTAAACATGCTCCATAGAGTGTTTGTTCTGCAGGAGGGTTGACTCAGACACTTTAAAGACCAGGAAAGTAAGTGGAGTGTGTGCATGCAGGTGTGTTTGAGACACGGGGGAGAATGCGGGCACGTGTGATGTATGTGTTTGTGTGCTCTCAAAAAGGCAGACAAACTTATCGAGGGTGGAAATTTGCAACACAAATTAAGGTTCTCAAGCTTCTTATTCTTTCAGTCTGTCTTTCAGAAGGCAGAGAAATGCCCTCTTTCCTTTGTCAGAATCTGAATGGTGGGAATTTGCTAAGACAGGACATTTTCTTGAAGAAATACCCAAAATTGACTTCACAAATCTAGTCTGAGAGAGGTTTTTTTTTTTTTTTTTTTTTTTTTTTGTATTCTTCTGGGTTGGCACCTAATGTTCCACTGTTTGCTGTAAGGATCAAAGCGACTATTATTTTTGAAAGTGGCTACTTTGTAACCAAGAAGTTGTCTGCCAACCCAGAAAACCTGGATATCAGCAGTATTTATCTGTGGAAAGATTATCATTAGAAAGAATTTTCTGAAAGTTCTTGAAATTCTCTTTATAACGATCTTTCCCTGAAGGACGAGGAAGGGAGAGCAAATACTGTTATTGTGTAAGTCATGAGGATTGTTCCATGAAAGCCACCTTGAATGGGTCACTTGATGTGATCACAAGAATGTTTTTGCCAATGGAGGAGAAAGTTGTAATGGTTGGGAAAACTACATAATATGAGAAAAGTGGCGTGGGACATATGATGAGATAACTTGTGAAGTACAAATTTGAACTTGACCTTCAAAAAAAAATCAGCCTAGTAACGTGTCAGTGGCACACTTGTCCATCAACAGCTCTGTTTGTATAGTCTCAACACTCAGATTCTGATCTCTCAAACTCTTAACACCTTGAAAAAGAACAAGAATTCTCTGGAAATTATTTGATTCCAACCTTGGATCAGGGTTTCTCAACTTCTGCACCACTGACATTGAGCCCAAATGTCAGTTTGTGGGGGCTGTCTTGTGCACCGTGGGATGTTTAGCGATATCCTTGACCTCTACCCTCTAGAAGCCCAAAGCACCCTTGGGGTAGGGGTAGACTTACCTCTGCTTGAAAACCACTATTTACTCTTGGGAGTCAGAGAAAATAGGGATAACTCTGGGACATACTATGGTTACCAAGGAATAAGAAAGTTTCTAAGAACACCAGAGAAGTTCGTTTAAAAAGGTCATTACAGGGACATAGCATATTATCAGTGTTAACGATAATGGTAATAATAATAATAGCCAGTTGAAACTAGCTGGATTTGCAAGTACTCATTATAAAAATTTTGTTATTATACACCAATTTATTATCCCGTTCTCTTACTGATGGATGCTGGTTCCAGTTTGAGGCTATTACGAATAAAAATGTATGGCCATTATTGTACAAGTCTCTTTGTGATCTTACGTTTTCATTTATCTTGGGTAAATATGTTGGAGTGGAATCTCTGAGTCGCGGTGTAGGCGTGGGTTTAACTCTATAAGAAACCCCAATTAGTTTTCCGAGATGGTGGCAATATGTGTATGTTTTTGATACTGCCAACACACCAGGTCAGTATTTCATAAGGACATGGTGATAGGAGCGGTGTGTTGTTAAGGCGAAACTTAAAGAAAAGTGGATTTGGGGAGAGAAAACCTAACCTCAGAAATGAAAGACCTGGCTGTAAGTGTCCCATAATTCCATTAGCAAAACCTTATGACAAAAATGTATTCAGCCTCGTCATCAGAATATTGCCAAATGAAATCCTATGCTCTGGCCAAAAGTGAACGGGTCATCAATCTGGCATCTGCCTTCTAAGCTTTTCTGAGATGGAGTTCATATCTTTCTGGGTCTCGTAAAATTACTAAAACGCTAGGAAATCTTTAAATGGTGTACGGTAAGATTACTGAAGCCCCAGGATGCCACAGAACTTGGAACTCTGAAAAGGATAGGCACTTGGGGGGAAAAAACATTAAATCCATGATTTAACATATTTAGAGCCATTTTTCTTTTTTGGTGAAAGAGTTTTAAGTAGCTTTGAAGTCATTGTATTTTTTGTTTGTTTTGTCTGTTTTTTAAGGCACTGAAAGCTTTCAGAGGAATCAGCCATACTAAATTTGTAATTGTAGTTTAAACTATATAAGGGAATTGAATTAATCAAACTTGTAATCAGTGACTAAATGCTTTTTGAAAAAAGGCTTTCAAAGTGTCTTTTATTAGATGTATGAGTGTAATCAATTGAGCATTAAACGTAATACAAATAGTGTGTGTTCCTTTTCACACATAAAAGCCCCACAGACATTAAAGAGAGAGCTTAACATGGTCTTAATTCCTGGAGTTTTTAAACTTTGTCTCACTGAGTAAGATAAAGCAGTTGAGTCAATAATAATTAGGCATTTACTCCTAAGGAGTGGGGTCTTTTTTTTTTTTTTTTTTTTTTTTAACGTTTATTTATTTTTGAGACAGAGAGAGACAGAGCATGAACGGGGGAAGGGCAGAGAGAGAGGGAGACACAGAATCGGAAGCAGGCTCCAGGCTCTGAGCCGTCAGCCCAGAGCCCGACGTGGGGCTCGAACTCACGGACCGGGAGATCGTGACCTGAGCTGAAGTCGGACGCTTAACCGACTGAGCCACCCAGGCGCCCCAAGGAGTGGGGTCTTAAGAGCTAATTAGCCAATGAGAAATAAGTTTCTCATTCTGATATAACAACCTTGAGGGAAATGGATGACTGTGGAGATTTTGTGAGCTATGAATATCTGGAATAATCTCTGTGGGCCAACATCACGTGCCCATTGAGACCGTGGCCCAAGATGCTTCATTAAGTTGGTCCTGAAGGCCCACTACCCCCAACCAGAAATTTGAGACTCCCTCCCCCTTGGCCACAGGTGGGAATTACAGACAGATAGGATTGAGCGATTTCAGTTCTTTCTTCCTTGCTTCCTACATCCAGTGAATAGAACTCATTTCCTTTCGTAGAGACTGGAGTCCAGAAGGTGCCCATCACATCCCGTGTAGGAGAGTTAAGGATACTCAGGTCAGTTGTTTCCCCGGCCCTTAGTTCCGCTGGCTAACTTTGAGACCATTTGCGTCACATGTTCCCAGCACGCCAAGAAAAAGCTACCATCCACAAAATAAATAAGTAAATTCTAAATATTTTGGAGGAGTCAGCCAACTCGAAATGTCATTCAAGACATACTTCTAAAACATTTTGTCAAGGAGCTCCAAGGACATTCCATTTCAGCCGAGGTGACAGCTGGCCATCCCTCTTTAGCAAACATAACTAGAGTGGAATTATAACTGAGAAAGCTTAAACAATCATTTGTACTGATCTCACCGGAAGGGAGGGGAGGTCTGTGCAGGATCGCGGAGTTCCTCCTTCCTCCCCTTTGAGCGGCACCTTTCAGGCTGACAAATGTAGCAGGATGATATTTTTTAAATGGCTCTGTTTTCACTTCACGTGATCCCCAGATGTTTCCAGTTATCCTTCCTCTCCCCCCCCTTCCCTTCCCCCAGATCAATAGCATTCTTTGCTTGAGGAGGAGGGTGGATACGGCATAGAACAAAGACATCATTGTTATCTTTGACTTTTAAGTGTTCTGAGAGTCCATGGCTGTAACAATAGTCTGAAAGCCAAGTTGATTTTGATTTGTGAGAACTAGGCACTTGACATAAAAGGGACTTTTATTCTGAGTCTCTGAGAGGACACAGCTGGAAGTAAGTTTACTTGGAGCCTGGAGGACTCAGATGTGAGAATTAACACCGGAGGATGAAAAGGTGTAAGATAGGACCTCAGAGAATCTTCCCCTCGTGAGAAGAGATCTGAATCCTAGCACTTGGTAGGGAGGTGGAGAGTGGAGGAGGACAGCAAGAAACCCGGTGGAAGTCCATGTTTCTCATTCGGTGTTGGAACCCTGAGAACACGGTGGCTGGTGGTGTCACCAACATGGCTCCTTAAGCCCACCAATACCTCTGGCCAGTAGCCCCTTCATTAAAGTTCTTGAATCGTTGGCTGGAGGGTGTTTCCTACCGGGGCCCCGGTGCCTACAAGATCTGACGGGATGCGGGTTCAGTGAGAGTTACAGCCCCTCCAAAGGGAGAACTCACTCTCTAAGGGAGTTTGCTGAGTCATTTATTTAGTTACTCAAAAGATGTGTGCTTAATTGATGCATTTTGGAGTGCTCGTTGTGTGGGAAAGGCAAGGTCATGGCCTTCCAAAATCCTATAAAGCAGAATTGCAGACGAGTGTCATGCATACAAACACCTGCCACGGGTGTCTTTGGTAGGGGCAAAGACAAAAATGTCAGCAATGCAGGCCTTATGGGTCCTCAAAGCGTGGAGTTTTCGGTGTTAGGGTGTTCGCTGGATTTTTGAGGAGAAATTTAATCCAAGGGAGCAAATGGAAGGCCACTGCCTGTGAACGTGCCGGTGAACACCGCACAATTCTACATCTATGGGAGTGGTGTCTCCCTCCCATCTCTGAAATTGTGCAGTGCCCAATCTACACAACCAAATACAATGGCCTTGGGCAAATAAAAACAGAAGCTGGGAGGGCTTCCAAGATCCATACTGGAAAAGATTGGGAACACTTTTTTTTACTCCAACGTGCAGATCTGATCATGTCACCTCTGCCCCTTAATCATGAAGTGCTTCCTAGTGTCATAGGGCTAATGCAGACTTCTTTTTTTTTTTTTTTAACTTTGTTTTATTTTGGCAAATAACACTTTTTTAAATTAAAAAAAAAATTAAGTAAGCTCTACACCCAATGTGGGGCTCTAACTCACAATCCCAAATTCAAGAGTCATATGTTCTACTGACCGAGCCAGCCAGGCCCCCCATGAAGACTTCTTAAAATGCTCCAGAATGCTCCGTGTGCTCTGACCTTACCTGACTCTCTAGTCTCAATTTGCATTGTGTTCTCTCTGTACTAGCGACACGTGCCGTCTTGGAATCCTCTGAACTCATCATGTGCTTTCCTGCCTTGAGAACTCTGCATGGTGTACTTCTTCTGTCAGGAAGCCCTTCCTCCCCCTTCTGGGCCTACCACTTTTTACTCTCCCTCCAGATCTTACTTTTTGGAGAGGTCTTCTCTGATCTACCTGACCAGTGGCATTTCTTCATCAGACACCCTCCTAGCACAGCGGCCCTGTCCTTCATAGACTGCTTGCAACTTGACATTTGCTTTCGTGATTATTTGGTGAATGTCTGTTTTCCTAGACGACTGTCGTAATAACGGTAACGCTAACATGTATTGGATGCTTTCTCTTGCTGGGCCCTCTTCTGAGGTCAGATTAACTCATTTGACCTTCACAGTGCCATTCACATTGACATTCGGAGTGAGGACGGTACTGTGGTCACCTACCCTATTTTATAGATGAGGAAACACGGAGAGGTTAACCCCCTTGGCCAAGGTTAAGGAGTCCAGAAGGATGGCGACCACATTTGTTTTGCTTGTCCTTGAGTACCCACTAGCCCCGTGCCCAACATAGCAAATGATCACAATTTCTTGGCTGCTTGAATAAAACGTGTTTGAGATGAATCTCAGAGAGCCCGTCCCAGGCATGAGGCTCCCATGGTCCAGCAGGAGAGGGTTGAGAGAGAGATTGGGAAGCACAAGACAAAAGAATCCAGGAGAAAAGCTGTGAAAAAAGTGAGAAAAAAATATTCTTTTTATTGGCCTTGAGGCACGGTGACAGACCTGCGGGTTTTAGGGTGAAGTGCAAGGCCCAGCTGAATGCTTAACAGATGTCAGAAAAAGGGGTCGCTGGTAGTGACCGGTAGGGTCGCTGGGGAGCAGACCCCAGGTGGGTGCCCCAAACCTCACTCTCATGGACCAGAGGGCACCCGGGAAAAAGGAAGTTAGAGGTCACAGATGGTCCTCATTTCTTCTAGTTTATTTTAGTCTTTCTCCAAAAGATCAGACTTCACCAAAGGATATAATTGGAATCTTCCAGCCCAAGGGCATATTTCATGAGGAAAGAGCTATGGAAGGTCTGCACATTCACCTTGACTCACAGGAAAAGGGGAGGGTGAAGGGAATGCAATTATGATGGATTTTGCCGGGCACCAGGAAGCTGTCAGTAAATAATAAATCACGGAAATGCAGCTTTTCTCTGGGATCACCCAGGCGCATTTGGAAAACTTAGTCTTTAGCTAAGCTCTGAGTTTCTCACATTGGCTCATGTTGTCAGCACAAAGGGGTAGGGATGGGAGACAAAACTCAGTAACGAGTGTCATTTTCTGTTGGTGTAGAAGGAAGAACAATGGACGCGAAATCCTAGGACTCACTGTGGCCCTTGCCTTTCGTGTACCCTGTGACCTTGATCAAGATTTTCCTGTCCCTGGACCCCAGTGTCCACGTTTGAACACTGAAGGGGTTGGAACAGCTGCTCCACTGTTAAGTTTCTGTGACGCTTGACGTGGCAGAGCATGTTGTCTATGGCTGATGCTGTTGGCAGTGGGGGCGGGTGGGGGGGTGGTGGAAGGAAAGGAGGGGCTGTCAGGGTTCGTCGCCTCAAGGATCTGGAGAAGGTTTTAGCATTCAAGTGCTCTGTGGGTCTGTAAGCGGATATGGTGACAGAAGTGAGCGTAAGGGTTTAATATGTAAACTATGCGGTGCATTTCACTCCTTAGCAAACTCAGCAGTTCTCCTGGGAGGCTTGGCTGTCACTTGTGGCTGCTGTTCCTGCAAGGGAAATCACACACGGTGGCAGGCATGCTGTCCCTCTTCGTGAACCTATTTGCTGATCAGCACCTGATACCAGAAGGGAGAAACGACCTTAAAAATCCCAGCTCTGTGATCATCTGCGCCCAGCAGCACTTTACGGGAAGCACTTCTCATTGTGGAGCTGAAGCCTATTCTAAAGTTGAAGATTACCCAGCGTTGCTAGAACGTTCTCCCAAAAAGCTGTCACGTCTCACAGATCCCTCTCTTGGGTTTGCTCCCATCTCTCCCAGGAGAGAGCGAGGAACAGGATGCATTTCCCCCTCTTACGATGGGAGAACTGAAACAGCAGGGGCTATGACTTTGTCCAAGGTCAACCAACTAGCCTGAGGCAAGAGTGGGTCTCCCAGCCTAGTCCTTTTTGCCGTTACTTCCAACACACTACGTTCGAGACAAGCTTGGCGTCGGCCTCCGTTTTTCCCCTTTTGATAGTGGAGGGAGACGTACTGAGGTACACTAGAGGTTCTCTGTTGAGGACAAGGTCAGACCATGAAACTCCACAAGGCGTACGCTCTGAAAGAACACCAGCTCCAGAATCTACCTTGATTAGACAACAGTGATGGTAAGTAGGATTGTCCAGCACCTACTGTGTGTCAGGGACTGTTCTCGCCTGTACCCACTCTGGTAATTCTCACAACCTCCTCAAGAGGTAGGTATTAATATTATCACCGCTGCGCGGACGATGAAACCGAGATTCAGAGAGGTCAAGTGGCCTCCCCAAGGTCACACCTAGAGTGGTTTTGTATGGAGTCGACTCGGCCAAACTGGAGTCACATTCTCAGAACCTTCTTCTTTCCACGGTCCTGATCTAATGTTGACCGGAAGAGAAATTTGCTTGGGATTTGCTAGGTGGATGCGACCGGTAGCCTTTTATTCCCTGAAGGGGGTTGGAGTGAGAGGCAGAGGTGGATGCCGAGATGCCGCCGGCAGGTGTGAGCTTTTCGTTGCAAATCTGCGTCCGGGTCTCCCGCCCGCCCTGCGGGTGCAGTTGCCCAACGGCAGCCCCACGACCGTGCCCGGAAACGGGACCACGTCTTCACGGACGCTCCTTCCAGCACTCCTCTATATAGGGCCCCGTTCCTGCGGCTGGAAATGCTGGACTTTTTCATTCGCGGCCCTGACTGGCCTGCCCAGGCCAGCGCTTCAGGAGGGCGGGTCAGCGACTGCATGGACCCTCACATGCCCAGCTCTCCCCACAGCGGTGGAAGGTGCTAGGCGTCTCCCAGTGTCTTCTATAATGCCATAGTGGATCTGCTTCCTTGACTGGATCTGGCTGCTACGTACGTCTGACAAAAGACCGAAGTAGGGGCGCCTGGGTGGCTCAGTCAGTTGAACATCCAGCATCAGGTCAGGTCATGATCTCACGGTTCGTTAGTTCGAGCCCCACGTCGGGCTCCAAAGAGCCTGCTTTGGATCCTCTGTCCCCTCTCTCTCTGTCCCTCCTCTGCTCACACTCTCTCAAAAATAAATGAAACATTAAAAAAAAAAAAAAAAAGACTGAGGTAGGTCCTGAACCCAAATCTGGCAGGCTCCGAAACTCGTGCTTGTAACTCCTTGCCCAGTAACTGGGAATGAGGGAACACAAAGGTCACCGGCCAACCCTTCTGACTGCATATAGTGAATCACAGAATTTTACACACAAACCACGACTTTAAACTCTTGGTGGGACTTTTTCCTTCCTCCTCACAATTTCTATCCCACTCAACACGTTGACGAAATGATTCTCAACAGGCTTCGAAAATAAAGCTAGCCGGCTCAAATCCCTATTGTGGTAGACACTGGCATAAAGTAGGGCTCCTCAGCAGCAGCACCGGGGACCTTGGGGACCAAATAACTTATTGTTGTGGAGGCCGTCCTCTGCATCGTATGGGGTGTCGCGGCAGCCTTGGCCTCCGCCCCGTAGATGACCGCAGCACCCCCGAGTTGTGGTGATCAACTGTGTCCGGACATCGCCCAGTGTCCCCAGGATGGCAAAATCACACCCAGGTGAGACTTTTCTAGGGCAACAAATCCCTGGGTGCATGGAGCCAGCATTTGGAACTAGAAGCCAGCGGTAGGCTCTTCTCGGGTGTCCAAGATAATGTCCCCTGGCACCTCTCCGTGGGGCAGACAGCTCCTCGGAGGTTCCCGCAGATCGTCTCATCCTGGGCCGGCTTGTCTTCCCCTCTGCGCGTCACCCTGGGAAACACTGCTCCTGCCTGTGGCCGCAAACCTCACTCTCCTCGGACCCCATGCTCGTCTCCCCGAGATGAAGCAAACTGTAACCAATATTAACACCTGTTAAGTCCGAGTGGTGGGTATTTGTGGCCTTTTACACTGTTTGCTGAGCTTTTATGAAATGTTTCATAATTTTAAGAGAAGGTCAAGGTATATGGAAGCACGGTGGCTAGCAATGCAGTAAAGCTGCGACTTTATCTTTTAGATAATAGTCATGAAGCCATTTCAAATCCTGCATAAACTTGTGATTCAGAGATCAGAATGGCCCTCCTTGTGAAATAAACAAATCCCAACTTGGCTTGGCGGTAAATCTTTTTTCTTCCCCTAGATTGGGCTGTTTCAGCATAGAAGCTCGTAGGGGTGGAAGGTGAGTGGTCCCAGCTTGCTCCTCTTGCCCTGTTCACCTGCCCTGCTGCCCAGAAATGAGGTTTCACATCCCAGTGCTGTTGGAGGAGTGGGGGGGGAGAGGGAGGACAAAGGGGAACGGGCTAGTTCTCACTTAGCTGGGGAGCTTTGTGCTATGACAGATCCTTAAAGCTTGCTTTCTCTCATGGTGACCTTTGTTTGTGGGCTTGGTGGTAGGTGTTTTGTTTTGTTTCTGGGAGCCTGTCTTCTAGGATTCCCCTTGAGTCTGGTATTGCCGAGTGGTCCCTTGAGATTTCTCCTCCAGCTCCAGAGCATCTAGGGGAACGCCTCTAGCTTCCGGCTGCAGAGCCCCTCTTGGCTCCCCAGGCGGCCACACGTGGCAGGAGGTAAGACAACTTTCTAGTGGCTCGCTCTCTCTCTCTCTCCCACTGATGTCTGGTGTCTCCTCAGTCCAGTGTTCTTCGAGGGGCACAAGTGATACCCCCAAGGGACGCTAAGAGCTGTACCAAAGGCAGTAGCCTGCCCTGGCCCTCTGCCTCTCTTCCCCATCAATACCAAAGCCCTTGGATGTCTTCCCTGGGGGTTTTCTACTGGCGGTGGGTGGCTCTTCCTGCTTTCCTTATCTACTTTAGCATTCCTCCAACTCCTTCTCTGGTTTTTACTTCCCGAATTTCCTTACTTACCTCCAAGCCTCCAAGAATGAATGGAGCAGGAAACGGAGACTGGTGGTCAGAGCTGGGTTGTGTGGTATTGCATTTCTACCTGCTGCCTATTGCTTTCTGTCTCTGTATCTATCTCTTGGTCTAGCCTTTCTACGGAGATGTGTTTCAACATTGACGGAGTGCTTCCAACACTGAGTATTGTATGCTAAGCAAGCTTATTGCGTGCATCATTCAAATTTACAAGTAAATAAACTGAAACTTCGAGAGGTTAAGCAACTTGGTCAAGGTCACGCGCTTCAGGGAATGGCAAGTCTCGTCAGCTGCGGAGCCCTTGTTCTCAGCTCGTATACGCACTGCCTTCCAAGACAGGTAAATACTAGGTGGTGCCTTGGAGGAGTGAGGGGTGAGGCGGGCTGGGAGAGAAAAAAGCGTCATGTCTCCTTATGTTTCAAAACTCAAACCCTGCTTAAGACAGGCACCCATTTTTAGGTTCACATTTCTCAGCTTTTGTCCAGGCCACATGTGTTTGGGGGCACGCATATAAAAAAGTCAGGGCTGAAGAATTTAGTGTGAACACACGTACAGTCCTGTGAGGTCCTAGGGTTTATTCAGATGGGTTTGCTGTGTTCTAGAATCATGATTTCACGAGTGTGTTAGTTTCCGAGGGCTGCTACAAGAAATCACCATGTACTTGGCTGGAAATGAGACAAATTTATTCTCTCGCAGTGTTGGAGGCCAGGATGGAGTTTTTAGTGGGCCCTACTCCTTCCGGGGTGCCAGGGGTGAATCCTTCCGGCCTTTCTGGCCTGTACTGGCTTGTGGCCATGTCACTTGGGTCTCTGCCTCTGCCTTTCCTGGCTCCCTTCCTCCCATGTTTCTGTGTCAGTCTTACTTTCTCTTGTCTTCCAATGCCCTGTGATTGGATTTAGGGCCCACTGGAATCTAGGACGATTTCCTCTTGGGATTTTAACCTTAATGACACCGGCAGACATCTTCTTCCAAAAGAGGATGTACGTGTTCTGAGGCTCCAGTGGGGGCGCCCTTCGGCTCACCACATAGGTTTATAGTGCTAGGCTAGCCGGGTGGTTCAGAATGCCTCAGTTTCTACACGATGGTACCCCTGCCGTCCGCTCTTTCACACATGATCTATCCAGAAGAATGAGAGTCTTGGGGAAGCCCAAACAGTCAGCGGGTGTTAAGCTGCCTTTATTCCTTTAGCAATACCCGTCTGTCGGTAAATAAGAGTCTAGATGCTTTACAGAACTAATGTGTCTTCTGAAGGTCCTCACACTCTTGGAGAAAAACTTGAGAGATGGGAAAATGGGGCTCAATATGTGTGAAAGAACGGCGTCTTCTTGAGGGGAAACCCAGGGTACGCACTTCAGAGAGTATTACTATTGTATAGAGACGTGAACACATAGCAACTAAGTGAAAAATCATCACTGCTAATACGCCCATCTCGGGGACTTGCTCCATTTCCCAGACAGTTTCGTGAAACTCTCTCTCCCTGAATTGCTTGAAAAGAATCGATACCGGCTGGAGAAATCATCACAGCCTCGGCCTGTACCAGCGGAGCCGGGAAGGAAGGACTGCTTAGTGAAGAGTCCAGCAAGCATAAACGAGTGCTTCCAACAGCCCTTGTGCACCTTTCCCTTGACCAAGTTCGACTCACACTTTACCCAGACAGGTCAAGTTTCAGTTTCGTGCGTCCAGCCCCAACCCGGTCATTGGGATCGATTTAAGTTTTGGTTTCCCGGGAAATGGTGTAGAGGTCTATTTGTTCAGCATTTGCCTTCTGGCAATGAAATGCAATCCCTTTAGCTCTGCAAACGCGCCCTCGCTGGCTGCCAGGCATGAGGCATTGGGCACAGGATGGGCCCTTCTCCGGGGACCGCTGTTGGGGATGGGGAGCAGGCCATGTAAACAATCCCGGGCAAGAGGGGTGTGCTCTTCTAGAAGACAGGGCACAGCTCCATGGCAACACACACGGGCCATAATTAATACCTTTCTAAACATTTTTCTTACTGAAAAAATAATGTTTCTGTTAAAAAATATAGATATGAAAAATAAAAACTGCCTATAATCCGCATAGCATAGAAGTAGCAATGGGTAACCTTTGGTCTGTATATACACCTGTACCTTTGTATCTGTGCCTGTATTATTATAACTGCCTGTGCCTCTGGCTAGGTCTGCACCTTTATCTGTAGCTGGTTTTACATTGTGCTTGTATCCATCACTATATTTTATTTTATTATTTTTTAAATGTTTATTCTTTTTGAGACAGAGACAGACAGAGCATGAGCAGGGGAGGGGCAGAGAGAGACAGAAAGAGGGAGACACAGAACCTGAAGCAGGCTCCAGGCTCTGAGCTGTCAGTACAGAGCCCAACGCGGGGCTTGAACTCATGAATCGCGAGATCATGACCTGAGCTGCAGTTGGACGCTCAGCCGACTGAGCCACCCAGGCACCCCTATCCATCACTATGTTTTAATAACAAGATCATCCTCTTTAAAATGCACACATTTTCTGTTTTATGGTCTGCTTGTTTAGTCACCAGTGTATTGGAAACACACTTCCATGGTATTTGGTATGGTTCATCATTTTTGACAGCTATATATATTCTATCGTATAGGTAGAGCTTAGTTACTCAAGCAATCTCTCGTTACTCTGAATTTAATAATCTTATAAGTAAATCTGTGCAGGAATCTATAATTTTGCTCTCAGAAAAAGTTCTGAAATTGAAGTCTCAGGCTTGACATGAAGGTGTGCGTTTAGAGTTTTTGCCTTGGAGGCGCCTCGGGGAGAATGGAGGGAACAAGGAAAGTGTGACGTTGGACTTGGGGCTTCCCGGAGGAGCAGGCTGGGGCAGTCAGGTGGCGGAGGGGAAAGGTAGGGCTGTCTGAGAAGAGACGTAGGGGTGCCAGTGGGCAGGTGCAGGGATATTTGGGGAGCAGGGTCTGAGTGCCTAGAGCTGAGGGGTGCCACGGGCAGGGACTGTTGAGGCCAGAGGGTAAGGAGCCCGAAGGTAAAGTACGGCGGTAGCGGAACTATAGGGCACTGACATCATCCCTTGGGCCAGGGAGTCTCAAAGGAGAGGGGGAAGAGGCATATGGATTCAGGTGTGCTGAATCTTCAGAACTTTCATCGCCAAGGGCACATTCCTTGCCCCTCCCTCCAAGGCCTGAGATTTTTCTCTCTCTCTCCCCTCTCCAGTTGGTAGATAGGACTCCTGCTCTCGTGTTTTACCCCAACTCCTTTGAGAATCCGAGGCATGGCTGGTAAGCTATGCTGCTCATAGGGATGGTGTGGAGGTAGGGAAAGGAGGCAGGAGTCCTTGTTAGGGGCAAGAGGGAACCGCTGGATGTTACGGGCAGTAAAGCGACAGATTCTGACTTGTGGCCCGCAGAATTCCTTCTGATGTGGTCTACACGGGGGCTTCTTGAATCATCTGTGGTGAGGGACTGGCTGCTGTTTTCTTTTCTACTATATTACAGACTGACATTTAAAAAAAATGTAATAAAGACGAGTTACTAGAAAAATGCAATAAAATACAAGCAACACTATCTATCTATCTATCTACCTATCTATCTATCTATCTATCTAGAGAATGTGTGTCCGAGTGAGTGGGGGGAAGGCAGAGAGACACAGAGAGTGAATCTCAAGCAGGCTTCACACTCAGCAAAAAGCCTGACCGGGGCTGGATCTCACGATCCTGGACCTGAGCCGAAGTCGAGAGTCACATGCTTAATAGACTGAGCCACCAGGTGCCCCTAAGTGTCACTTCTTAAACAATAGATTTGGGGTCCCCGGGTGGTTCAGTCAGTTGAGCGTCCGATTCTTGGTTTCAGCTCAGGTCACGATCTCATGGTTTGTGGGTTCGAGCCCCACGTTGGGCTCCAATGCTGTTGTAGAGGGTCTGCTTGGGATTCTGTCTCTCTCTGCCTCTCCCCTGCTCATGCTCTCTCACTCTCTCAAAATAAATAAATTTAAAACAATTAAACATTAAATAGTAGATTCAACAGACGTAAATGAGCCCTGCCAAATTTGCTTACGGTGTCAAATGCTCCACTCAGTTTCTGTTCCTGCCTTATTGAAGACCTGTAATCAGCATTGTGTGGGTGGCCCCTTCCATGAACTGCACCTGGGGAGGTACAGGTGTAGCCTCTACTCTGGAGAACCGGTCAGAGGGAGAGAGACCAACCAGCAGGCTGCTTGCAAGATCGCGGGGGACGGAGAGCCTCAGGGCACCAGCTCAGGCAGGGACAGGCATATGAAAAAGAGGGGAAGATAATTAATATGTTTGGTCTCACCTCTCCCATTTGTTTTATGGCTAAAAAATTCTTTGTAGTTTTTTTTCTTGTGTTCTATTTTATGCTTCCATTTTTTTCTTTTTTGCTTTTATTTCCCCCAACCATTTGGAAACTGCATGTTCTGTCTTTCAGCACTACATGTAGTTTTCATGAAATTAAAAAAAAAAAAAAACAACAACCCCAAACTGGCCCCTATAATTCTGCAAACATCAAAGGAAAATGTAAATTAAAACCAGAATGAGATATCTCATACCTGTTAGAATGGCCGTCATTAAAAAGAAGGAGGTAACAAATTCTGGCAAGGGTGTGGAGGAAAGGACCCTTGCACACTGTTGGTGGGGTTGTAAATGGGTGCCTCCACTGTGGAAAGCAGGATCGAGGATCCCCAAGAAATTAAAAATGGAGCTCTCCTATCATCCAGCAATTTCACTTTGGGGAATATATCCAAAGGAAATGAAAACACTAACTCAAGGAGATACCTGCACCCCGTGTTCATAGCAGCATCATTTACAATAGCCCAGGCCAATGTAAATGTCCATGATGGATGAATGGATAAAGAAATTGTGGTATATATATACCATGGAATGTTCTTCAGCCATGCAAAATGAGGAAATCCTACAATTTGTAATGACATCAATAGGCTTAAATTTTTTTTTAATGTTTATTTGTTTTTGAGAGAGAGACAGAGAGACAGAGTATGAGTGGGGAGGGGCAGAGAGAAAGGGAAACACAGAATCGGAAGCAGGCTCCAGGCTCTGAGCTGTCAGCACAGAGCCTGACGTGGGGCTCGATCCCATGAACCATGAGATCATGACCTGAGCTGACGTCGGACACTTAACTGACTGAGCTACCCAGATGCCCCACATGAATGGTCTTTGAAAGCATTATGCTAAGTGAAATAAGTCAGAGAAAGACGATTATTGTATGATCTCATGTGTGGAATCTTAAAAAAAAAAAAAAAAAAAACCCCAAAACTCATAGAAAAAGAGATCAGACTTGTGGTTACCAGAGGTGGGGGCAGGGGGAATCGGAGAAAGGTTGTCGAAAGGTACAAGCTTAGGGGCGCCTGGATGGCTCAGTTGACTGAGCGTCCGACTTTGGCTCAGGTCCTGATCTCACAGTCCGTGAAGTTCAAGCCCTGCACCAGGCTCTGTGCTGACAGCTCAGAGCCTGGAGCCTGTTTCGGATTCGGTGTCTCCCTCTCTCTCTGTCCCTCCCCCACTCATTCTCTGTCTCTGTCTCTCTGTCAAAAATAAATAACATTAAAAAACAAAGGTACAAGCTTCCAGATGTATGATAAATAAGCACTAGGGATATAACGTACAATATAATCACCATAGCAAACACTGCTGTAAGGTATACAGGAAAGTTAAGAGTAAATCTTAACAGGTCTCGCCACAAGGAGAACATGTTTGTTCTCTTTTCTTCTTTCCCTTCGTTGTTATCTGTGTGAGAAGTGGATGTTAGGTGCACCTGTGCCTCAAGCCCCCTTGCCTAGGCAGGAGGGGGAGGGGCCGCTCCAAGCTACTCCCGATTTCCCAGATTGGCTCTCAGGCTGGGGAAGGCTGGTAACTACTCTCAGCCTTGTCTGAATTAATCCTCTTTCCCAGGCGGAGCAGTGGAAGCCTCCATGTCCTGGGTTGGCTTTGCTCTGGAGCCATGATCTCTGCCTGTCCCCCTCTTGGCTGGAGTGCTCTCGGGCCACATAGCTTCCAGGACTTGTCCCCAGCCCCTCTGGTCAGATGGGGCCAGAAGGCTCTCTCCACAGTGACTGGAACCGTGACTCTGCACCTTGCCTGGGCGTGGGAAAACTGGCTCCAGGGCAGGCAAAGCTCCTTGTCTGAGGATCCAAGTGGGGCAGATCTGCACCCCACTGAGCTCCCCGGTCAGAGGCACCCCCGATTTGGAGCAGCAGATGAGCAAAGTCGTCGGTTGGGACTACGACTTGGGCACTGGAGGTATGAACTTGGTCGGCCAAGACCCCCCTTTTCCGTCACAGTCATTTTCCCTAGGGTTGTGTCCTGCGGATTCTCCTGCAGTCCCTGTGGGGTGAGATCAGAGGAGCGGCTCCTGAAAAGTGACCCGCAGTGCTGGAGAGGCTAGTGGTCCCCTCTGGGTTCTCTCAGGGAGACCTCTCGACATGGTGCTGCCGTGGTCTGGGGGAGGGGCAATGCGGTCAGTGTGGAAGTGCTTTTTGTCCCTTCCGATGTTGTCGGTCTCGGTCTCTGTGGGGCAGCAGGGTGCTTCAGCCTCGCCTCTGTGTTCTAGGATTCTTTCAGCAGTGTCTTGTTCTTGCAGAAATGTTTGTGGTCCTTGTGAGGGGGAGCGGAGTTAGGAAAGGCCCAGAGCGCCATCTTGGTGATGGCTCTCTCTGTAACCATGTGTAGAACATTTATTTGGACATAGCTCTGTGTTTATCTGAGTTCAGTGTTGACTGTTGGTGCTTTTTTTTTTTTTTTGAGTTCTTCATTTTAAATCACCTCTTGGGATGCCTGATGAAAGCATTAAGTAATATTTTCACAGTAACTGGTAGTGTGTGTGATATGAGAAGAAAAGGAGCCGCTGACCTTCTGGAGTAGGCCGGCCTTACGGCGGGGCTTAGTGTTCTCCTGTTGGACATAAATGATTTTGCACAAAATGAGTTTCAGACCAGGTCACTCTCTGACTGTGATGGATCTAGACACTTCACGGTCATGTCTGAACACAAAACACGACCATTGTCCAAACCACAGAGATGGCCAGACATCTCCCTATCCTGGCTAATATGAATGATTGCTGCTTCTTAACCAATTTCTTTAGCTTTGTCTGGACTTTCCTCCTTCTAGATAAGATTTATTAAGTTTCCCAATCACAGAATTAGCTCTGTTTCCTAAGAGCATCAATCCACAGTCAAGCCCTACATCCCCAAATCACTTAACACAAGTGCAAATCTTATCGCAAGTTTTTTTCTAATACCCTCTTCCTGAGACACTTGAAGGTTTTCTGGGCTGTATTCACTCTCACTGAGATGAGTAATAAACCCACTTGTTCCAGCATATTCATGGTGGTCTGAGGCTGCAGAACACTGACAGGCGAAGTGATTGCATTGATGGCTCCGCTAACTTGTGTCCGCCTCCTTTGCCGGGAACTTTGTAGTCCCCTCCCATTCTGACTCTGGCTCAGTCACGTGACTTGCCCTGACCCATGGCCTGGTAGCAAACTCGAATGCAAACAGAGGCTGGAAAGCACACGTGTGTCTGTTGCCTGTGTTGAATCCCTGCTACCACCATGAGATCAAGCTAGCATGACAGAGGACAAGACACATGGAGATAAGTGGACCCTGGTGTCCAGCTAAGGCCAAGGACATGTAAGGTAGCCTAGCTCAGATCAGCAGAATTCCCCACTCAACTCATAATCCTGCAAACAAAAATAAATGTTTATTAGTATAGCTTACAAAGGTTTTGTGGTTGCTTGTTTTGCAGCATCATCGTGGCAATAAATAATGGGTACGGTTTCCCGTCTAAGAATATATTTCTGTTGACAACCTATTTGGTAGAGAATCCCTGGGTCATACACTTGGCTTCAAAACTTTATAGATTTGCTACATTGTCTTTTATTGTTAGGGTTTGATTTTTGTTTCTAGTTAAATTGTGATTTTCGTTTGGTGTCATCAATTATAAGTTGGGTCTCTTATCTCCATCCTATTTATCAATTTCTTCTTGGTCTTTCTAATCGCATTTTTCATTTTTTGGAACACTTTCCTTGTTTTGATCAGCTCCATTTTTATCTAAGGACCAAAACGCAGCCTCTTTTTTCTTTGACATCTTCTTTCCTCTCTTGTTTCATATGTTCTAGAACTTCTTAGATTGGGTTACCTGCAAAATGTGCTCTTGCTTTGCATTGGCAAGGAAACATGTTCCTCTTTTGAGTGATGCAGAACTTTTTAACTCTGTGTGTGTGTGTGTGTGTGTGTGTGTGTTTCTGGAACTTTCAAACGAATGGCCATATGAGTTCTTTCTCATCCCATCTTCTTATACTTGTGTGATGGCACATTCATCTTGGCATGTCTTCTCCAGTTGAAGTGTGAATGGATATGCACAGCTTTTAACCAAAATCCTAGTATTTTGCAAACATTTACCGGAGACAGTTTTTCTGGGTTATCTGCTTTTACCTTTTTCTTTCTGAATATGATACAGAAAAACATTTTTGAGTAATTTGAAGTAATGTGTAGTCCTTGCATTAGAAGCTGAATATGAACAACTCCTATTCTCAGTTTTTCTGGTTTCTCTCTTTGCCAATGGCTGCCTAAAATCCCAGGATGCAACACTCCACTTCCTGCCTACTTCTACTCTGGGCCAATGGAGTTACCGTCTCTGCAGGAGAGAGAGTTGTGTTATCCAATCTCGAAGCCATTAGCTGTATGGACAGAGACCTTGAGATAGGTCTAGTCCAAACCAAAATCTGCTGTGAGTGTAAAATATACACCAGATTTCAAACACATTGCACAAAAAAGAGAATGTAGAATATCTCACTTATATTTAAAAGCATTGACTGGGGTGCCTGGGTGGCTCAGTCGGTTAAGCCTCCGACTTCAGCTCAGGTCACAATCTCGCGTCCGTGAGTTCGAGCCCCGCGTCGGGCTCTGGCCTGATGGCTCAGAGCCTGGAGCCTGCTTCCGATTCTGTGTCTCCCTCTCTCTCTGCCCCTCCCCCGTTCATGCTCTGTCTCTCTCTGTCTCAAAAATAAATAAACGTTAAAAAAAATTTTTTTTAAAAGCATTGACTATATGCTGAAACGATAATATTTTGGATATATTAAAATAATCTATTGTAACTGTCTTCACCTGTTTAATTTTCCTTTGTAAAAATGTGGCCACTAGAGAATTTTAAATTATTTATCTGGTATGCATTGTATTTCTATTGGACAGTAGCAATGCAAAGAGATACTGTATACAGTGTGTGTATATGTGTATATATATATATATATATATATATACACATATACACACACATACACACACATACATACATACACACACACACACACACACACAAAGATATAACACTGTATGTTAATTATACTTCAATAAAACAAACAAATGAATAAAAACCACAAAGCTACAGAGAAAGAGAGAGAGAGAGAGAGAGAGAGAGAGAGAGAAACTAATACACAATGGGGTAGAAATCTATGGTCACTTTAGGAAGCCATTTTCTGATCAGCACTGACCTTGTTCTCTGGCATGAGAATACATAGAGGCGGTGTGTAAACCCCTCTGCTCACCTTCTTCCTGTGGATCTTTGCCATTTTGCATTACAAGTAACGTAACAGAAATACAAAGGATTATAAGAAACTTCTGTGAACAATTATCTGCCACAAATTGGACACCCTTGAAGAAATGGATAAATTCCTGGAAACATACAACCCACCAAGACTGAACCATGAAGAAGTAGAAAATCTGAACAATCTGACTACTAGTAAGGAGATTGGACCAATAATCAGAAACCTCCTACCAAACAACAGTCCAAGACCAGATGGCGTCACTAATGAATTCCACCAAACATTTCAGGAATTAACACCAATCCTTCACAAACTATTTCAAAATGTAGAAGGGGGAGGAATACTGCCAAGCTCATTTTACAAGGCCAGCATTACTCTGATACCAGAACCAGACAAGGACTACAAGAAAAGAAAATTATAGGCCAATATCCCTGACGAACATAGATGCAAAATTTCTCAACAAAGTATTAGCAAGCAGAATTCAACAATACACTAAAAGGATCATGCACCAAGGAGTTATTCGAGGGAGGTAAGGATAGTATCCTTGCCATTTTGCGTCAAAGATCAAAGTAAGCGAAGTCTATCTATAGTCTTCGACCTAAGCCCTCTTATGTCATTTAAATTTTGCAAACTACTGGAAACTTAGGAACATCCGACGAGGAACATTTATTTCTCCCACAATAGAGGATTAGCTTGGGCTCTGATCTAGGTTGGACTTGGATGGGGCACCTTAGCTGAGGCTTCTTTGTTCCATACACCTCCCATTTCTAGTGGGCTAGCCTAGGCACGTTCTCACGGCAGTGGCGGAGGAAGCAGCGCGAGAACAAGCCTGATCTTACAAGCACTTTTTAAGTTTCTGCTCGTGTCTCACTTGCTGACATCCCATTTGCCCACACGGCAAACCCTGAATCCACGTGGGAGGGTACCCTGAAACTGCAAGGCAATGAGCCTGGATACAGAAAGGGAAAAGGAGTGGGGCTTGTCTCCCCATTGCGGGTAGAGGGAATTCTTCCAGAAGTCTGGGGAAGTACTGATTTGTCAAGTTTCCGATGACATTTCAATTTCGTCTCCATGGGAAGGGAGGGAACTGTCATGCCCCTCACTGTGTTGATCCAGAAGTACATTTTTAATTGCCCCTTAAACTATGCTTGGAACAAGCTCTATCATTGGACACCTAATAGACAATATTCTCTTCATTTAGATACATGTTGCAAGAAGTTTTCTTGTGATTGTTAAGTTAGTAAAGATAGTTTTTTTTTTTGCTATTACTATTAGTATTAACTTTTGTTATTATTATTCCTCACATAGAAAAACAGCATGCGTATGTCACTATGGCCAAAAAGAAAACTGGAATTGTCCAGGTAGCGTCTATTTGTCAGGCGCGAGCTGGTGCACTGGGAGTGAGGGTAACAGTTCCTTTTTGGAGCAGCCAGATGGATAGAAGGAAATGTTCAGGCCAAATGTTTGCTTTCAGCCAGTCTGTCTGGCCATATTGAGAAGGGGTTACCAGCTAAAACATTTGCTATTGACTGTGGAGGATGATATGAACCGTGGAGTAGTTTTATTTGGAACCAGGCAGAAGAGATTTGCATCCCAACTTTGCAGCTCCCTGGTTGTGTCAAACTGAACAAGTTTTTCTACCTCTGACAGTCTCCTCCTTCCCTTATTTGTAAAAGGGCCAGCGGAATTTCTACCCAACAGGGTAGCTAAAAGTGTGATATGACGTAGCACGGCAGTTAGCAGAACACATGCTCAGGAAGCGGGATCTAAACTCTACTCTGTCTGTGTGGGACTGTTTGGGGGGATTCCCTAATTTCCTCCAACTCTGTCTTTCGTTGACAGTGGGAGTTATTTGGTGCAGCTGAAATATTTTCTAGCTGTATCCTTCACTTGTTTATACGTTAATTTATGTATACATTTTGCTCATTCCTTCATTCAACAAACCTTTGTTGATAGTCTCGCAGGTTGGGCTCTCCTGAAACAGATAGCGAGATGGAGGAAAGTATCTGTTAGGAACCAACATCTGGGAAGCTGAAAGGGAGGAAGCAGGATTGGGCAGAGGGAAAAGCCACACTGTGACCCAGGGCCAACAGGAAACTGCCAGGCGATCCTAGAACAGATGTTGCCTGTTTGAACACAGATGTGGCCTGTGGCCACATTTGGCCAAGATGGCTGTCTTTTTTTTTTTTTTTAATGTTTATTTATTTTGAGAGAGAGAGAGAGAGATAAAGCACGAGTGGGGGAGGGGCAGAGAGAGAGGGAGAGAGACGGGATCCCAAGCAGGCTCTGTGGGGCTCGATCCCATGAACCGTGAGATCATGACCTGAGCTGAAATCAAGAGGCAGACACTCAACCGACTGAGCCACCCAGGTCCCCTGGTTGTGTTTTCATACCTCTGCCTTGCGCATTCACTGGATGAGGCCTACCCTGGGCAGGACCCAGGCCTCGGGCAGGGTAAGGTATAGCTGAAGCAGCCTCTGAAGGAGCTGACAGGAGAAAGCTGGGTCCTGAGGACACTGTGCGGAAAGACAGCAGATCCTTCCCTGAAGGGGGACTTGGGGGGCATATCTTTGTGTCCACCACTGCGGGATGTCATGGCCGGTCCCCGTGCCCAGGCCTGGGGCTACAGTGCCAAAAAGGGGGGACAAATTCTCCACCCTGTGGAGCTTCGAGCGAAGGCTGGTTTTGAGAGTTCTCACATGTCTTCATTTTTCAAATGAACAATCTTCTTTAGACAGATTGCCTCACCATGAAGCTGGGAGAATAGACTAATGTCTTCAGTTATTACTCAAGAGAGGAAGAAAGTAACAGATATCCCTGTTGATAGCAGCACAGATTCTGGGCCGTATGGAATCGTCTTCCACTCACTTTCTGCCGATTTCAGCAGTTCACCCAATACGGACCTTCTGTCATGCGCCAGGCACAGTGTTAGGTGCTAGGGGTACGATGAACAGTATTGGGTCTCATCAGAGAGAAGGACACATACAGATACCCTCAACACACAGTGAGAAGTTACAAGGTGGTAACATAAAGGGACTGCTAAAGGCACTCAGAGATATGACATTTTCCCCTGGTCAGGAGAAGCTTCTCAGAGAATAAGATACTTGAGCTGAGACTAGAAGAAAGAATACGAATCAGCCGGATAAATAAGGTCTCTGCTCCTAAGTAATTTCCTCTCTTCTTTTATCGGAAAAGAGGACAAATCAGAAGTCTTGGACGTTTATAGAAAGTAATCATGCCTAGAGAATTGAGGATATTTAATGGGATAAATGGACATCTACGATCCTTAGATGAAGGTTCTTAAGAAGTTTTCCTTCAATTTTAAGCCTTGAAAGCTTAAAAGGTTTTCCTGGAGAGCCAGAAAGCTGTATACTAGATGATGTTGGTTCTTTGTAAATGATTTCACTCTGTGTGTTAAGCAGCAATCATGCCTCTAAGAGGCTATATATATACATACACACACACACACACACACACACACACACACACACACACATATGTATATAAAATCAGTGCACATCTAAATGTTATGTGATGCATAGGTACTTCATTTAATTCGGGTTCTCCTGAGTTGTTTTCTCTTATCAGCAGCACCTTTGAATCTTCAAAGAGGCTGAATGGAGCATATGAATGTAAATGTGTGAGCCTGGTGCTCAGACCACAAGATGCCCCCCTCAGCCTGACTTCCGCTCAGTTCTCAGTGACTCTTGAGTCACATATATTAGGATTCTGAACATTAGGGTCCTTACAGAAGCGTATTACACAGAGGTCATGACTTACTTGCTAACATAAGTGCTGGAAAAACCTCACTCAAAAGGCCTGTTTGCAAACCTGGTGAGCATCAGACGCTGAGGCTTCTACATCAGTTAGCGAGTTTCCGTACCGATGGCTTGGACATAGGGGAATATCCAGTGTGTGGAGGGAGTTGAGATCCCAGCATGTCAGGTCTCATTAGAACTACCACCGTATCCATGGGGTGCCTGACGGGCTCAGCCGGTTAAGCATCCAACTTCGGCTCAGGTCATGATCTCACGCTCTGGAGTTCGAGCCCCATGTCGGGCTCTGTGCTGACAGCTCAGAGCCTGGAACCTGCTTCGGATTCTGTGTCTCCCTCTCTCTCTGCCCCTCCCTCGCTTGCACTCTGTCTCTCTCTCTCTCTCTCTCTCAAAAATAAAATAAAAACATTTAAAAAATTAGAAAAAATAAATAAAAAAAAAGAACTACCACCCGATCCTGAGAATCTGCCCAGAGTAAGCTGTGCAGTGTGTAACCTGAGATCAACTGAATTCACTTTTCCCCTTAGGCTCTAGAGAAAACAGGTTTGCATTCTTATTTATCATGTTGTGGGAGGTCCATACTCCCTGCGTGGGGATTTCTCTAACTTTCTTTGGCTTTGCGTGTCTACCGGTCACTTCCTATTTCTGGTTTTTGCTGAATCCTTATTTTCTGCTTTTATTCTTGTCCTATATCAGCCTGAGTGTCAACCCAAATGAGAGTCAGTGGCTCTTTCCCCTTGAGTGTCTTTCTCTCCATCTTCTGCCAAATATCCCATCTATTAACTATGTGATCGCTTTCACTGGGGATTTGTTGTGAGATAACCAATATTGAGACTATTGGGTTTCTCTATTTAGTAAGACCCTTGACCACTTCTGCTGCTGGAGTTCCAGATACCCCACCATAGCCTGAGGTTCTCCTTCCTCTTTGTCAGTCTCTAGACTGCTTTTCTTTCTCACCTGCTTCTGCGCCCAAGATTATGGGATTATCGTTCATACACACACACACACACACACACATTTTTTTTTTTCCTGCAGAATGATTTTGTTGTCACGTTCTTATTTCTTTCTCACACAGTAGGACTCAACTTTGGGTTGCACCTTTGAAACTATGGGTTAGGCACCATCCCTAAGACTTCTGATTTAATTGGTTTGGTGTGGGGCCTGAATATAGGTCTTTTTTTTTTATTTTTTTATTTTTTTAAGTTTATTTATTTCAAGAGAGACAGAGCAAGTGGGGGAGGGGCAGAGAGAGAGAGAGAGAGAGAGAGAGAGAGAGAGAATCCCAAGCAGGCTCTGCACTGTCAGTGTGGAGCCTGATGCCAGGCTCGAAGTCACCAACTGTGAGATCGTGACTTGAGCCACAACCAAGAGTCAGATGCTTAACTGACTGAGCCACCCAGGTGCCCCTGGATATGGATATAGGTCTTTTTAAAAAGGCACCCCCCATGGCTCAGTCAGTTGAGCGTCCGACTTCGGCTCAGGTCACGATCTCGCGGTCCGTGAGTTCGAGCCCCGCGTCGGGCTCTGTGCCGACGGCTCGGAGCCTGGAGCCTGTTTCCGATTCTGTGTCTCCCTCTCTCTCTGCCCCTCCCCCACGCACGCTCTGTCTCTCAAAATATGAATAAACGTTAAAAAAAGAAGCTAAAAAAGAAAAGTTTAAAAAGGCACCCCCCCAGCATGTTTCAAAATAGGCAGCCAGGATGCAAACCACTATAAACCTAACCCAAACCCATGTCTGCAGAAAGTCATGCGGCCTTACAGATCCTCTGCCATCAGTTAAAAAGCGTGTGCACGCACACCCACACACACAGCCCCTTCCTGCACGCGGACTGGTTAATTTAATCTTCATAACAACTTTTAAGGGAACTTTCAATATCCTCATCATACATATGCATATGAGGAGACTGAGGCCCAGGAACCTGCTCAGATTTACGTGGCCAGAAATAGTCGAGGCAGGATTTCAATCGAGGACCGTGAATTCCAGATTTTCTTTTTCTTTTTTCGTTTTAAATCCTGGGACTGCACCTTTTTAGCTCAAGGAGCTCAAGAACTACGCAAGTATGGGTTCGTTGATCCCTCCGTTTAGGTATCCCTGCTTCCCCCACGCATTCGTGCTACTCCAGATCCAGCAAAATGGTTGTCAGTTTGTATCAGGCATATGTGGTTCTTTCCCCCACAGGATCTCCTTCTGTCTAAAGCGCGGGATCTCCTCACTTATTCCTAGAAATGTTTCTTTTCAAATTTCCTTTGACAGTAGCTAACATTTATTGAGTGCTTACTACGTGTCAGACATACTGAAACACGCAGAGGCTATGTAACTTGGCCGAGATCGCATGGTTTAGTAAGAGCAGAGCCACACCGCGATCCTAGGGGCACTGCTCAAATCTGGATGAAATGCAGATTCTGACTCTGCAGGTCTGGGGGCAGGGCCTGAGAGCCTGCATTTCCAACAAGCTCCCGGGAGCTGCCTAGACCGCTCCATCCAAAGGCCATACTCTCAGTGGCCAGGCTTATACACGGGGTTGCTTGCTTTCCTGTTTTTCCTATTGACAACAGCTATGGCTTTTGCAAAGTGGCTGCATTTCTCATGCAATCTCGGAATTTTTTTTTTTTTTTCTTGAGCCATAGGGCTCGGGGGCACACTTGTCCAAAGATCCAGGACTACTACAGGGTCGAAGATTACAGTTGACATTAATGAAATTAATTAATTGAAAGGCAGCCACCACTCAGAATTAAAAAATAAGATTCCCCTGGGAAGGGGCAGCAAGATCGAAACAACCATTACTCAGATTGAAAAAATAAAGTTCCCCTAAGAAGGGGCAGAAGAGATTGGTGTAGGCAAGGTGATTTAGTGTTGAAAGATAGGATGTTTGATGTTGAGTGGGGACAGTAGATGTTTTCAGTTCTGTCCTTTTGTCCCTTCTTTAGTCGATATGGGGAGAAATCTACTTTGGCTATCCCCAAGCTTCTGTGAAATGCATACTGCGAGAGGAGATTGAAAGACCGCTTCTAACAGTCGCATAGCATTTCACAGAAGCTTTTTTACTGAAGGCAATTTCTTCCACAATTTTTTTTTTTGGTTGCAGTTTTTTCATTTTGACGTTCGAGTTCGCTCAAACTCTGTGACTAGAGCAAAGGGCGCTTAGTGCTTGGGGAACGCCCCTTATCACTGAAGCCTGCTGCTGCAGAGGAAAAGGGCGGGGCTGGGCACACTGGGCAGGGTGCAGACTGCCAGCCAGCACAGGGACAAGGTTTTCGTCACAGCATCGGGCAGACCTCTGATTCCCTCAGGAAAGCCACTAGTGCTGAGCGCGTGGTACACTACAGGGAACACTTAATGACAGAGGGAAGTTAGGGGTTCAAGTTGACCGGGTAATCTAATCAATGCTGCTTACTCCAGACTCTAATTTACTTGTCTTACAACTCATTAAATTTGAAATATTATCGATTTTCGAGTAGATGGCTTCGCGGATACATAAGTACATTTTACCTTGGGGACCTCGGTCTGAGTTTCATCAGTGGATTTGCAGGTGAGAAAGCTCAGATCCCTTCATGGGGCAGTGTTGGTGGGAAAATCACACCAGACACACACTCCCGATGCAGATGATTGGCCAGAACCCCAGATTTCCTAATAGCTCATGCTGAATGGGCTATTTTCATGTTTCTGAAGAGGGTGTCTAGACAGCAGGGGACAGTGAATTGTATGACTTGGAGACGACCTTCTTAAGAGCAGGCACTTCTCCGAAATGTAATTTTGTTGTATTCTGCAAACCAAGAGATGCTACGAACCTTCTTTTTCTCCAGTACTAAAAACCATCCTGCTTGGTTTTCAGCAACCGATTCTGTTTTTGCCCCTCAACAGCCTGGACCAGATTTGATTCCTACAGAGTACCGGCAGTCCTCTAATGAAGTCTCTGCCTCAGCCTCTCACATGTTGGAATCTGACCAGCCAACAGCTCCTGTGAGCCTATCCCCACAGGCACAGGCTGAGGGTAATGATGGGTGCATCAGTGTGACGGTGGGACGGTCACATGAATGTCGCTCGTGCTGATCTTCACTCTCTGAGGTGGCACGTTTTGTTTTTTCTTCTTTCAAAGGAAAGTATTTTATTACCTTAGGTAGAAAATCGACATCATTTACCATAACGAAGGATAAAATGAAGATGAGTACAGTAAAAATATAGATGTAGTGGAAAAACAATGTCGTGCAACTATGAATGTGTCCAATGCTTGAAGGACGATCCATTTCTTTCTTTTTTTTAAAAGGTTTTTATTTAAATTTCAGTTAGTTGATATACAGTGCAGTATTAGCTTCAGGTGTAGAATACAGTGATTCAACACTTCCATACATACCCAGTGCTCATCGTGACGGGTTCACCCCTTCATCCCCATCACCTAACCCACCCCTCCACTCACCTGCCATCTGGTAACCATCAGTTTGTTCTCCATAGTTGGTTTTCCTCTCTCTTTTCTTTGAAGACACTTAAAAAATTTTTAAGAGCCCGACGTGGGGCTCGAACCCACAAACTGTGAGATCATGACCTGAGCCAGAGTCAGACGCTTAACCGACGGAGCCACCCAGGTGCCCCTCGATGGCACTTTTTAAATGTAATGTTTTGAATAGGTGCCTGTTGACATGATTCAAAAACCTAAAATGATAAAAAGGCACCCGGTTAAAACACGTTCACTCCCCCCAGTAGGAAACCACACTGTTTAGTTTCTTGCCAAGCCTGCTAGAGTTGCTTTTCGTAAGTTTAAACATTTTAAAAACTTAAACAAATTTTTTTAAGTTTATTTATTTATTTTGAGAGGGAGAGAGAGAGAGAGAGAGAGAGCACAAGTGGGAGAGGAACAGAGAGAGGGGGAAAGAATCCCAAGCAGTCTCCGTACGGTTGGCACAGAGACTGACACAGGACTCAAACCCATGAACCGTGACATCGTGACCTGAGCTGAAATCAAGAGTCGGGCACTTAACTGACTGAGCCACCCAGGTGCCCCACATTTTGTGTATTTAGACAAGAACAAATGCAGATTCTTATTTTTTTCATTTTTATAAAAGCGTATTACACATATTGTTCTGAAGCTTTTGTTTTGTTTTGTTAGTTCCTGGCATATTTAGGGGATTTTTCCCATATCAACACATAGAAAATACCTCATTTTAAAAAGAGAGCTGGATGATTTCCATCATGAGTGTATACGTCATAATTTATCTAATCAGGCCTCTATTAACGGACCTTTGGATCCTTTTAAATATTTTGCCCTTAGAAAAACCACTATGGTATCCTGCACATGTAGCCAAGTGCAAAATAAGTGTGTACATAAGTTGTTTGGAACTTGTGCAAGTATGTGCATAGGATATATGCTCCAGCGTGGAGAGCTGGGTCAAAGGGTACAGGATAGCTGTGTCAAATTGCCTTCTGTGGGTGTTTTGTGTGTTTACTCTCCAGCCAGCAGTGTGTAGGGACCTGAAGCTGGGAATTTTCATCCCCCTTGTCAAGTACTTATATTTCTAGATCAGAAACTGTATAGTCAGGGTTGCAAACAACAGAAGAGTCCACTTAACTTAAGACAGGAAGAGTTTATTGGAATAGATTGGAAAACTGGAGCACCGGCTTTGGGGAGACCAGGGAAGTGAAGCATGGCCAAGGACTTGCCATGGGACGGTCTCACGAAGATGGTGCCCCTAGGCCTCTGGCCACCAAGCATCTCTGTGGCACCAAGGATCCCAATCCCCAACTTTACCCTTTCTGTACGTACATACTGGACTTAATTTGGCTCCTAATAGGGTTATAAGGGTGAGGGAAAGTGCAGGGAGACCCTAGAAATCTCTCTCTGCCTCCTAGCAAGAAGACCAACCTACCTCTTCATTTTTCTGACAATTGAGGGGGGCGGGCACTCAAAGGTATTTTCTTGGACCATTCAGAATCTGTGTTTAAAAGCTCTTGCGTCTGAATTGGACCTAGTATCCACCACTGTCCCCAGGAGGGGATAAATGCATCATTTTACGACTCGGTCCATGAGTCCGCCTAGTTTATTGATCACCTTCTGCTAAGTAAGCGTATGCTTGGCCAAGGATTTGGAGTCAGGAATTCTTGCATCTAATTCTGTTTCAGCTCTTCCGATCGGTGGCTTAGCCTTGGGCAAGCCATTCTTCTTACGCCTGTTTTCTCGTCCACGGAGCAGGGATAATAATATTGACCTACTTTCCCAGGTTGTTGCAGGGATTCATTAATCGATAGCCGTAAAGAACTCTGAGAAGACCTTAGAACCCCCCCCCCCCCACACACACACACCTTTGTCTCCGAGTCGGCTTTCCCTTCCAGCACCGCTGCTCCTGGTCCTGTAATTTGCGTTGGCACGCAGAAGGGAACAGATGAAGGACTGGAGCACAAACGCGACTTGTTTGGCATATATGGAGACAGTGAACAGAGCCAACGTGGAAGGAAGGTAGTTAGCAGTTAGCAACTGTTGTTAAGGTTTCTGCGGTGCGGCATGCCATGGTTCTGGCGATCGGGGATCGCAAAAGCGCAGATGCCCAAGTCCTCATTGCTTTCCCTGGTTGTCACCCTCATACATAAATAAATTAGCAGCCCGGTCCTTGACACCTGAACAGCTGTTGCGGAGGGTCTCAGATATTAATCACGCACTCCCTTCAATGGCATTGACCTTATGGTGAACACGCCTTGCTCTTGTTCTGGCAACAATGTATGTGCACGTGTTGGGGAGGGAGAAGCTTTGATTTTTGTCGTTATCATAATCGCGACAACAACACGTTTATGTTACATTAGAGTTTTCACAGCATTTTTACATCTGTGATCTCTGCTGAGCCTCAGCAATGTTTCAAGGTAGGCACAAATGGTTATATCCAGGGCTCTTGGGTGGCTCAGTCGGTTAAGCATCCATCTTGGGCTCAGGTCATCTCTGTGCTGACAGCTCGGAGCCTGGAGCCTTCTTTGGATTCTGTGTCTCCCTCTCTCTGTGCCCCTCCCCCACTCATGAGCTCGCACACGCTCTCTCTCAAAAATAAATAAACATTAAAAAAAATTTTAAATGGTTATCTCCACTGAAATGACAGAAAAACCCAATTTCACAGAGTTTACCAACCTAAGATTATACAGCTGCTAAGTGAAATCTTTTGCCTGGGAAGCCTGGCACTGTCTGTATTAAAACACTCTCTTTCTCTAAATGATAGATAACTGTTTTCACTTCTCTCCTCTGTTGTCAAGTTTAACCCACTCAAAAATGTTAAAATACGTACATTGATCCTTGATTAAATACTCACTCTCTGCCACATAAATGTGTTACGAGCAAAATATCGTCTAATCCCGGCACCTACTAGGTAGGTGTCCTTACCTTGCTTTAGAGAGGAGACAAACTGAAGCTCAGAGAGGTTAAAAACTTGCCTGAGGACACACAGACTGTCCAGGCATTCAACTGCAACTCAGTATTGCAGATCTAGAAAATACCAGCAGCTGGGACCCCAGTGATAGCCCCGCACGGGCAGAGGACCGCTTTTTACCGGTTTGATCGACCAAAGAGGAAGCTGCCCTTGGCCTCTAGCATCACGAATTGTTCCACTTCGGTTTATCTCATCTCATCCATTATATAGAGTTCACCTCTATAACGTTAATAGGAGAGCTGGACGCCCAGCACGACACAGGCAGCTGGGTGTCTGGGGAGGTACCACGAGCGTGTGGCGACAGGTGCACAGGTCAGGCTCTTGGGCTCCTGTCTTGATTCTGTTGTCTTCTGTGTCCGAAGGGTCCCCGCCCCCTCCTTTTCCCTGAGAGGCAGACACACCTGGGTCCTGGCCAGATCCTCCTGTATCACCTCCAATTTCCCTGCTGTCGGGCTGGGTGGTTCACAGGCGGCTTTCTGTTTCACTTCCTGCCCACAGTGTCTGGTTTCACACAGACGTCTTGTGTCTAATGTCTTTGTTTTCTGCCCCGGACTCCCCTGAGGTCAGGCATGCCTGAAGGATCTCAGCCAGCCCAGACACTGTGGGTGGATGGGGGAGGGGGGGGGCATGGAGAACGTTCCACCATCTCTTTCTGTAAGAACTTAATTCGGGGAGGATTCGGTACCGGAAGGCCCGTGGAACTTCCCACAATGCGGCAGCAACCCGTCGTGACCCTCTTTTTACCTCTTTCCCCGTCTCCCCTCCTCTGCTCTCCTGGATCACCTCGGAAGTAAACTGCCTGCACCCAAGGTCTTGTCACGGGTTATGCTTTGGGGGGTGAAGCTAAACTAAGAAACCTTATTTCTTTAATAACAGCATGCAGGGTGTCAGTTACATACTCATGCTTCTAACCCGGGTGGAAAAATGGTGTGGTAATTATGGTCTAGGTTTGAATTCCGACTCCTGTGTGGCCTTGGGCAAGCTTTATAACTCCACGGAGCTCCCGTTTCTTATTTGTAAAAGGGGAATTGAAATAACACCTTCTTTCTGGGGTAAATTTCCTTGCGTATTAAAAGCACGAGGCAGTGTCTGGGGTTCAGTGCGTGCCCAGTGATCATCTGAGGTTGATCTGGTTACCGTGCCCTTTGGTGGTTACCAACACAGGTCGTGAGTGGGAGAGATCTGTCCATATCCAAACTCCAGTTCAGTGGCCTGTGGCAAGTTTCTTGGCTTCGTCAGCCTTGGTTTCCTTGTCTATACAACAAAGCCAAGAAGACTGGCTGCCTCACGGTGTTGGAAGAGTCGATATTAGTTTAAGCAGCTGATACAAAGCCTGGTGCATAACAGTAGGTGCTCAGTAAAACGTAGCTGTTACTGTTGAATCCTCCTGGTCCCCAGATGGATATCTTCCTCTATATTCTGTGTTTGCATAGATAACTCCTAACGGAATTATTGCATACTTCCCCGTCCCTCTCCCACGACAGTAAGCTTCTCAAGGGAAGGGGTGGCAAGTCATTTCTCCCCGGAGCACCTGATATTGAACCTTCACACGCAGGCAAGACAATCAGAGAAGGAGATGTGAGAGAGCCCGAAGAACCTCAGAAGCCATTGAGGCTCAGCTACCTCGATGGATGAAGGAGGAATCTTTACCCACCAGTTTTGGGGGAAGTCAGAAGCCTTTTTAGGAGGCCCTTAAGGCCTTTTAGAGGTGGGATTGTCAGCCCAGCTTGGGTTTCCCTGGGAAAGAGGTTCAGGGTAGGCAGAGGAACAGGCCCCCCCGGGGGCAGGGCATCTGGGCTGTGAGTGTGGGGGCTCCCTGTGTGACTGGATCCTTAACATGGAGTCCGGCAAGGATGAACAAGCCCTGGAGAGAATGGTGGGGAGGGGGGATGCTGCTGCTTTGGCCTCTTCTTAGGGCTGACGAGGGGGCTTGTCCTCTTTGCCACCCACCCCCTGAGTAGCTGACCAGCAGTCCAGACTGGCCTGAGCTGGTGACCTGAGTGTTGGCCCTGGTTTGCCTCACGGATTGCAAGGGACACTTGGCTCCTCTTATCCTTTTTGGTCCCTGCTTCTCCTCCAGCACACGCCATCCCAGCTAATCCTTCTGCACTGGTTCTGGAAGAAACTGAGGGAATGGTGGAGGGCGATCGTGGAAGCCAGAGGGGGTTTCTCTGAGCCAGGGATCGGGGTGGCTGAGATCGCCTTCTGTCTTGGGGGCAGCCTGGGACCTTAGGTGGGGTAGCAGCTGAGGCTGCATAGCTACTGCACCTCTGGTCATGAGGCAGCATAGGCTGGAGCAGGGCTGACGGGCCATTTCATCCAAACACCTACACCGAGCAGGATTCCACTTAAGGGCTTCTTGTACAGCGACCAGAGGCTCACTCCCCCCAGAGATGTTTCCGACCAGATGGTCTACACTGCTCTCACCCCCATCTCCTAGAGCTGAACTCTCTTGGGTCTCTTCTGAACCATCTGGCCATTCTTGAGTTTTCTTTAGTGCATTCCCCCATCCCCTAAAAAAAAAATTTTTTTTTAAATTCACTTGTGGTGGTGGAGGGGCAGAGAGAAAGGGAGACAGAGGATCCAAAGCCAGGCTCTGTGTTGACAGCAGAGAGCCCGATGTGGGGCTTGAACTCACAAACCGTGAGATCATGACCTGAGCCCAAGTTGGAGGCTTAACTGACTGAGCCACCTAGGCGCCCCTCCACCCCGCTTTTACATGTTGGTGTTGCTGAATCTTTTTTCTTGGCCTTATTTTCTTCTCACTGACTTTACCTGCCTCCTACAAATCCATGACCCCCAAGTCTATCGAAGCAGTCCTGTTTTCTCTTCCCTTTAGATGTCCCTCATGCCTCCAAACTTGGATGACCAAAATGGAATGCATGAACTCCTTCCCCAAACTGCCCCCCGCTCTGAATTCCCCAGTTTGGCGAATGGAATCACCTTTTACTCTGTTTACCCTGGCCCCAAAGCTGGGTGCTATCTTTCCTTCATCAGCCACTCTTTACACACACACACACACACACACACACACACACACACACACACACGCCTCTTGTCTTCCCTGCTCTGTGCCCTAGGAGGTTGACTTCTGCCACTACATCGTCCAACATCTTTTGCCCTCTGGTTCTGGGTTGGGTTCAGCCACTGGGAGGTCGACAGGAGAAGTTGGTGTATTTATTCTTCCTGCTCCCTCCCTCCTGGGCTGTAGTTTGGCAGGAACTGTTTCTCCCGCTAAGTCTTGGCCCACCTTCTCTCTAGGGTTCAGTCCTTTCCAAGTCCCAACGACACTGCTTCCCCTTGCCCTTTCGGGTCTCGGGTGATAATAGCTTCCTGCTGTCGTTAATCCTGGTGTGTGATTGTTCCCTTAGGCGCTTATAACCCTGCCTACACCTCTCTGTGCATTGTCCCTTTCTAAAACTCCTATCAGCTGTATCTTTAAGCAGACTGGATGTTTCTTGCTGGAGCGCTTTCAGAAATACCAGGTCATGCCACCCCTATCTCTTTATAGTTCTCAGATCTAACCTTGACTGAGAGAGAAGAAGCTGGTTTTCTAAAAAGCAAGCCCCAAACAGTTCTGGGCGATGGCTCCAGCCACTTCCCTCATTATTTCTTCTGACCTGACTCACTAGTGGTTGTTCTCATCAGCACAACGTGGGCTCATTGGTACCATACCTTGGCTTTGTTTCCTGCCTCAGGCGGCGTGGATGGCCTTCAGGACTGTCCTTTGGGATTTTCAGACTTCAAGATTCTTCTAGGGTGTTCACAGCTCCTCATGAATGTTTGCGTTCTCTGTAATATACACGTTGTGTAATATACACATGCCGGCAAGGCTTTATGAATGTGTGGCCTGTTAATTGCAAAGGGCCCTGCACTTGAACTAATGCTGTGCTGTGGCTCTCTTAAAATTATTAATGATTTTTGCACAACGCCCCACCTTTTCATTTTGCGCCGAGTCCTGCAAATGACGTAGCTGTTCCTGTGTACTATTTGGATGATTTAGGTAGTACGTGGACATGGTAATGAATGGTGCTGAATCACACAGGAAAAGAATCACTTCCTTTTCAGCTACCCTTCTTTCCTTCTGATTATATCAAGGAAAAGTTTCTAATTTGGTGCCAGTGTATTTTTGATGGCTTCCCTGCCACTTGCCATTCTCTTCTTTGTGATCGAGAGCGGGCCTCAGATTCCAGGCCTTCAGGGGGCCACATAATAACATAATTTTGTTTTCGTGGTTGTCTTCTATTTATGGCAAGTGGCACTACTTTTATGTTTATGAAAACAAAGTTTCCGTTAAAAATAAGTTTAAATTAAAAAAACGAAAAAGTTAAAAGCAAGGTGTTAAGTAAATAAGTGCAGAGGTGGCATTTGGAAATAACAGTGACTTTTAGGACTTGGTGAGAAAAATTGAAGTCTGGAAACCTCTAGAGTAGGATAAAACCCATTCTTCCTTCTAGCATCCGCCCCTCAGCAGCACTTCCCACGCCGACTTGCCCTCGGAGCTGCCAGTAAAGGGCTATTCTGGCAATCAGTATGCAAACTGGGTAGAAAGAATTAATGCTACTCCCACTTAAAATCTTTGATTTCATTTAAATAGCTCTGATTGTAATACTTAAAAGTTAAACCCAGAAATGTGTCTAGGAGGGGCAGAATCAGAGGCAGACTGACTGCAAGGCCAAATCATGCATTGATTCGTTGCCAGACCGACACCATGCCTCCCCACTGGCCCAGGCATATCCGTGGAGACAGGAGGAATGGTATGAGGCTCTGGAGGTGGCCAAAGTGGAAGGCACGTATTTCTCTGTAAACCTAAAATTGGAGCTCTTAAAGTCTCAGGCTTGGAATTTTCAGTGCTCAACTGTTGAGCTGAATTGGCCAGAGTTGGTCAATTTCCCAATGGCCAGTTCTTAGAGTTTCTGCATGGATGGCCCGCCTGAGTTGATGATGCATATTCAGTCTGTGCACCTTTTTGTCCCTGCTTATGACATTTAAGGTGGAAAAACTTTCCCTACTGGCTACATTCTTCATCTTATTACACCCATCATTGATTTCATTGGCTGGCATTTAACAGAGAAGGCTTGTTAAACGAAGCTGTTATGCTTGTGGTTTTAGAGGCTGGCACAACAGACAGTTCCAGGGAGAGAAGAAGGGTGTGTGAATGGACAGAAATGCATTTCTACTCACAACATACACACTTCTAGGGAAAAAAAAAATCCCCACTAGCACGCAGCATCTCTGAGTGCATTTTGCAGTAGCAAACTCCTGATCCTACCACCCCTCTGGCCCGCGGCGGGTGATGTGAAATGCTTTCATTGCCTGGGAGAAGAGGTTTTGGTGCAAGTTCTTGGACCCATCCCCATGGTGTGCCTGGAAGCCGTAGATGTGGTCTAATTTCATCGCATTCCTCCCAGCTTCTGGGTAAGCCCGTCAATTACGGTCCCATCTTCTGCCCATATCTTCATGCTCAGCTTGGACAACCCAGTGCTGAAAACCCAAGTGCAGGGTGGAAGTTAATAGCAGTAATAATGATGATGACAGCATTAGATACCTTTTCCAGGCCTGACATGGATACCTTTAGCTAAGTCATTTTTAGCTCTTATAGCTAATTTGCAAGGCGAGTGTTGCCCTCACTTCACAGGGGAGCTGGTCCTTTGCCTGTTAATGCAAATATCCACTTCTAATCCTTCCCTTCTCTTGCTTTGCTTTGTATTTCAGGGAACTACCTTCCCCAGGCCTCCTTGCCGACTACTCTCCAGGTGGCATTAGCTGATAGGAGGTACTGGTGTGAACTTGGGTGTGAGAGGAAGTAAGAATCTGTAATGCGGTCAGCTCTGCAGGGCCCCCCAGCCCTGGGGCCCTGATTAGTTACACTGCTGCTTCCTCCCTTGGTCTCCACTTATGGGGTCATAGCAGCTTCCTGCCCTTGTTACTCTCTGAGCGGCCTGTGTCCTTTTGTCTCCAGAGCCCTGAGAACTTTGGACTGGCCAACTCTCTGACTTAATCCCCCCCGTCCCATTTGAATGGCCTAGGCTGGTTTCTGGTTTCCTGGCTGGCAGTGGTTAGCAGACGTTTTCTATATAGGGCCAAATAGTAAATATTTTAGGCTATGTGGGCCGAAAGGCAAAACTGCGGTACTTAAATGTGGGTATTTATGTAATGAGAGCAGAAACGAATTTCCATAAATGACTTAACTTACAGGCCAAAAGCAGGTGCAGGCCAGATATGGCCAGCAGGCCGTAGGTTGCTGACCCCTGCAGGATGGCGGGGAGACTGAAACTTATTTCAAGTGAAGTGAAAAACCGTTGGACCATTACAAGGAGGAGATGGGATTGGAGAACTCTTGAGGAAATTGCACTGGCTGCTTTGTTGAGGCTAGCAGCAGGGGAGCAAGAAAGAATGCAAGGAAATCAATTAAAAAGCCACGGTTGCCATCCAGGCCAGAGCAGGGGGGTGACTTGTACAAGGGTGGTGGCATGGGGGTTGGAGCACAGCAGGTTAGACCGGGGTCACATTCTCAGTCTTGGGGGGCTGAGTGACTGTCCCGCACTACGCATCTGATCATGTGGCTGAGAAAAGCCATCTCCACGTCCCGGATTGTCCACAGTGCAACTGGTGAACTCCACGGACTCCTAACCGTCTATTCCAAACCCTGAAATGGGGACACTGATAGAGGACAGGCTCAGGAAAGGCAGACAGCAGGCGGCACGGTCTGGGTTTCTGTGCGGCAGCAGGGAGGCGGGGGCATCAGCCATTAGTTTGGATTGCTTTGGAGAGGACAGGGGTTATGGTCACTGTGTGGTGCTTTCCCCGTCATTTTAGTCCACATTTCAGGCCCCGTAAGGCCGGGGTCTGTGGGATTAGCACCTGGAGCAGTTAAATTAAAAGATAAACACATGCTTTCTTCTAGCACGCACACTGGCTGCAGAGGGTCATTGTCATTTTAAATCCCCATTTGCAGCAGAAGTTCTAAGGCACCTGCAGAGAATTCAGGGATCTAGCAACTCGGATGCAAAAAAGTATTATTTATTTTCACTAACATCGTAGCACACAAAGTTTGTTCACTAACAGACTTGGCACAATGATAAATGTATGTCGACTGAACAGTTCTACCAGATACTGCAGGTATTTTCATATACCGTAGCTATTGTTGTAGATATCCTGAAATACTCGTTACTTCTATAACCCTAAGTTATTACGCCCACAATCAGATCTCATTTAGTGGTTTATTTTTCTTTAATGTTTATTTATTTTGAGAGAGAGAGAGAGCATGAGCAGGCGGAAGGGCTGAGAGAGAGGAGAGAGACAATCCCCTACCCCAACGGGGGGCTCCATCTCACGAACCACGAGATCATACCCGGGGCCGAAATCAAGAGTCGGATGTCTAACCGACTGCGCCACCCAAGCGTCCCCTTATTTAATGTTTAAAAAAGAGGCACGACTATTACTACATCACCAATTTGGTTTCAAAAATATTTTGGTAGCTATATTTCAATATAATTGGCTTGTTTTGTAACGCTGCATATTTACTTTATGCCCTTAAAAAACGTTATCTGGAGAAAGAGCTCAGAGGCTTCACCAGACTTCCAAAGCCCGAAGCAGAGCCCATCCCCACCCCTAGTCACGGCTTCTGCTTACAAGCAATGTTAGTAGACGCTGTTGGTCCTGGTTGGGTGACAGGGGTAATGCAGAGTCCCTGAAACTTCTCTTTCCTCAAGCACCTAGTGCTTAGGAGGGAGCCGCCTGTGCTCCCAGGCTTCTCCAGCACAGAAGCACTTAGCTAATTGTGCTGAACTCAGGGCCAGACCTCAGGGGAGAGAAGCAGCCTGTCTAGACCCCTTTGGCAATCCATTATTCCCCAAAGCAGAAAGATTGATAGCTTCTGCACATCTTGGGCCAGCTAATAATTCTGCAGATGCTGCTTTAATTCCAAAGCACATAGCCACCCCAGCCTTTCATTTCAACCTCTCTTTCAAATGGGGGCGGGGGGAGATAAGGACGTGGCTCCCGGAAATGGAGCACACACGCGGTATGGGGATGATTTTAACAGTCGTGTAACTTGCTCCTGTCCATTTCCAGGCTCAGCCACTTCCGGCCACTGATTTGGATTTCCCCCCATCCTCTGGTTCCATTTCTCAGTTTTGCTTTTCAGCTCACACAGTCTCTTTATCTGCATGATCTGGAATTACATTTTCTCTGATCAGAAACCTCTCAAAATTTCTTGTCCTTCTCAGAACCTCTCTGGTCTTTGATGGGACTAGGGAAAATAGAGGCCTCTGGGTCTGAATGATGGAGTGAGGCGGGAAAGGAAGAGTTGATTATTGTTCTCCCTGCTAGTTGCTCAGAGACCCCTGCAACAACCATGAGGTTCTGGGAAGGCTTTTTTTTTTTTTTTTTTTTTTTTAAATCGAGTTTTCCCATGACATTGCCCAGAACTCATCCCTGAGAATACAACGAATTCCAAGCCCACCCTGAAAGCTCACAAGCTTAAATAACAAGTTTCTGGCAGGCTATGCTGTGATTCAAAGTGTTGGGTTTTCTTTCCCACTGTGGTTACAGAGAGCTCGCTGCTGACTTAGTCTCTATTCTCCTCCAGCGTCTCCAGGGCGCTGCCTTTCTGGGACTCAGAGAGAGTATTGCCAAGATGGTCCTACTGGGAGCTTCTTGGTGAGGTCATGCTGAGGCCTGGGGACAATGGGAGACCAAGGTAGCAGCAGATGAGCAAATGGGGACCTAGGGAGGTTAGGTGCCATGCCTTGGAGGTCCGTGGAGAGTGGGCAAAGGAATCAGATCTGGAACCCTAATCTCAAACTTTTCCCTTTTGTTGCCAGTCAGGTCCTTTGCGCATTTACAAAATTGGGTTGTCTTTTTATTTTTTGAGTTGTACGAGTTCTCTGTGTATTCTGGACGTTAACCTCTTATTAGATCTATGGTTTGCAAATATTTTCTCTCCTATTGTAGCTTCCTCTTTCACCCTATTGTTTCTTTGAGGACAAAACCAGGTTGTGTCGAACTTTCCTTATCCTAAGAAGCTTGGGGATCTTGTTTAAAATACATACTTCCAAGTCGTTCCCCTGGAAGCTCTGATTCAGGGGACATAGATCAGGATCCATGAGTCTATTTTTTTAAATAGGAGCCTCAAGTGATTCTCAAACCGAGCAAGTTTGGAACATTCTGGATTCTATTAAAATAGTTGCTCAGTGTGGCTACACAACGGAATCACTTGCGGAGCTTTAAAGAATATTGCTGCCTGGTCCTATTCCCAGAGTTTCTGAATTTATTGAGAGTAATTCATTTTCAGTAAATAGAGACCTTGGGATTGGAATTTTAAAACGCCTCCAGGGGACACTAATGGTCAGCCCAGGTTGAAGACCACTGCACCGTAAGCTCCTTCAGGCCGAGGACCCCGCTCCGGGCATGGTGCCTGGTGCAGTTTGGATCTGCTACACTCCAGCCTCACTTCCTTATTTTGAAAGTGATTCTTACGTTTCGTGTCCTCAAAAGTGGTTCTTCTCTCGTGAGGTTGAGAGCTTCGTAGACAAAACTGACATTTGTGGCCCAGAGTCTCCATGTCGTGATGGGAAAGTTGAGAAAAAACCAAGACAATACAGACTCTAAGTTTACTTTGTAACTGACCCAGGGAAGGTCTGCCCTTTGGTGGCAAGGTCTGAATGCTTCCTTCTCCAGGACTTACAGGCACTGCCGACTGAAACGGTTCACTGCTTGCAATTGCATTAGAAACTGAGCCTTTATCCCTGGACCACCGGCTGGTGGTCCTCACGCAGCTACTTGCAATTATCCTGGGCCCTGGGAAACAGTCTGTTGGTGACAAAAAACTCTTCTCAAAGGTCATTAAACAACTGTTTTTTTTTTTTTTAAGTTTATTTATTTTTGAGACAGAGAGAGACAGAGCATGAATGGGGGAGGGTCAGAGAGAGAGGGAGACACAGAATCGGAAGCAGGCTCCAGGCTCCGAGCCATCAGCCCAGAGCCCAGCGCGGGGCTCGAACCCACGGACCGCGAGATCGTGACCTGAGCCGAAGTCGGACGCTCAACCGACTGAGCCACCCAGGCGCCCCTAAACAACTGTTTTTAAACTATGTCTACACTGTATGTAAGGAGGTGAATGTGTGGTTTGGTGGGACTAGACCCCAAAAGAGGGCAAGAAAAGCTAACTGGAGAATTTCTGAATGAGCTCCCGTTCATCCCTCAAACAAACAAGCTAATTATTTGTTCGTAGAGGGAGTCTGATAAGAGACAAGAAAGAATGTGAGATTAAGATTCCAGACGTGATTCTTTGGCCTACTCTTCATGGGCCTCTTGGGCATGACATTGAACCCCTCTGGGTCTCAGCTTGCTTATCTGTAAAACGGAGCTCATCGGACCCACCCAGGCTGCAAGACGATCCAATGGGGTTATTTCCTAACTGGGATGTAAACGAATGTTAGGCGCTTAATACTTACTTGGTGGTCATAAAGCCCGGAGGAGCACACAGCCATGAGGACGTGAAGTAGTACGTTGTACAAATGTTCTCTCCGTATGTGTTCACTAAGTTATGCCCAGACACCACGAGCCTCCCATTGGATGAACCAAGTGGAAAACACAGCATTGTTTTTCCATTAGTTCTTTCAGATGACCGGTGCCTTCATATCTCTCACCAGCCATATCTGAATCAAACGGAAAGAGAAATGGCCATCCCCATTTGCCCGTAACTAGAACTCATGCGTGCTGGAGTGTTGGCAGTCCTCTTCCTCAGTAAAACATAAACCTGTTTATTTCCACTTGTGGACTCAAAGCCGTTCGTCCTGATTACTATAGAATATTTCTTCAGTTGGTAGGAATTATTCGTTAAGGGGTGGATAAGTTTGAGATCTTAGGATGGGACCGTCTGCCTTAGAGGCTGAGGGCAGGTGCCCTTGGGAGGGGGTGTGGGGCAGGAAGTGGAACTTTGTGGGGAGATGCATGAGAACCTCCCACACTTGTGCATCTGGAAGTAATGTTGATGTAGGAGTTGGTATGATAAAGGAGATAGTAGGAGACCTTTATTGAGCGCCTACTGTCTCCTAACACTGTGCGTCTCATTTTCTCATTTGATTCTCACGGCAATCCTGCTGGAGGGGACTCATTTCCATTTTTACAGAGTCCAGGACATGTAAAGCCACTCGATCAAGGTCCCACAGCCTGAGTGGTTTGTTTGGCTCCAAAGCCACGTGCATTCTCCTTGAGTCCCGGGAAACCAAGCACAGTGACACTGAGTACAGATGGATACTGGAAAGCTATCAAAGGGAAAAGAAAAACACAAGCACTGTTGTTTGATATATAAAATGGTGCTATCAAGAGTCATTTATGTCCCATTTATGCCTAATTAGCACATAGCACAATAATGATTATGATTAAATATCTGACAGATGAAGTTGGCTGCACATTTTATTTGATCAGAACAGAAAGCCCAGCGCATACAGGCTCCATCTTTGTCATTTCTTGTCCACGCAGCATGGTCCCTTGTTCGTAACTTCACTAAATTCCGAGTGATGTTGGCCAGCAGTTCCAGTCCAGGGCCTGTAGCCCAGACATAAAACAAGGCAGAGGCACATCCAGCCATTGCATTAATGACCACAGAAGAATAATCCATTAATTTGCTAATTATCCCTCCCCGCTGTGTGCAGGTATCATTAGGAAAAACAAATACACTGAGACTTAAATGCCTCAAAGTTCCTGCTTTTGTGATTGCGTTTGCTTAGGTTGGTTTTTAAATTTTGTGATTATGATGAGTGTCGAGGTCCACAGCGAATGAGCAAATTAATTTTTTGTTCTTGGCGAGCGAGGAGAGATGGCTTAAATTTACAAAGGATCTGGCGAGGGAGGGATGCAACTGGGCTGAAGCAGGAGGCAGGGCATGAAGCTTCAGGAAGCCTCATTCTGCCACTGTGCTCTGTGTGACTCTCACCTATGTGTGTTTTGCCATCCCTACTATGAGGGTAGTGATACCATTGACCTCATACGGGTTGTCTTAGGCCCCCAAAGCAAATGCCGAGACAAGAGTTTTGAGCGCCGGTAGTCTACTTTGGAGGTGATCTACGGAAGCACGGTGAAGGAGCTGGTGAAGAGCAGGTTACCGCTACGGGCAACCCGGGGGTCAACACAGAGTCAAACTAAGATTTGTATTCATTTACTACAGTGTGATTCATTACTCCAAAATTTAATGGCTTGAAAAATTAATAACTTTCTATACTTACATTTCCTGTAGATTGGCGGCTTATCTGGGTGGTTCTGGCTCAGGATCTCTCATAAGGTGACAGGCAAGACCTTGGTTGAAGCTGCATTCATCTGAAGGCTTGAGTGGGGCTGGAGGATCCATTTACAAGGTGGCTTGACCATATGGCTGGCAAGTTGGTGATGGTTGTTGGCAGGAGACCTCAGTTCCTCGCTGTATGGACATCTCCACAAGCTGCTCGCGTGTTCTCGTGACAAGGTGCTGGCTTTCCCCAGAAGCAGCGATTCAAAGGCGAAATAGCATGTCTATGACCTCGGCTTGGAAGTCACATGGCAACCACCTCATCACATGCTGGTCATCACAAGTGAATCACTTAGTGCAGCCTGTGTCCCAGGGGAGGGGAATTAGACTCCCCCTTTGAAGGGATGTGTTTCAAAGGATTTGTTGACATATCTGTTGACATACTCTGGGTGACACTTGTAGAATACACTTTAAAATGTTCCTTTTTTCCTGACGGTGAAAGAAACTGGGTTGTTTCCCACCCAACTCCCATTGCTGCTACTTGAAGATGCTGGGTGGTGCCCTAGAGGCAAGAATGGGTGAGAGTAGGGGAGGGAAGTAGTCCTTCTGTTCTGCATGGAGTTAAAGAGATGTTCTCTGAGATGCCAGAGGGGCCAAAGGGCACTGCTGACAGGCCGTCCTGCCTCAGACTGATGCCAGTTCGGGGATCTGAGCTCTGCTTAAGCTCAGCTATTAACTCATTATTTCCATTGACCACAAGTGGAAGCACCTGTGTTTTCTTGCCTTCCTCTTCTTCAGCTGGAAAGGAGACTGAGGCTCCTGCTCCGTTTCCTACATTCCTCTTGCTCGGACTAACAAGTGATTTCCAAACACTATGTAAATGGGAGGTATTTATAAACATGTACACACACACACTTGCATTCACAAAGACAAATTGCACCCCTCTCTGCGTTGCTATTTCCGGCACTAACCTTCATTTGTAATGCCATATTTATGTAGTTACAGTGCCACAGTGGTGGATCATGATTTCAAAATACAGTCATAATCACCCATCAGAGAAAAATGGGGGAGAAGATGAAAAACAAATGCAAAGCGATGAAAAAGTCTTCGTGCATGAGTTTTCCCACTGCCTCCTCTGCTCAGGTCTTGGGATGCTCTGCCTCCGGGTGTATGTGTGAGCATGTGCACGTGTGTGCACGTGTGTACGTGTCTACATTGTTCTGCTGTTGTAAGTCTGGCCCTGGGACCAGAGTATAAAGACCCACTGAAGAGCCTACCGCTTGCGGATTACCATCCCTCTGCCCGATTGGATTCTTCTTTTTAATTTTCTATGGTCTTAATGGTCAGGGGATCTTGGCCACAGAGTGTATTTGTTACGATACATGTACCCCGTTTGCCCCTCCCTCTAAAACAGAGGGGCTCCTGGGTTAATTCCCCAGTAACATATGTAAGTTGCTTTTCTAGGCTTGAGGAATACTCTTCCCCCTCCAGATTCTACCTGTCCCTCTATCCCTGCTTTCACAGCCCCTCTTCCTCCCGTTATCCTTTTGCAACATCCTGTGCCCCCATCACAGACTGGGATGCCTGCAAATTCAGTCGCATCCTGTTATCTCTGGGCCAGGCAGCGTGCCAGCTAGGTGCCCAGGGGTCTGGGTCTCTTTCCATCTGGGCCTCTTCTGCTTGCTGCATTCTTACAAACCCATTGAAATACTAAGTGAATCCTTTGCAGTGCCTGGAAAACCAAATTCTTTTCTTTTTCATTTCTGGCTTGGGGTGCAGTGAAGGCACAATACACTTTGCCAAATCTTAAAACCCAAAAGCGGTTTATGCATCTGATTTGCAGGCGGCCTTTTTCTTCTAGAAAGTTCCCCGGGGCTATTTCACAGAAAAATCCCACTCTGAATAATGTATTTGGAAACATCGGTGATAATATTCCTTTGTCACGTTACAATATGCCAGATTGGGGACAAAGACTTCAGAAAAAAGGGAGGGAGTATTTTAAGTGGTTATTATTAATTACTTTTTGGCTGGGGCCAGACAGCATTCACTCACTCATTACTTTGGATCAAAAGCTTCTAAGGACTATTAAGATCAAGCGTTTGACTCACCTTCCTTCTTCGGTCTTGTTCCTGTTCTTCAGTCTTGTTCTTGTTTGTCCCTGACTATTGTGCTCCTTTGTGGGTTGGGAGTGAGAAGGAAATGCACAGAAAGGGTGGTGGTACCAGAATGTAAATGGGAAGTTCAATTTCTTCTGATTTCTTCATTCAAAGGCCACCGGAGTCAAGTCTATGAGCACCTCAACTGGTGTGTCCCCACACTCAGCACTTCTTTTGGGTTGACAAGAAAGGATAGTCAGAGAGATCATTAGCCCACTTACATTCCGTTAGCTTTAACATTTCATTCTTGTAGCTTTATAGCCTTTGAACTCTTCTTTAAGGATCGCTGGAGGGAGATCTTCGTTTAAGAGACAGGATGAGGGAGGGAGTACATCACGTGTGCCTTTTGGTCTGTGTTATTTGCAGCTGATTTCAAAACTAGAAAACAGGTCAGTTTCAGGAAACTCATTCACTTTCTTAATTGAAGTGATAACCTATTTTAGGGTAATTTAAAAAAATTAAATATGGATTCCTTTATGTATATTTCTCCTTACTGAACTGTAGTAAGGAGACCTGCTTTCACTAGGAATTTTTTACCCCCTGAGTACACCTCGTATTGTACCTTGTTTGGCTTCTGAAATCTTACCCGTGTTTAAATGCTGGCTAAGAATGTCCCATCTACCGTTTTTTTCCCATCACTGATAGCATTTTCCCTCATCTGTGGCAACTGCACATACTCTAATAAATTAACTTCGCAGGATTGCTGTGTTAGAGGTTGTGGTGGAGTCCAGCAAAGTGTAGCAAATTATTTTTATCTTCTGCTCCCTGTTAAGCAGGGGTTGTTATTCTATTATCTATGTTTTGAATCTCGCTGTTTGATCCTCAAAGCCTAATTGTAGCTTCTGTGCAGTTTTATGGTATTAGGGATGCCAGTTGCAGCTGTAAATTCCTCTGGCTGAGCCACATCCATTCGCCACATCCTGAAAATACGTTCAGCTGTATCTTTCCCCTGCACACCTATATATTGTGGCCTGTAGAGATATTACTTCCAAATTCATTTCTCTTTCTCTTCCTCACAAACCCACCAACTGAGTCGACAATCTGAATGGATGGCAGAGATAACATTGCCACTCCTCCCACGTCTTGCTGATCTTGTTTCTTACTTAGCTAGTGATGGAGTCAGCATCCTGGGAGGTCTGCAAAAGCCGGATCTCTTTCTAGTGCTACAACTAGATTCCGTAAGAGAGAAGAGCGCCATGGTGGGAGAGCTTGGGTTCTCAGATATTATTTCTGGCTGGCCATTTTGAGGTGACAAAGGAAGGCCTTGGTCATTATGCCTCCATGTGACAGGATGGTCAATACGTCTTTTGCAAATCTCATTCTGGAATGGGGGGGGTGGAAACAAGGAAATTGGGAAGGTGCATTTCCATCAGCTCTGATGGCAAAATTCTAACCATTCTGCCTTGGTGTGAAAGATGGGAGGTGATGGGAAGAAAAGAAGAGTGAGTGTAAGAGAGTAAGCAAAGGGAGCGGCTTGTAATTGATCATACCTGGGGCAGGAACAGGGGGGTTCATAGGGAGCAATCAGTTGCCTTACGTCTGCTTCATTCTCCTTTGGCTGTTGATTTGCTTTCTCCTAATTCCAGCTCACGACTCCTCATGGCGTCTAAAGCTATCTCATGACCTTCCTTGATACATATATTCAGTGTTCTCTTACCCATTTCCTGTTTCAAATATCCAAGAAAGAGAATCCGATTGGCCTAGCACATCTTTTCGCAGAAAACCACCCCAGAGGTTGGGGTCTGGCTGTTCTTGCCTTTGATTTACACCCCTGACTGTGGCCGGAATGGCAGGGCCACAGGGTAAGAAGAATAGATCCCCCCCGCCGCCACCACCGCGCCTGAATGTTCTGCAGATTCGGTAGTTAAGCCCTTTCCGGGGGATGGTGGGTAGCAGCCCATGTCACCTCAGGTTTTCCTACACAGAAGATACACAGCATTTACATTCATAATTAATTATGTACCCTGCAAAACACATGACAAAAGACCCCACAAACCAAGGGAACTAGCACATGACACTTGTAGGGTGCTTGCTGTTGATACTTGTGGTTCAAAAGGAAAGGCTTCTGTGTTAAAGTCCACAGCAGGGAACAGCAACAACAACAACAACAATGACAACTAAAACAAAAAATCCTCAAGAGTGATTTAACTCATGGAAACATATATAAACAGTCATGTATGCCCTTAGAAAATGAATAAAAGATCAAGGTTGGAATAACAGAACAAAGAGCCTTCTTTTTTTTCCTTTTTCTGCATGAGAAAAATCACCCAAGGACTAGAGATTTCAATATTCTCTTGTTTCTCAGATATGAATGCAAATATGTATAATACAAAAGTCAGAGGGAGGCTTATGTGGCCCTTGAGATCTGTATAAATTTGCCTTCAGCCCCCAAATTCTGTGATCCGTGGATCTTTAAATCCTAGATTCCTGATACTTCCCAGGGTAGGGATACAGGTGGGATGGACAGTCGTGTCCTTTTGGCTTTCTCTACCCCTTGGTTCAAACCCTTGAATCTGCCCTCGTCCTGTAACATGTCTACTCTAGTAAGAAACTGCCTATTTGGGGAGGGTTTCCCAAGGGGTCATTGTGAAGGGTCTTATTGTACAATGTGAGGTCTTTGCAATCTCCTGGCCTTTTCCCCCTCCCCGCCCCCTCCTAGATTTCTCCAGATGGCAGGAGGCCTCCATTTCTCCTTCTTCTCTTTTGCAGAGCGACTCAACCTTCCTTCCAGATTTCTTCTCCCTTGTTTGTACCTCCAGTCCTGTGAAGAAACTAAACAGAATCGAAGGAGTGTCACTTAGTTTCTGTGCTTGTAAGGAGCCAGCTGGGGCTATAGCTAGGACATAGGTAACAAATAAGGTACTTATTTAAAAAACACACTTAAGTGTGAGACGAGAACTACCACCCCCTTTTTTATCAATGAGAAAACTTGAATACTGGGTTAACTTGAGGTTACTATACAACTTGTAGGGCAATATGAAAGTTGGGATCCAGTAGGTTCCAGTAGATTCACGGGATGCTGTGAGCTTCACATACCTGCTTTTCAGCAAGACCATTTATCAGTATGTAAACATCCTTGGTGAAGTAGGTGAATCTATGTGCCTGTATAATTGAGTGGATTTCTTTCTGGCTGAATGGCCATGGCCAGAGAGTGCTAACTAGTGAATCACTATCAAATGAAACAAAAGTAGAGTAAACTTCTGGCATTTCATTGTATCTAAGGACTCTCATTCCTTCCTGACAGCACTGGGATTCTATTTGGGGGTATTGCCTCTCCTGCTGTGGGAAGTCTGGGTGGAGGGGAAATGCAGGTGGAATTCTTCTGAAACAGATGCTGAAGGTCTTGTCAGCCCGATCCTTCCTCCTACTGCCTGTTACAACCAGGAGCCAGTCACCATACTTGAGCTCAGCCAAGAGGACCTTGCCCCCACCCCCTGGACCCCTCAGCTCTTCCAATTTTGAATAGAGTGACATACACAAACAGATGATGGTTAGAGCTTATTTATTCCAGAGCCAGCCTCCCAGGGAAGACCGCTATGTTCCTGATTTTGGCCCTGTCTGGTTCTGTTGCTCCCAGGCATGATTCTCTGACTTCCTTTTAATTCATACCCTTTGCCTATTTTCGCAGAAATGTGTTTCTGTTAACGGCAACCAAATGACCTAAATGAGAACAGATTTCTCTAGTAGTCCGTCGAACTCTGTCCGCATCCCTTTGCCTCGTTTGCTATTATTGTCCATCGCCTGGGATAAAAATGTGGATGGCATCAGGGTCTGGAGTGGTCACCATAAATGGAAATGATGAATTAAAATAGGTGAAATATTACTAATAAGGATGATCGCAGCTTGGCGTGTTAGCTGCCAACATCTAACTGCACATCAACTTAGGTAAGGGGTAGGATCATGTGGTAGGGTAAAAATAACAGCCCCCATTTAGGCCTAGGTATTGAGATGCTCCAAGGAAGTTACCGCTGTCCCACAGGTGAGGAAACTGAGGCTTGAGGTGACTCAGCTAACACCTGATGGGATTCAAACACGAGTTCTGACTTTTCTGTAATGCTATAGGTAGTAACCAAAACTGTCATCACCAGATTGCATCAGAGAAGGGTGCCGGTGAAGGGAGCTCTGGGTCCAAGGGCTACGGTAAGCTCGGGTGTGGTTTTAGGAGATGTGGGCCCTGGGGACGTTTTAACCCAGGAGCTGAGGCAGAGAAACCTGCTGCACACAATTAAAATCAAGATGGTGTTCATGCATCGCAAGACGACTCAAACATAGCAAAGATGTCCATTCTCCCTGAATTGATCTACAGGTTTAATACAAACCTTAAAAACATCCCAGCATGGTTTTTAATAGGCATAGGCAAGCTTATTACAAAATTTACATGGAAATGTGCAGGACTTCAGAATAACAAATATATTTGAGGAGGGGGGGGAAGAAGAATGTGGGAGAAATTACTTTAACTAATGTCCAAGCTCACTATATAGTTTTAGTCATCAAGTTAGTGTGGTCTTGGTAAAGGCATAGACACATGGATCAATGGGACAGAATAAAGAACTCAGTTATAAACCCACATAAGTATGCCTACCTGATTTTTTATAAAGTTGCAGAAGCAAGACAATGGGGGAAAAGACAGCTTTTTCAACAAATGGTTTTGGAGCAGTTGGACATCTATGGGCAAAAAAAAAAATAAAATAAAATAAAAAATAAGAACCCCAACCTAAACCTCATATCTTATACAAAAATTCATTTGAAATGGATCATATACTTAAATGTAAAACTATAAAACTTCTATAAAAAATGTAAGAGGAAAGTTTTAGGATTGTAGGGCTTGTGAAAAATTCTTTTGGTGTCCAGGAGCAAGTTGATACATAAAGTCCAATCCATAAAAGGCAAGATTGATAAGCTGAACATTATCAAAATTACAAACTTTTGCTCTGTTCAACTGTGTTAAGAGGATAAAAGCCCAAGCTACAGACTGGGAGGCAATATTTGCAAGCCACATATCTGACAAAGGACTAGCATCTAGAATATGTAGAAGAACTCTTAATATTCAACAGTAAAAATTAAACAAACAATCCAATTGGAAAATGAGCAACAGACGTGAACAGACATTTCATTGAAGAGACTATGCAGATGGCAAATGAGCATATGACAGTATATTAAATATTATTAGCTATTAGGGAAATGCAAATTAAATCCACAATGAAGTATAACGACGTACCTCTCAGGATGAGTAAAATAAAAACAACAGGAATTGCACCAAATGCTAGCAAGGGTGAAGAAAACTGGATCATTCATGCTTCGCTGTGAAACGCAAGATGGCATAGCCACTCTAGAACATAACTTGGTAATTTCTTCTAAAACCATGCATATACCTACTCTACAACCCAGAAGTGCACCCTTTCCTAGAGAAATGAAAACTTATACACCCATAAAAACCTAAGTGTGGGGGCACCTGGGTGGCTCTGTCGGGTAGGCATCCGACTTTGGCTCAGATCATGACCTCGCAGTTCATGGGTTCGAGCCCCGCATTGGGCTCTGTGCTGACAGCTCAGAGCCTGGATCCTGCTTCAGATTCTGTGTCTCCATCTCTCTGTCCCTCCCCCACTTGTGCCCTGTCTGTCTCTCTCTCTCAAAAATAAATAAACATTAAAAGAACTTTTTTAAATAAAAAAAAAACAACTAAGTGAATGTTCATAGCAGCTCTATTTGCTATAGCCCTAAACTGCAAACAACCCAAACACGCTTCAGTGGGTGAACAGTTAGACAAAGAGTGGTGCATCCATACCGTAGAATATTATGCAGGAATAAAAAAGAACAGGTTATTGATTCTCACAAAAACCTATATGGCTTGCAAGTGAATTATGCCAAGTGAAAAAAGCCAGTCTCAAATGGTCGCACTGTATGATTCCATTTATAAAACATTCTTGAAATGAAAAAAAATCATACAGACGGAAATAAGTTGCCAGAGGTTGGCAGCGAGGGAGTTGGCTGTGGCTGTAGAAGGGTAGCCTGAGGGGTCCTTGGGATGGAACTTCTGTATCTTGACTGTGCTTTTGGCCACACGAATCTACATATGTCAACAACTGCACGGAACTAAATACACCCACATATGCATGCAGTATGTGTGTGTGTATGTAAAACTGATGAAATCTGCATAAGGTTGAGAGATTTGAATCAATGTCAGTTTCCTGGTTGTTATTATATTGTATTTTGCAAATGTTACCATTGGGAAAACTGGGTTAAGTGTATACAGATACCTCTTTTTATTTCTTACGTGTGAATCTATAATTTCCTCAAAATACACAGTTAAAAGAAATCAAGGGCATAACTCTGAAATCCAGAGAGGACCCCAGTCAGTAGCTGGTGTAAAGCCAGCTCTCACCGATTCCCGGGCATAGGCCAATGACAGCCCCACCTGTACCCGAGGCCCATGTTCCCTCCGCGTGATACTATCTCCGAGTGACCTCCTGTTCCTCTATCCTAACAACTGGGCATCGTAGCATCTGGCACATAGGGTCTATTACAGCTTTCTGACCTAGTGAGATTTTTTTCTGATGTCTATTTTCTATGATATCTATTCAATAATTGCCTTTACTTAGTTTACAAGCCTTTTTCACTGCTATTATTTTATGATCACTATCACTTTAACATATTACATGCCTAAACTACAAAGCCAGATCACAAAGGGGGAAAAGGGGAGTGCAAGTTACCAATGACTTAACTGCTGAATTCCTGACTTTTAACTAATAGTTCAGAAACCCCAGACTGATCGTTGATGGAAGGTACGATCCACTGATAGTGGATGAAATTGTAATGGAAAAGAAAGAAATTACCATATAACACGGGTTGATCATGTCCTAGAGTATGTCCTGGAGCAAGTAAATACTGAGATTCTCTTCAGTGGAGAAGAGAAAAGCTCTGTTTTCACTTATTTACTTTCCAAAACAGAATGAAGACTTCTGAGGTAAGGACAAAATAACTCTAATTTTCTGAGTCACTACGGTAAAACAAAAGTTGACAATTGTTTGGCGTAAAAGTTCAAGGATTTCTCTTCCCATTTATCGTTCAGGATAGAAGTTAATTATAAAAATAGCTACTTGAGAATAGCACAACCACATAAACAAGAAGTCTTCGGTGTCCTTCCAAGATGTTAGAGTGGTTCCTACGTCCTGGGCCAGATTTTCTAACTAGGCATCCAAAGGAACAAGTCGGTTTATCTGCCAGATTTCCTCCTTAAATCTTGCAAGAGTACTGAGTTAGGCAGTGTTCAGCATTTAATGGAGTTCACTCATAGCATTAGTCTACTTACAGATATCCAGAATCTAAAGTCGTATCTGAAATCTTTTTAGAAAAGAGGAAATAAGAAAAGAATAAAGCCAAAGACTGGGTCCATGCTGTTTATTGCACATGAGGCTAGACTTGAGTGCCACTTCTAAAATAGCAAGGATGCTGTTGCTAACTGCATCCTGAGGAAGTTCTGGAGATAAGAAAGATCACCCAGAAGATTATGCCAAGCCGTGAGTAACTTCCTCAATGCTCCACCCTACCTTATGGTGTCATGTTAAGAATGAAAGCACAGTCGCTGGCATAAAGAAGGGGTTCATTCGTTGTTAACTGTTGTTCTTGTCAGCATCATTATAGCCATTATTATTACTTTGACCATCAGTGTTTAGGAGTGAGGAGAGCATCATCAGATAGCCTTACCGCCCCTCTGCTTATTCTGGCTCCAGGAATGAGATCTCACAATGGTGGAGTTCTACTATCGTCCTCTGACCTTCTCTCTTGATATGTGGAGGAACAAACGTAGCTTTCATGATCCTCAAACCAGAGGCAGATAAAGCATTATCACTCCCCCTTGCAGAAGCCTATGTGTTCAACAGTGTTAGGACCCCCTGGGTCTGGCTCTATCAGTCAAGCACACTAGTCTGTACTCATGCCCTTGGTATATTCTGTCACAGTGAAGTGGCTAATGGTATATCCTGACCCTTTGGTGTCTCTGAAAATTATTTCCTTACACAGCTAATATGATGGCTGCTTGACTTACAACAACATGCCTTGTTTTTCTTAATGGTGAACTCTATGTCAACATTTCTGGCTCTCTAATCTGCAGTGGGTAATGCTGACTTTGGCTCAGGAGCCAGATAAATTGCTCTAAACAATTTATACGCAGTCAGAGCAGATGCTACAATTTCATTATTTTGGACCATTATCAGCTCTACCCAGAACCCAATGCAGCCACTATCCCTTGCCAGATATGTCTCTATCTCATGGTGTCAAATTGGAGTGGCAGACACAGCTTTATTGATACTGCCTTCTGGAAATTTCCCACTTACCAATATGTTTGAGTCTTGGAAACATGATTTAGTTTATCCCAACAAAATCCTGTAACATCAAATGTGAGCAGAGGGCTTAAGATTAGGTTTTAAATGGCTCATTTCTGGCTCACTTTGAGATTGCTAAATGGATAATTCTGAAAAATTAACCATGGAAATCCATATTTTTTTTGACATGCCAGGTTGGGAAGTCATACCCACCATATTCCCTGGTCTGTCCTATCCAAAACCATTACTTCAATGGCCACTTGTAGGCTGTTCACTCCCCAAACTGTATCTCAAGCTCAGACTTCAAAGTGAACCCAAATCAGAATATGCAGCTGCATATACTATGTCTGGACTGGTCGGTGAAAGAAGAAGAAATGTAAATGTCTGATAAACATGAATATACTCAGCCTCCAATGGTTAGAGAAATGCATGTCAAAATGAGATGTCATTTTAACAAATGTATTAAAGTGATGAATATTTGTGGAAGAGTCAAGATCGAGGTCCCATATTCCTTAGCTGGTTTTGAGAATTAAAAAAAAATGTTTATTTATTTATTTTAAGAGAAAGAGTAGACATGTGAGCAGGGGACGGGCAGAGACAGAGGGAGAAAGAATCCCAAGCAGGCTCCATGCTGTTAGCATGGAGCCTGACGCAGGGCTCAATCCCAAGAACCATGAGACCATGACCTAAGCTGAAACCAAGAGTTGGACTTTTAACCAACTGAGCCACCCAGACACCCAGTTTTGAGAGATGTAAGCCTTGAATTGCACTCTCGTAACTTGATAGAAGGTCCTAGAAGACATGGAAATAATAGCCTATACTTTTCTGTGGGGTATGTCCACTGGACAAGCATTGTGTTAAGTGCAGGGGAGGGCAGGCAAGAGTCGTTTACGACACAATCCTTGACTTCAAGGTCCTCGGAACAGAGCAACTGAATTCACAGACCAAAGGATTAGCAAAGACTGAAGGTGAAACTTTGTGTCATGCTATACCTTCCATAATGGAAGTTATGCAAAACAGATGGGATTAGATGAGATAATCAAAGGTATCCTCTTGAAGAATGGCATCCTTGAACTGGATCTTCAGTAAAGTTTGTGTAGACTTTCAGGGAGCAGAGGGAAGGCGCTGCAAGATAGGCTTCTACGTTAGCACAAGCAGAAAGGCAGGATGAGGAGAGCACATTTGGACACGGCAAGAACAAAAGCTTAACAAACATGGAGGCTCTTGAGAGGAAATGAAGAATAAGGTTATCCAGCTGAGGCTTGATTATGAAAACCCTCAAACGCCAGGAAGAGAAGTCCGGAATGAATAGAAGGCCATGAGCAAATGTTTGACCTCAGTAAACATATACTGCACACCTTTGTGTGTTCTCAAGAGGGTTCTGAGGAAACAGAAATGGATAGGATGTGGCCCCATCCTGAGGGGATGGACGTGTAGTCTTAGCTTACTTGGGCAGGAGTGTACAGGACGGATGAAGAATGAAAAGACCTTAATTCTACCTCATTATAAAATACTATTACAACAATCGTATCATGAATATTACATTATAAATATATAATAAATATTACTCTAAATATTAGTAACGGTTACAATGAACTTTGATAAAACAAAGGCTGAGGCCAAATCAAACCAAAGCCAAGGGGGTGTTTAGCCACTCTTTTTAGGGATTGGGGGGAGTTTGTAACCCAATGGTTTCAGGTTTTGAGCTTCATTTGCGTCTTTGATAAAGGAGGAGAAGTTAAGGTTGCCATTATTTAGCAAATATATATTTTTGCAGTATAAATATGTCCTGTGCAACATTTGTTGTTTATCTGAAATTCCGTCTAACTGGGCACCCTGCATTTTGTCTTGGCAAGCCAGGAAAAGTCCTGTTTAACATCCTGTTACAGTTTTAACTGCTCACTTCTTATGGCAAAGTCAGTACAAGTTGAGTGCACCAGCTGGACATTCAGCAGGGGACACGGCCAGCTTTGGTTTGAGTGTATGTGTTTGCTAAGTACTTGAAAAAGGCCCTCCATACCGCAGCAGTTGAATATCACACAAGAAAGTATCTGATCGCAGAAAATACCGTTAATGGGGAAAAACTCTATATAGGAAATCTTTTCCCAAATTGTAAGTTCCAATACGTGTTCCTAGCAATAGGATTGTTTTTCTGGCCCAAGCAGAAAGAACCAAGCATAATAAAGAATAATCTCTGCCAGATTTGTTTATTCTATTTATTGTTCCTAAATGTCACTTATCCACTCCAATTGATGTACTTGATAGTGTTATTGTTTTCGTTTCCAGAGGAAAGAGGATACAGGATGTGTGTTCTTCACAATTTTCTTGTTTTGGCATCAAAGATTCCAGCCAATTGACATTTCCTATCTCTGACATCCAGCAAAATCTACTTAGCTCCCCAACTGCATGTCAAAGTCAAGCAAAATCATCAGAGATTCCAGAAGATGGAGAAAGGTGTGGGGGATAAGTATTAATGAGTAGTCGTGGGGGGGTCTTTGACATCAATTTCATCCTCCCAGTGAGTTCATGGAATTCTTCTTCTTCTTCTTTTACTACAGAGAGATTTGACTTTAGCTCTTTTTACCTGTTTTGTTACTAACTCTTGAAAACTGGGGATGTGATTTCTAGCCTTGTACTTTGTGTGGTAAGATTCCATAGTCACAAAACCATTTGGAGCTTGGGTCATTTGTAAGAATTGGATTTTTGTTGACATACATAATAAATGTACAAAGGTATGGTTTAACCCAGGAAAACGCAAACCACAATACAAGGACACGTGGAAGTTACATGACATTGACAGGCGTCTCTTGGTGGCCAGCAACAAGGAATCTTTTACGAAAGCTCAAGTGAGAAGGGGTTTATTTCAGGGGACTCCAGAGGTATTTTGTAGGAGGTATAGCTGTTGCAATAAGAAAGCTTTGAGATATTCTTCTCTTCTACCCTCTCCATCCTCCCCTCCTTCCTCCTCCCTCCCTCTCCTTCTCTCCCTATTTTTCTATCAATAGTGAGAGGATGCACACACACACACACACACACACACACACACCCCATATTAATGCAGCCATTTCAAAAGGAAGTCCCACCTTTGTTTACATGAACTAGAACGTTGGTATCTGAGTCTAACCTTCCATGAAACAGACTCACCTTTTAATCAAGTGTCCATCAGTAGGATGTAGGAAGGATCTCATGGTTCCCTGTCTCCTCAGCAGGGCTCTGGGCGTGGACATACACAGAGATATGGACAGAACAGCCACATCAAGTGACGTGATGACTGAGGTATTTTCTCTAGCATTTTTTCTTTTAATTACTCCTAACCTGAATGAGGGGCTGATATTGTAGCCTGATTTTGATGAACTTTTTTTTTTTTTTTTTGTATTTTTTCTCTCAAGTTCTGAATTCACTGAGTAAATCCTTCAGAACATTTGGCTTTGTGTTTTGTTTCATGGCTTAGATTTCTGCTGGAGCTAATCATACCACAGACGATATTGGGATGGAAGTACTGCCCCTAAGATCACTTTTCAAATGTCTAAGCCTTTCTTGGATTTTCAAGGTCATTTGTTTCATATAAACTACAGACCTAATTTTTTTACAGCTGACCATTTACTGAAGGCACGGAAGAAGGGAAATATGTATTTTCTGATGTATGACTGCTTGGCCCCAGCCAAAAGGGACAATGTCACTGATATTGTCACTGGTGATTGTGGTGGCATGGGGTGTGTCCAGCCATGGGTCAGCCATGCTGGTTGCCTCCTATTCTCTTCTTTGAAGCAGATATGATTTAGTGGCAATTCCATTATACATCCAAGACCCCCTTCAGCCCTCGAATGCTCATCTCACCAGGATAAGTTAAGACAGAACTTGATATAGCTCCCCATTAAGTGGAAGAAGGAGAAATCTCTTTAAATTAAACTCGCTAATCAAAGGCTTGAGGCTTAACAAAGGACATCTCTCAGAATAATTGGTTATAGCAATTGGGTTTTCTAGAGATAATTTTTTTGGCCTTCTCTCAAGTTATACTGTGCGTTGTGTAAGAATGGGAGTAGACAAGAGGGAGTAGAGATGGTCTTTTACAGGCTTCCAGTTAAGCTTTTAATTTACACTGGTTATCTATACCTGTGGATGCTCCCACATCATCATCTGGGAGATAGTGGAGGAAAAAAAATGGCATTCTATTTTCTGCACCCTCTTCTCCTTGAGATCTTGTATCTTCATTTAAAAGCAATCAGGCGGGCAGGTGAAGGGATTGGAAAAAGGATGGCTTTTAATAGCTTTTGAGACCAAGATTCCAGCTTCCTTCTTAAAGGCTGGCCCCACACTTCTGTGATACCCAATATGGTATTTTCAGTCCCACCTTGTGTGTGTTAAGAAGTTTTTACCTTTCAGATTCAAAATGCTTTAAAGAAAGACAGCAGGGTAGCTGGAGGTGGCATAAAGAGGAGAGAATATTCTTCAAAATCCACCCAGTTCATTCTATTAGTCAGTTACAATGTAGCCCTAGACTTAGGTCCCAGTCTACAAAGTCTAGGATAAAGAATTCCTTATGAAGAGCCATCCACAGGAAGTGTGCTGCCCACTTAGAAATTCTGGGTAGTTGTTTGAGTCTACTGCTTCCCTGTCTTCCTCTTCCAAAGGGCCTTAGGCTGGGTGGATGCCAGGGGGCTGGAGTCTTAATCTGGAAGGTGGGCCGGTCAGAGTCATAGAGAGAAGCCAAGTGTTATACACTCAGAATACTCTGTGTAGACACCAAATCCATGGGAACAGAGGCAGGTTCAAGACAACGATGTCAGTGCCAAGATCAGAGCGGCAGAAATTAAGGCCAAAGTAAGTGGAAAACATAGAGGGAAGGGGCACAGGATGGTGTGCAGAGAGGTGGGATGGTCATGGTCTCAGGGAGCTGGAGTTAGGGAGCTCAGCACTTACGTGTCACGTCAGAATATTCTAGGCCAGTGGTGCTCAGCTGCAGTGCCCTGATAATGTTGGCCTTTGACTCCTGGCAGCAAGCAGGATGGTGCAAGGAGCTATTAGGCATGCCCTGTGGAGGAGCCAAGAAGTTGACAGAGTCCCCTCTGCAGGGAGAGCATGGCCCTCCTTCACACTGTCCCACAATAGTTGGTTTACAAGAAAAAATTCCCTGGGATTGTGAGTGCTAGGTGTCCATGGGTCACTATACCTCTGGGATGCATCCATGAATCTCTTCAGCAGGAAAACAGAATGGGCTCCTTTTGTCATGGCAGTGGCTCTTGGAGGCACCTATGGGGAAAGGATGGCTGAGTATCTCTGCTTTGACAGCCCTTCTTTCGCCCAGCAAAGCACACAACTGTGTGTGTCCTGCCCCAACATCATAGCCATGATTTAAGGAGACAAAAAAATAGTATAATGTTTCTTGAGTCTTGAGGACTCCAGAAATCATGGACGTTTATTAAAATGCCCGACTCCTCACGTCATGGGTGGGTGGAATTGGGGTGGTAACTGTGCCAGGCATGGACAACTGGGACAAAAAATTAGATTTTATGAGGCTGGTCCTACCAAAAGTAGAATGGGGGAGCAAGAAAGGAGGCCAAATCAGAGATGCCACGGGAAAGCCAAGGGCCAAACAGCAGAGATATCATACAGATCCACAAATGTGGAAGTCTAAGGAGGGACTGATGAGGTTAGGAACCAGGGAGAAGATCAGTTCATAAGTCAGAGCGAGACAAGGGTGGTGGTGGGGAAGCCAAGGGATAAGCTATCAGCTGTTAAGATAATCAGGAGTGTACTTTACTTAGTATACCATTCAGTCATTCAAGGAGCGTACATTCATACATTTATTCAACAAATACTTAAGTGCCTGGTACGTTCCAAGTTCCATGCCTACATCTTGGAATGCAGTAGTGATGGGACCCAGACACCAACACGGTGTGATAAATACTATGACTTGGAAGAGGTTTACGAGAACATGTGGGGAGAGCACCTGCATGGCGTTTGGGGAGAAAAAGGAAAAACCTCTCCTACTGGTAGAGAAGGCTGGGCTGAGGCTCAAGGACGAGGTGGAGTTGAGTGGAGGGGGCTTGCTCATTTGGGGCAAAAGGAACGGCGTATGCAAAGGCCGGGCAGCAAGAGAGAGCACAGTGCCTTGGGGAAGTCACATAATTTTTGGCCTGTTTAGAGCAGAGAGAGGGAGGGGCCGGGCGGGGGCAGGTAAGGGTTCAGGTAAAGGCAAGGAGAAGAACTCGAAGGGACTCCTAAGCCAGGGTAAGGACTTTGGACCTTGGTCTAAAAGCCACGGAGAGCCACTGGAAGGGTTTGGAGCAAGACAAACCCCATCTGAGCTGTGCTGGGAAAGGCACTCTGGCTGCGGGCTGCATGATTCAGGGTCGAGATGGCAGTGTGCTGGACCTGGGAGGTGGCAGTGGAGCTGGAGAGAGGCCATGTGGAGAGGGACTTAGAATGTCAAAGAGGCAGGGCTTGTTGCCTGTCCTTGGCCCCAGATGTAAGGGAGGGGAGGAGGCAAAGATGACTCGGCGGGGGGGGGTTCTGGATTGGACAGTGGAGGGTGGATGGTTACCAGTTGCCATTTGAGGCAAGTGAGAGGGGAAATGAGTGTGGCAGGGAGGGCGGGGGCTCAGTTTTGGATGTGTTGGGGTCAGGAGCTGCAGCGTCTGTCCAGGTGAGTGGGAACGCTGCGCACAGGACCATGCAGGGGCTCACTGACAGTTAAGGGTTCATGGGGTGATTTTTCTCTTTGGAGCGGCTGAGACATAAGGAGTCTGGGCTGAAATATGCCAGAGGGATATAGATAACCCTCAAGATCGAATCTCGAGGTACAGTCACAAGATTTAGCTTCTGAATGCCAAGAGACAAATGAAATCTACATCTCTCACCGCATGAATAGAATTCCACTTGCACCAACAGATCTCGTTTTACGAATTCCTTGATATGCTTCCCTAACGAAGCAGTTGCTTCACGCTGGCTGTGTTTTGTGGAAATGTCTGCAGGGCACGCCCAGAAAATGGTGTACTTCACAAAAGACATGCCACCTCCCTGAGCTGGTGAACCCTTGCACCTCTGACTCCCTTCTCCTTAGGAGGAGTGGCCCTGTTATCAGGGCACCACCGCCCAACGCCTGCCTGCAACCCCAGAAGAGAGCCATCTGTTGAGCTGCGGAATGTTTTCAGCCACAAGTCATGGATCATTATTCTAGCCGGGGCTTGCTGCTGCTCGTAGAATTTTTTATAGGTGGGAGCCCAGCTTATGTTCTGAATTAGAGCCTCTTGTCTGTCTGTGGCAAATTGCGGCCTATGCTAGTGGAACTTCCCTCCTGGGTGATGCTTGAAATATTCAGGGTATTATTCGTTCAGGCATTCCACTACCCCTTTTCAACAACCCTTTCGCGATTACTTCAGCCTTCAAGTACAGAAATGTGTGTGTGTGTGTGTGTGTGTGTGCGCGTTTTGGATTGTCTCACACCAGAGGCATTTTCCGCCTTCTCATTAGAAATTTTCTCTTTGTCCAGAAGGAGAAAAACTTGTGAAGAACACACTTTATATTCAGTTAAAAAAAAAAATGACCTGTGTAGGTATGCTTTGAAGGTTGGATTCTGGCATAATATATTTGTAAGTTTAAACTGTTAAAAAGAGAGAATAGCTTTGAATTTAAGCCAGCACCAGTGATACCTGCTAAGGAATAACTCCATTTAATAGCTTCAAGTTATGTAAAAGGTCTAGCTGCAAGGAGGGGGGGGGATAGTGAAAGGTAATGGGGGTGGTTTAGGAGAGAAACACACTGTAGGAGGCAGATTAGTTTTGTGGGTTCATGCTCTAGGTGTCGAGCAATTATCGTCTTTCCTTCTAGCTCTGCATGGATCAGAAGAACTCTATTTATGGAGTCAGGAGGCAGGAAATGCTGTAGTAAGGAATAGGTCGGGAGGGCTGAACATGCTAACTGGATGGGAAAGTTCTAGACATCAGGAGTTTCCTTTTCTAGACTAATTAAATTCTGTCGCAGGAGAAAAATGTTAGGAACTTTCACATGTGGTAAGACTAAGAGTTCTGGGTGGTTCTAGCAGTAAGAGAGTGGGGTGGAGTTATGCGGGCTCCTGGAAACAGAAGCGGAATTCAAATGATAGCTACTGAGGGAAGGCCTTCGAAGGTGTTCCATGAGCCTTTGGAGAAAGCCCAACCTTCCTAAAAAGACACATGAAGCTTTTATGGTTTGGCTCCTACTTGCATTTCCAGGCTTAATGCTTGCCTTCCTTGCCCATCCCTCACTCTAACACCTTATCCGTCTCCCCTTGTCCTCACCTCTGTGCTCTCACCACATCACAGTACTTGTTTTAAGAGTGACTTTCTTGGGATGCCTGGGTGGCTCAGCTGGTGAAGCGTCTGACTCTTGACTTCAGCTCAGGTCATGATCCCGGAGTTGTGGGATCGAGCCCCATGTTGGACTCTGTGCCCAGCATGGAGCCTGCTTGGGACTCTTTCTTTCCCTCTGCCCCTCTCTTCCCGTCGCGCGCTCTCGCTCTCTAAAAGAAAAAGAGAAAAGTGACTGTCTTAATCATGGGATGTCCTCAACTCTAGGACAGAACGTGAGCTTTATCTTCCACTTCCTCCATGCAGGGTTAGCTCTGCCTCAGCCTCCACCCCTCAGCATAGATGTCACTTTCTCTCAGAATCCCTCGTTTCCTTTGTATCCACCTTTGATCCCCTGATTTGTACCTTCTATAGCAATGACAGTTCTATATTGGAGTTGTATAATTACCCATCTCTCTGACAGTGTTGAAAGTTCCTTGAGGGCCAGAGCCGTGTCCACCATCTTGATACTGTGTTTCCGATGTCTGGCACGTAGAAGGTGCTAGAATAACCTTTGCTGAATTGAATTGTCCAATGGACGAAACCTCTAGAGCAATGTGCTGGATTGTACAGAATCGTCCGGATTTCTTCGATGCTTGCTCCGTCAGTGTAGCCCATTCAAAGAAACTTTTGTGAAAGTAATAGGCAATATTTATCCTTAGCTTTGAAAGTTAAAGTATACTATTATGAAAGAGAGAATAGAATTGAATAAAAAAACATGTTATTTTCTGTATTTCAATGACTCATTCTAACTCACGTAAGACCAAATCTGATTCCTGCTGACGTTGGGAAGCTTATACTAATGAAACAAATAGGACTAGGAAATAAATGACCTTGCTGCTTTTTTGGGGGAAGTGATCTGATAGTTTGGTGACGAACCATAATGCTGTTTTTTTTTTTAACCTGTAATATGAAGATATTATGACTTGCTAAGTATAGTTCTTGGAAGAATCAAATGAGATAACGATTACAGAGAACTGGCTGTGACACCTGGCACATAGTCAAAACTAAATAAATAGTGACTTGTAATGTACAGTGACAGATGTAGCTGCACTTGTGGTGAGTATAGCATAACGTGCAAGCTCATTGAATCACTATGTTGTACGCCTGAAAGTGATATAACATTATGTGCCAACTATCCTCAAATAAAAAAATGGTGACTTCTCTGTTTATGGCACTGTCTCTAAGGGCCTGGCTTGATCCCTTCCGATAGGGGAGGTTTCTAAAGTAAAGCACGAGCTCACGACGTTCTGACTTCCTCGCTCACACTTCTGAGATTTTCTTCTGTGTGCACATGGACGGGCGTGCACGTGTGTGCACACACGTGTGTGCGTGTGTATGTGTGTGTACAATGCTCGTGCGCGTGCTTTCACTTCGTGGACGGTGTATAGTAGAAGTTCAACTTTCTAAAAACTTTTCCCTTGTAATTTGCATTTTCATCAACTTTCTGTTGACCTTACCGTGCAGTTCAAGGCATCACTTAGGTGTTACCGACACCTTTGAGCACATCTGCTCAGAACTGTGCTCGGAGGGTTGAAAATTTTGAGGGGGTGTGCTTAATGATATAGAGCTCTAAATAATAAATTAAAAGATAGTTTAAAGCCTTCGTTACAGCCATCTGTGTTAACTTCCCATTACAAATTGAAATAATCCATCTTGACACAAGTTTCATTTTTCCAAAGCACCTGTTCTAAAAGGCAATGTACTTTTTATGTAATCGGAATGGCAACACTTGGAAAATATTTCACTTTACTGGAAAGTCAGTTATGTTGCAAAATAATTTTTCTCCATGGAGGGGGGAGATAGATTCTCATATGTAATGGGGAACATCAATACCCAAACAAAAACACCAGATAACATATATAGAGATCACATACAGATTTTCTTTCCTTTCCCTTTCATTATTATTATTTTTTAAATAGGCTCTATGCCCAACATGGGTCTTGAATTCATGACTCTGAGATCAAGAGTCATATGTTCTACCGACTGAGCCAGCCAGGTGCCCTGCATTGTTATTGCTATTATTTTTTAAATTAGCACTGAGTCCCTTTGGTTTTCTTCTCACATTTACCAAAATCATTATTGAAGCAGAGGTGTGATCAGCTAACAACTATTAAATTCTGAAAAAAAACCCCACAATAACAAAGATTCCATCATAAATCTTCTACAGAAATTGGAGCAATTTCCAACACAACCTTGAGAATTAGGCAGCTTATTTGTACAATCCATTTTCTTCCACACTGGCTACCCATTTAGTAAATAATTTGTGTAGTGTGGTCGCATGATATACTGGTATTTCCTTAATTTTTCTGCCAAGCCAAATAGCGTCAGGCACGTAATGATGTAGGTTTCTTTGAAGACAGACTTCAGTACAGACTAGAATAAGAGAATTCTAGTTCATAATGGCTGTACCATTTTCTAGGCATCATTTACTGTAACTGGGTAGCAAAAGAAATACTAGTGTGTCCTTAAAATAAGACAATTTGCAGGACCTGTCACAAGAAGTAGAAAGATTTCTCTTTCTTTCTGGTTTCTTTTTAACTACCTCCATAAAACAAAGGAATTGCCAGAAACCTCTGGATCTTTCCTCTCTCTTCATGAAAAGGACTGTTTAATTGAAGTTACTGGCCTTCTTTCCTTTTCCATTCAAAGATCACCTCTTCCCCCTTGCAGGGATTTCAGGGGAAAGATTTCTGCCTTCCAGGAGCCTTAGGGAATTATAATCATCTGTCTCCATGTATTATATACTCTCCTTTGAGTACATTAAAAAGCCATAAGATGCAAAACATATAGTATATGTACTTCACTACCTTTTAAATATAGATTCTTTGAAGACATGATGGGAGTGTTCAAGGGTGGCAACAGAAGCTGGATTTAAATAAATTTTGAGCAATCCCAAGACTCTAATGATGTCACTTGCACCATCTAAAGTATTGCTCTGAATGTCATGATTGCCAACTACCTTCCAACGTTTATTTCAGCTTCTCCCCCATTCTCAGGCAGTTTTTCATCCATTTAATGCCCTCCTCCTCGAAGGGGGGAAGTCCTGGAGGGCAGAGGGAGCTTGGTATTCTGTGGTGAACAAAGTTTGCTGTGGTCTGAATTTCAGATTGTTGAATGGAGAGGTATGGGTGAGAAGAGGCTGAAAATCATGTCAACCCTGTGATCTGAAGAATGAGCCATTGAGCATTTTATGAATTAGTGATGTGTTAAGATTTTTTTTTTTAATTTTAATTTTTTTTTAATTTTTAAAATTTACATCCAAATTAGTTAGCATATAGTACAACAATGATTTCAGGAGTAGATTCCTTAATGCCCCTTACCCATGTAGCCCATCCCCCCCCCACAACCTCTCCAGCAACCCTCTGTTCTCCATATTGAAGAGTCTCTTATGTTTTGTCCCCCTCCCTGTTTTTATATTATTTTTGCTTCCCCCCCCCCTTTCTGTGTCTTAAAGTCCTCATATGAGTGAAGTCATATGATATTTGTCTTTCTCTGACTAATTTTGCCAACATAATACCCTCTAGTTCCATCCATGTAGTTGCAAATGGCAAGATTTCATTCTTTTTGATTGCCGAGTAATACTCCATTGTGTATATATATACCCCATCTTCTTTATCCATTTATCCATCGATGTATTTGGGCTCTTTCTATATTTTGGCTATTGTTGATAGTGCTGCTATAAATACTGGGGTGCATGTGCCCCTTCAAAACAGCACACCTGTATCCCCTGGATAAATACCTGTAGTGCAATTGCTGGGTCGTAGGGTGGTTCTATTTTTAATTTTATGAGGAACCTCCATACTATTTTCCAGAGTGGCTGCACCAGTTTGCGTTCTCACCAGCAGTGCAAAATAGATCCTCTTTCTCTGTATCCTCACCAAAATCTGTTGTTGCCTACATTGTTAATGTTAGCCATTCTGACGGGTATGAGGTGATATCTCATTGTGGTTTTGATTTGTATTTCCCTGATGATGGGTGATGTTGAGCATTTTTTCATGTGTCAGTTGGCCATCTGGATGTCTTCTTTGGAGAAGTGTCTATTCATGTTTTTGCTCATTTCTTCACTGGATTACTTGTAATTTGGGTGTTGAGTTTCATAAGTTCTTTATAGATTTTGGATACTAACCCTTTATCTGATCTGTCGTTTGCAAATATCTTCTCCCATTCCATCAGTTGCCTTTTAGTTTTGCTGATTGTTTCCTTCACTGGGCGGAAGCTTTTTATTTTGATGAGGTCCCAGTAGTTCATTTTTGCTTTTGTTTTCCTTGCCTCTGGAGACGTGTTGAATAGGAACTTGCCGTGGCCAAGATCAAAAAGGTTTTTGCCTGCTTTCCCCTTGAGGATTTTGATGACTTTCTGTCTTACCTTTAGGTCTTTCATCCATTTTGAGTTTATTTTTGTGTATGGTGTAAGAAAGTAAATGGTCCAGGTTCATTCTTCTGCATGTCACTGTCCAGTTTTCCCAGCACCACTTGCTGAAGAGACTGTCTTTATTCCACTGGGTATTCTTTCCTGCTTTGTCAAAGATTAGTTGGCCATACATTTGTGGGTCCATTTCTTGGTTCTCTATTCTGTTCCATTGATCTGAATGTCTGTTCCTGTGCTAGTACCATACAGTCTTGATGATTACAGCTTTGTAAAACAGCTTGAAGTCCGGGATTGTGATGACTTCTGCTTTGGTTTTCTTTTTCAAGATTGCTTAGGCTATTCAGGGTCTTTTCTGGTTCCACACAAATTTTAGGATTATTTGTTCTAGCTCTGTGAAGAATGCTGGTGTTATTTTGATAGGGATTGCATTGAATATGTAGATTGCTTTGGGTAGTATCGACATTTTTAACAATATTTATTTTTCCTATCCAGGTGCATGGAATACTTTTCCATTTTTTTGTGTGTCTTCTTCAATTTCTTTCATAAGGTTTCTATAGTTGTCAGTGTATAGATTTTTCACCTCTTTGGTTAGATTTATTCCTAGGTATTTTATGGTTTTTGGTGCAATTGTAAATGGGATCGATTCCTTGATTTCTCTTTCTGTTGCTACATTGTTGGTGTATAGGAATGCAACCGATTTCTGTGCATTGATTTTATATCCTGCGACTTTGCTGAATTCATGGATCAGTTCTAGCAGTGTTTTGGTGGAATCTTTTGGGTTTTCCATATAGAGTATCATGTCATCTGTGAAGAGTGAAAGTTTGACTTCCTCCTGGCCGATTTTGAGGCCTTTTATTTCTTTGTGTTGTCTGATTGCAGAGGCTAAGACTTCCAATACTATGTTGAATAACAGTGGTGAGAGTGGACATCCCTGTCTTGTTCCTGATCTTAGAGGGAAAGCTCTCAGTTTTTCCCCATTGGGGATGATATTAGCATTGGGTCTTTCATATATGGTTTTTATGATCTCAAGGTATGATCCTTCTATCCCTACTTTCTTGAGGGTTTTTATCAAGAAAGGATGCTGTATTGTGTCAAACGCTTTTTCTGCATCTATGGAGAAGATTATATGGTTCTTATCCTTTCTTTTATTGATGTGATGAATCACATCAATTGATTTTTTTGCAGATATTGAACCAGCCTTGCAACCCAGGTATAAATCCCACTTGGTTGTGGTGAATAATTTTTTTAATGTATTGTTGGATCCAGTTGGCTAATTTCTTGTTGAGGATTTTTACATCCATGTTCAGCAGGGAAATTGGTCTATAGTTCTCCTTTTTAGTGGGGTCTCTGGTTTTGGAATCAAGGTAATGCTGGCTTCATAGAAAGAGTTTGGAAGTTTTCCTTCCATTTCTATTTTTTGGAACAGCTTCAAGAAAATAGGTATTAACTCTTCCTTAAATGTTTGGTAGAATTCCCCTGGAAAGCCATCTGGCCCTGGACTGTTGTTTTTTGGGAGACTTTTGATTACTAATTTGATTTCTTTACTGGTTATGAGTCTGTTCAAATTTTCTATTTCTTCCTGTTTCAGTTTTGGTAGTTTAGATGTTTCTAGGAATTTGTCCATTTCTTCAAGATTTCCCATTTTATTGGCGTATAATTGCTCATAATATTCTCTTATCATTTTTTTTAACGTTTATTTATTTTTGAGACAGAGACAGAGCATGAACGGGGGAGGGTCAGAGAGAGGGAGACACAGAATCTGAAACAGGCTCCAGGCTCTGAGCTGTCAGCACAGAGCCCAACGCGGGGCTCAAACTCACGGACTGCAAGATCATGACCTGAGCCGAAGTCGGCCACTTAACCAACTGAGCCACCCAGCCGCCCCTCTTATTATTGTTTTTATTTCTGCTGTGTTGGTTGTGATTTCTCCCCTTTCATTCTTGATTTTATTTATTTGGGTCCTTTCCTTTTTCTTTTTGATCAAACTGGTTAGTGGTTTATCAATTTTGTTAATTCTTTCAAAAATTCAGCTTCTGGTTTCATTGGTCTACTGTTTTGTTTTTTGTTTTTTGGTTTCGATAGCATTAATTTCTGCTCTAATCTTTGTTACTTCCTATCTTCTGCTGGTTTTGGGTTTTATTTGCTGTTCTTTTTCCAGCTATTTAAGGCGTAAGATTAGGTTGTGTATCTGAGATCTTTCTTCCTTCTTTAGGAAGGCCTGGATTGCTATATACTTCCCTCTTATGTCCCAGAGGTTTGGGGTTGTGGTGTTATCATTTTCATTGGCTTCCATGAGCTTTTTAATTTCGTCTTTAACTTCCTGGTTAGCCCATTCATTATTTAGTAGAATGGTCTTTAGTCTCCAAGTATTTGTTACCTTTCCAATTTTTTTCTTGTGGTTGATTTCGAGTTTCATAGTGTTGTGGTCTGAAACTATGCACTGTATGATCTCAATCTTTTTGTACTTGTTGAGGGCTGATTTGTGTCCCAGTATGTGGTCTATTCTGGAGAATGTTCCATGTGCACTGGAGAAGAATGTATATTCTGCTGCTTTAGGATGAAATGTTCTGAATACATCTGTTAAGTCCATCTGGTCCAGTGTGTCATTCAAAGCCATTGTTTCCTTGTTGATTTTTTTATTAGATGATCTGTCCATTGCTGTGAGTGGGGTGTTGAAGTCCCCTACTATTATGGTATTATTATCAATGAGTTATGTCTGTGATTAATTGATTTATGTAATTGGGTCCTTCCACATTTGTCACATAAATGTTTATAATTGTTAGGTCTTCTTGGTGGATAGATCCCTTAATTATGATATAATGCCCTTCTTCATGTCTTGATACAGTCTTTATTTTAAAGTCTAGATTATATATATAAGTATGGCTACTCTGGCTTTCTTTTGTTGATCATTAGCATGATAGATGGTTTTCTATTCCCTTACTTTCAATCTGAAGGTGTCTAGGTCTAAAGTGGGTCTCTTGTAAACAGCATATAGATGGATCTTGTTTTCTTATCCATTCTGTTACCCTATGTCTTTTGATTGGAGCATTGAGTCCATTGACATTTAGAGTGAGTACTGAAAGATATGAATTTATTGCCATTATGATGCTTGTCGAGTTGGAGTTTCTGGTGGTGTTCTCTGGTCCTTTCTAGTCTTTGTTGCTTTTGGTCTTTATTTGGGTTTTTTTTCTTCGTCTGTTCTCCCCTCAGGGTGTTCCCCTTAAAATTTCTTGCAGGGCTGGTTTAGTGGTCAGAAACTCCTTTAATTTTTCTTTGTCTGGGAAACTTTTAATCTCTCCTCTTTTGAATGACAGCCTTGCTGGATAAAGAATTCTTGGCTGCATATTTTTCCAGTTCAGCACATTGAATATATCCTGCCATTCCTTTCTGGCCTGCCAAATTTCTGTGGATATGTCTGCTGCAAACCTGATCTGTCTTCCCTTGTAGCTTAGGGACTTTTTTCCACTTGCTGCTTTCATGATTCTCTCCTTGCCTGAGTATTTTGTGAATTTGACTATGATATGCCTTGTTGATGGTCGGTTTTTGTTGAATCTAATGGGGGTACTCTGTGCTTCCTGGATTTTGATGTCTGTGTCTTTCCCCAGGTTAGGAAAGTTTTCCACTACGATTTGCTCACATAATCCTTCTACCCCTATTTCTCTCTCTTCCTTGTCTGGGACCCCTATGATTCTGATGTTGTTCCTTTTTAATGAGTCACTGATTTCTCTAATTCTTAAATCATGCTCTTTTGCCTTAGTCTCCCTTTTGTTTTCCTGCTTCATTATTCTCCATAAGTTTGTCCTCTGTATCACTATTTCTCTGTTCTGCCTCATCCACCCTTGCCACCATGGCATCCATTTGAGATTGCAGCTCAGTTATACCATTTTTTATTTCATCCTGACTGGCTTTTACTTCTTTTATCTCCGCAGAAAGGGATTCTAATCTTTTTGACTCCAGCTAGTATTCTTATTATTGTGATTCTAAATTCTGGTTCAGACATCTTGCTTATATCTGTTGGTTAAGTCCCTGGCTGTCGTTTCTTCCTGCCCTTTCTTTTGGGGTGAATTCCTTTGTTTTGTCATTTTGAAGGGAGAAAATTAATTAATGAGGTAAAAAATTTAAAGTAAAAAATTAAAATTAAAAACTATTAAAATTAAAAAATTGAAAACAAACATATACAAAATCGAGTAAATGATGCTAGATCCTAGGTGTTTTTTGGTCTGGGTGTTGAAAGGGGCTTGATAGATTAGAGAAAAAAGGGGAAAGAAAGAAAAAAAAGGAAATCATTTGAAAATTTGAAAAAATGAATACACTGAAGTAGAATAAAATGAAATGATGGAAGTAAAATAGAATTTGGAAAAATTTACACAAGTTAAAAAATATAGTTGAAAAAATTTAAAGAAAAATACTTTATTTTTATTTTTATTTTTATTTTTTTTTAACATTTATTTATTTTTGAGACAGAGAGAGAGAGACAGCATGAACAGGGGAGGGTCAGAGAAAGAGGGAGACACAGAATCTGAAGCAGGCTCCAGGCTCTGAGCTGTCAGCACAGAGCCCGACGTGGGGCTCGAACCCGTGGACCGCGAGATCATGACCTGAGCCGAAGTCGGACGCTTAACCGACTGAGCCACCCATGCGCCCCAAGAAAAATACTTTTAATAAAAATTGAAAAAAACAGATTTTTTCTCTTTCTGTATTCAATAAAAAGAAACAAAAAAGAGAAAAAAGAAAAAAAAAGAAAATTGAATAGATAGACTGATCAGACTGAAATACGACTGAAATTTCTTCGTTTTCCCCTAGAAGTCAAACTGTGAAGCACTTTACAGTCCACAAACTAAGCAGTAGGAGGGACTTATGTTCCTGAAGAGCAAGGTTGGCCCAGTTGGGCGTGGCTTAGTGTCATGGCTCCGTTTCCCACTAGATGGCGCTGCTTAGCTTACTGGGGTGGATTATTGTGGCGCTTGTAGGTGTGTATGCTCATGCGCAGGAGCAGTGAAAATGGCGGCACCCAGCTACCCAGTCTCTAGTATTGGAACTCTGTTCTCCCCACCAGCAATTGCTCACCCATCCTTTGTCTTCTGCTTCTGTCCGCTCCCCGCTTTTACACCGTTTGTGACCAAGCCCCAGGCAGCACCTCCCTCCTGAGTTTTATCTCAGATGCGGCTGTGTTTCCCGACCCCTCACTTCTGAGGGACTGCGGCTTTGACCCCTCTGCCCCTCTGGGGGAGGGTCTCACTGAGCAGTGGCCCCCAGCTGGCCCCACCCAGGAATGTTCCCAGAACCATGCTGCTGCCAAAGCCCAGAGACTGTGGCCAGGTGTCAGCCCCCCCAGAGAAAGTTCCCGAGATCATGTAGCAGCAGCGGTTCAGGGATTGTGGCAAATCAAAACACGCTTCTGGTGCCAGGCTTGACCCCCAGCGACCTTGTTCCAGCACCAGTAAGGTTTTTAATTTTAGAAGTGTCACAGTTAATTCTGGGTAGGGGGAATATAAATGTTCTTTTTATCATTCTTTGTACGTTTCTATATTTTCAAAAGTCTAACTCAAATGAAGTAAACAGAACTTACTCTGGCTATAGAATAGAGAAAGGGTTGGAAAAGATGCACTGCCTGTATCAGGTGAAAATTGGTGATAGTGATGCCTACAGGAGACAATGATATGTGTTAACTGTGGCAGTGCCCCAGTAGGCGTGGAGATTCACAAAGGGATTGAAGCACGTGTAGGAGGTAGAATTGGGATCGGATGTGGAGGGGGTGGGGTCGGGTGGGGTGAAGGAAACAGGTGTCCTTAATGTTTCTGGAAGTGTCAGCTGGGTGAGTGATGGTCCACACAGGAAGACAGGTAGAAAGTGATTATGTCCACTTGGGAGAGCTCGAAGGGTCTGTCAGTTATCTCAGGAAAGACGCCTTCCAGGCATTGGATGTCTGAGTCTGCAGTGCTGGAGGAGGTCCAGATTTGGGCACCATTGGTGTGTGGATGCCACAGGAGTGCATGAGACACTACGGGAGAGTGAGGGCAGGGTGAGGGAGGGCTAAAAGTTGGGACCATTTACAGGCACGGCAGTGTTAGAGGAAAGAGACTAAGAAGAAGTGGATGAAGAGCTTGTTTGATAAAGAAACAAGTCACCAATTGTGCCAGAAAGATCAAGTGAGATAATTCTGATAAACCATCTTTGATTGAATTTAGCAATAAGAAGGTTTCCGGGGAGAACAGTGGTGGTGGGATGGCAGGGCAAGTAGGCAGATTACAACGTTTTCAAGATTTATTAATAATAACAGCGGCTCTTTTGAGAGCTTGTCCTGTGCTAAGGTCTTTCCCAATATTGCCATATTTTATATAAATAATAATCTAATGAGTAGAACAGATACGAACTCCATCTTACCTGAGAAGAACATAGGTTAAATGTTGTGCCCAGGATCACACGAGTCAGGTGTCAGAAGAACATCTCTGACTCATTCTGCTTCAATCCAAGCCTATTGAGCTTATTGGCAAGGAGAAAGAGCGATGGGTGTAGGCTCTGCTTTCAGCAGCTGGAATGTGATGTGGGAGAGAGAGGAAGAGAGAACTGGAAGGGCCAGCCCATGGAGAAGAGGGGACTTTCTTGTCTGCTTTCAAGATGGGATAACCAGAAGTATACTTAAATGATGATGGAGAGGAAACTGGCAGAAAGGGAGAAGTTGCCGATCTGGAGAGAGAAGAGTTGCTGATCTGGAGAGAGGAGAGTTTATCCACAGGGTGGGTGTCCTGAGAAGGTAGCACAGGGTGGGGTGGGATCTAGAATATTCCATTCTCACTAACACTTAGTGACAGCAGTAGTCGTGATCCCAGGCAGGTGTGTTGGAAATACTAGGTTGTCGAGGGCGTTCTTGCCCGATGGCTTCTATTTTCTCTGGAGGAGGAGGTAAGAATGAAGACTTACATTCGCTGGTGCACAGAAGGGAGGGAGGGCAGACAAGAGCAATGGAGACAGGCAAGCCGATTGATGGAGGCAGGCAAGACTGCAGGCCCAGTGGGGGTCGGAGACCATGAGGCTGAAATGAAACAGATGTGGGGCAGAGGAAGGGTGAGAAAAGCCTAGCCTGGACCAGTGTTTGGGAAGCATTCGTTGAAAACAGGTAGGTAGATAGATGGTGTTGAGTTTACACTGACCTTGTGTCTTCCCCTGATATTAATTTATTTTTAAAATTTAATCTACCACACCAGTGAGCTGTTAGTCCTTTTCTCATAAAAGGAGAGGAAAAAAAACAAACCCCTCATCGATGTGACTTGTGTGGAAGTTGAGATGTCAGAGAAATAGAAGGCCTCTGATAAGCTTATGTTCTATATTACCTTCCTCTGCTCCTTCAGTTCTAGAAGTCTCTCGAAACTGGGGGAAAGAGATAAGCGAGAGGGAGGAGGAGGAGGAAATGAGGATGGGGGAGAGATGAGGAGAGGGGGACCCTGGTGTCGCTTTGGGGTCCTGGGACACCAGTATTATAAAGAATTCCAATATTCCTTGAGCTCGCTGGCATTTCTTTATCTGGATTTTCATTTTGTGGAAATCCTCCCGGGTCCTGGCCGGTTCACACGGTGACTTTGTAGTTCACAGCAGTGACTGACAGCTTCACAAACCAGGCCTGATGTCTGACAGACAGCTACACGTCTGCCGCTAAGTGTTGGATCTGAACTTCTGCGCGGCTTTGCAATCCCCGGCATGGAGATGCCTCTTGGGCTCCTCAGTCTTTGCCTGGCTCTCTTTCTTCCTGCTCTTCTCTGATTTCTGGACGGTGTTTCATGCATCATTTTCCTGACAGGAAGTGTTGAAGCCCAGGTGAAAATCCAGGTGCAGTGATTGGCCTTGATTTGAATGAACTGTGTTTTAGAATCAGGGCTGGGATGGCTTTGAGGGTGACCGCTCGAATCTCTCTTCCATGGAGATCTGCCCCTCTCCCTGGGAGAACAGAGTCACTTTGGTGGCCATGGACATATTACTTTTGGTGCTTTCAATAGAACACCTAATGGGTTATGTCACTATGCACAATTGGCCTTAAATCACGAGCTCTTTAACCAAGTCGCAGAGGAGCTGAAATATGAACAAGATTTTTAGACTAAATTGCCCTTCTTTTTGGGGAGTTCTCGTGAGTGAGGGATTCCAATGTCCTAACTGGAATTCTATGACACTGAGCCAGGTTTCATGATGCAAACATTTATCCTCTTTGACAGTTGCATACAAATCAGTCTTTCATGTTATTCGGTTATCAGATAATATTAAGTGCCTACCATGTTCCAGGCACTATTGTAAAGGGACTCTTCTCTTTCATGCCTTCTGTGGGCACACCTTTCTTCCTGTGATTAAGACCAAGTACTTGGAGGGAGGAATCAGAGCCCCAATTTATTGAACACCTTCTATGCTCCACACTGTCATCACATCTAGGCTCACCAAGAACACATTAGGGTAAGAAGTGTTACATCCATTTTGCAGATCTGGAAGTTGAGGCTTAGACGTGTGAAGTAATTTACCAGCAAATGGCCGGACAAATGGCAAATTGAACTCTTGTATATCCATCTTCAAAATTCATACTCTGTCTACCAGTTGAACTGTCAGAGGAGAAAAACAGAAAGGAAGTA